>NW_021703774.1:1264865-1298513 GCF_005190385.1 Monodon monoceros | reverse complement strand
ACACTCGCCTCCACCCCCTGCCTCCATCTCTGGCCTCCACCCCTGGCGTCCACCCCCAGCCTCCACTCCCTGCCTCCACCCCCTGCCTCCACCCCCGGCCTCCACCCCCGGCCTCCACACCCCCTGCTTCCACTCTTGTTCTAGGTCTGAGTCCTCTCTGAGGCCTGAAGAGTCCTCTTCTTTGATCCCTGCAGGACCCTTACCTCAAAGAAGATCCTTCCAGAAGGGGTGAGAGGGGAGGGCTGGCTAGCAAGGACATGGCCAGGTGTGGGGTCCACCTTCAGGCCATCTTGTTAACACCTCTCCCACCCCGTCTGAGGTTTCAGTTCCCACCTCGCCCAGTGGGCACCCAATACCCCCAAGGGGAACGCCCCAGGTGCCCCCACATCCTCAGACGTCACTACCAGAAAGTTCCCGCTAAAATTCAGTCTGAGTCTGTGCCCGCCCACCGCACCCCGTCCACCTGCAGCCATGCACACTTGCAAGCTGACATCCCGTCCTTTCTGCTCGGGCTATGTCCAGTCCCCCAGCTGCTCTCCCCGTGATTCTGTCCCCAGGCCCCTCCCACCCCAGCCACCCTGCCCAGGGGCTGTCCCCTAAGAGGGAGGACCCAGCACAGAACAGAGTGTGCGCAGCGGGGCGGACATCGGTCCCCTCTGGATCCTGGACTTGGAGCGGGTGGGGGACTGGCCAGCCTGGGTCCCTCTCGGAAAGCACGGAAAGGCGCGTGGTCCCGGCCCTCCACCAAGGTCCCCACCCCGGTGCAGGCCCCTCCTCACGGGGGCAACTTGGGATGACAGGGTGGGAGCACAGGGACAGGCAAAGCTGCACCGCTGTCCCGTCCTCTCTCCAGGTTTCCTCTTCTGAGGTCGGGGAGCGGCAGCCGCGAGGGGAGAGGCGAGACAGTTTAGCCTGGGAGCAGGACGGGGCAGCAGTGGACGGCGCATGGTGGCACGGGTGTGGGCCGTGGAGCCCAGGCCCTGACCCACCAACTCCTAGACCCGCTCCGGTGGCTTCCCTGAGCCTCAGGGGTCGGCAAAGGGGAAATAAGTGCACTCCCTTCTCCGTGATGCTCGGCTGTGCCCGGGCCGTGAGGGGCACTCAGGGTATCTGGCCACTTCCTGCTTCCAGACCCCAGGGCCCCCATCTCCCTCCCGTGGGGACAGAGGCCCCAGAGTGGGAACAACGCACCCTTGTCAGACCCCTCCACACCCCGACCCCGAAGGATCCTCTCAGGGACCCGCGAGACATCTCCAGTTTCCAGGAGAGGCGGGCACAGGGCAGACTTGGAAGGAAGCTGCCCCATGCAAGGAAGCACGGCCCAACACTCCCACTCTAGGAAAGCCGACTGCCTGTAGAGCTTTTATCTCCTGAAGAAAGCAGAGGTCCTGGGATTATCCATCCTGTAGGCTTAGTGACACCCTTCTAGACCTCGCTCTCTTGGTCGCTGGCAGCCGGGGACTTAGCTACCAGGGAGCCAGGTGTGGTCCATTCACTGCAAGCGAGGCGGACGCTCCAGGGACTCAGACCCCCATCGCAGTGGAGAATTCTTTTGTTAATTCACAGCCTGGGTAGCAGGCAGATTGGTACCAAATCCAGAGTCTATGGCTCAAACCTCACCCCCCAAAACCTGTTGCCAGGAGCTGGCAAATCCCCCAAAGCAAAGGAAAACCCACCGTATGGAGAGTCCCTGCAGGAAACACAACTGAAGGTGGAGCTAGATTTTTGACTCAAAAAATATTCAAATAGCCTCTGATGTGAGTGGTGTTCCTTGAGAACTGACTCCCAAGGGCCCCCCCGGTTCTCCTGTGAGTGTCTCTGTGTCTCCTCTTTGTCAGGTACCCCTGGAACAGCCTCAAATGCAAGATGCCCCCACTTTCCCCAGAAGACTCGGGAACAAGGGTCAGCTCCCAAGGCCCCTGGTTCCCTCCCAGAGACCCTTCCCCTAGTGTCCATGCACGATGTGCTGACATGATGCTTTTGAGGATCTGCTGAGCCTCTAAGGGGCAGGATCCACCCTTCCCCGGGGGCAGAAGCCTGAGGGGCCCCAGGGCCATGCTGGGCCAACTGGGGGCACTGTAGGGACAGAGAGAGGCCTCGTGACCACCAGCATGTGTCAAGTGCTCAGGAAGAAGGGAAGGTTAGGTGCTCGCAGGGAGAAGGGGCACCACGCCGAGGAGACCATGATAATGAAAATGATCAACAAGTAGGAGAAGGGCAAAGATCCGAGGGTCAGAGTGGACCCTCGCCAGGTGACAAGGTCTTCACGTCTACGTGACGTGTCTCAGATACCTGAACACCTTCATAATCTCATTTGAAAAAGCATTAAACTGAACGCTTTTAGGTGTGGTCTTGCTATTATGGCTATGTTTTTTAAATAGCGCTTATCTTTTAGAGATTCATACTGAGCTACGTAAGCGTGGGGTGATGTTATGATGTCTGGGGAGGATTCGTCTGCTCTATAATACTGGGCAGAGACAGAGTCAGTGAGAGAAGATGGGCTGTAAGTTGATGGTTGTTGAGCTGAGTCATGGGTGCATGGGGGTGCATTATTCTATTTTTGCCACTTTTATGTGCATTTAAAACTTTACGTGGTAAAAAAAAATTAGAGAAAAAAAGCAAAAATAATTAATTGGAAAAAAAGCAGTGATTCCGTGTGAACCACCTGGTGGGCGATAGAGACAGGTTTAAACCGTTTACCCCAAGACCTGAGCACCAGGGTTCGGGCTGATCCCAGCTAGGAGCTGGGATTGGTGGAGGGTCTTTTGCTCAGCTGAGAGCGAGAGGCGGGGACCATGCGCTCCCTCCACGCCACCCCTCCTCCCCCGCCATCCGTCCCCCATACCTTCCATGGTTCCTTCTGCTCCGGGGATGAGACGCGGCCACAAGAGAGGAGAGAAGAGACCATCAGTTTCAAAGCAGGCTGTCCTGCCCAGTGAGCATGGGGCATGCGCTTACCTTCCTGCTCCCTGCGGTGCGAGGGGAGATGCCGTCAGGAGCACAGGGCACACTGCACACACGTGTACACACCCCCCACACCCACACACCACACCCTGGCCTTTTCCTGAAGATGACCCCAGTTTTTGCCCTCTGCACTGGGTGCTGGCGTCCGCCCGCTCTGCCCACCCGCACAGCCTGGTCTGGCCCAGCCTCCGGTCCCGCCGCCTCTGACCACCCCCAGGAAACCTGGTTCAGCTGCTGGTCCCCTGCGCTCTGCCCACCCCCTCCACCCGGGGTCCAAGTCCACGCAGGAGGCGCAGCCCCCCCAGGCCCTCCACGCTCTGCGCCCAGGAGGGAGGTCCACGGGGTCCAAGCCGTGCCGGCGTTCGTGTCCCTCCTGTGCACCCACTCCCCGCAAGGAGGTGACTGTTTGATTGGCCGCCAGTGTGTGCCCCCTCCCCGGCGCTCGGGACAGCGCGGGGGACAGGGCAGCGCAGGAACAGCGGCTGCCCGGGGCAGTGATTACAAGGGCTCTGAGGTGGATTCCTGGGGCACGGTCACTCTGTGGCCTCGGGGTCCTCACAGAACCTCTCTGGTCCGTTCTCGGGAGGCCCAGCTCCCGGCAGGAGCCCACTGACCCGGGAATGGGCTCTTTACTGCCAACCCCGCGGGGCAGCCCAGAGGCACAGGGCTGGAAACGAAGGGGTGCAGCTCACCCGGGGCCCCCAGAGGGGCGCGGCCCCGGCCCACAACCGGGCATCTCCCAGGCCAGGTGCACGGAGGGGACGGCCCCCCAGCATGACCCCGGTACTCACCCCTCGGACTTGTCCACCGGCTCCTCCGCGTCCGACATGGTCTCCGCTTCCCTCCGGAGAGAAGAACAGTCAGCACGGGCAGAGGGCCGGCCTCCCGGCTCTGCGAGGAACGCTGGGCCCGCAGTCCACCCAAGACGCTGACCACCCGCCCCTTATCCGCCCGTGACGGCAGCCTCCTCTGTCGGGGAGCACAGCAACCCCTGCACCACGTGGTGACTGTCTGAACCCCAGCTCTAAGCCTCCCCAGCCTTGCCAGCCTTGCCCAGCGACCAGGGGAGAAGCTCTGCCCCATCCACGCAGTCTCCCCGGGAGTGGCCCAGTGTGGCATGGACGGTAACTAGGCAACAGAAAGGAGCAAACCGGGGGTGCAGCCGACACCCCGGACGAACCTCCAGGGAATTACTCTCCCTGGGGGGAGGAAAAGCCGAGGCATGTGGTTCCATCTAGAGATGGAACATTCTCAAAACGGCAAAGTTGTAGAAATGGAGAACAGATTGGTGGTCGTTGTGGGGGCTGGGAGGGAGGTGGGCGTGGAAGGAAAAGGCACACGAGGGACGTCTGTGGCTCTAGAACTGCTCGGTATCTCTGGTGGTGGATCCTCGGGCCTGCACAGGCTAAAACGGAAGGGAATTTCACACTCGCACTCACACACACAAAGTCGAAGGAGAGCGGGGAATCCGAGTAAGATCACGGATGGTGCTTCCACGTCCCGCTGTGATTTGGTCCTGGCTGTGCAAGTGTTACCGCGGGGGACACTGGGAAGTGGGTGTGGGTCTACATCATTTCTCACGGCAGCGTGTTTATCTACACCGGCTCAATAAAAAGTCCAGCTCAATGCAGTTTCTCTGGGGAAGCTCTCGTTTTGAGATTCTCCCCCCACCGCACTAGGAACAGAAAATCAAGAGACTCTCCTGTCAGCTGAGCATTGGGGCAAGTCTTCCCAAAGCGCAGACAGAGTGGCCGCATCCTGGCTGCCCGGCCCAGAGGTCTGTGAGGACCACGCTGACACCGAGGAAAGCGTTTTACCGTCACTTCCCCGCAACGACGGGGAGAAGCCAAGGGAGCGGTGGAGACTGCCCGCACGGGACTGGGAGGCTGACCTGGCTTTGAACGCTGGCTCCACCTCACATTTGCCTGTGACCTTGGAAAGGTCATTGACCTCCCTACACCTCAGTCCCCTTTTCCCCGAAGGGGTGATGCCAGGCTGCTCCTGACCCTGCCCCACTGGCACCCGGCGCTGCAGCCACCAGCTTCCGACTGAGCCTGCGGTGACAGTGGCACGGAGAGCGATGCTCACACCCACACCACCTGTCCCTGCACACCCCACTGTCCCGGCCGAGACCCGCCCCAGGCACCCATCTGCGGACACGCAGTGAGCCACGACTCTGGCGGGTGGCGTGATGTCCACCGCAAGGCAGCCCCTCTGAGGCCGAGAAGTTCTGAAGGAGCCTCTGCCCCACGGGCCTTCTGGCGGAAGACCGCCGCAGCCTCGGACCGGCTGCTCTTTTGAACCTGGCTCAGTTCGTCCAGTCCTGCTGGGTCAGGGCGAGCGCTGCAGCGAGCCAGCCCCCCTCGCTGGAGTCAGTGGGGCAGTGAGGGCGGGGCCAGGCACAGGGAGTTTTGCACAGAAGCTGGCTCCCCCGGGTGAGGGTGGCAGTGGGTGAGAAGAAGAGATGTCAGATGTGTACGGTATCCTGAGAAGACATACCCCAGAGGGTCTTCAAATGGGGCCTTGCGGGGAGAGTGGCAGGGGAAGAGCCCCCAGCCCAGAGGGGGTGGGGGTCTGGCAGATGAAGCACTGCCTGGAGCCCCAGGGAAGTAGCCAGAATCAGTGGCCCGAGAACTGGGGAGCCCCTCCCTGAACCCCGGGTGGAGTCTGTCACCTTGGCGCAGGGAGGTTTCCCAGGGAAGGTGCGTGGCCAGACTGGGGCTTGGGGTCTCTCTCTCCTCTCCTGCCCGCCCGCCCACCGGCTCAGAGCCATCGGGCACAGCCCCGGAGACCGCCCCCTGCTCCTCTGAGCACTGTCCAGCTCCTAAAAATAGCCTGCCGGCCATGGGGGGTGGGAGGGGGGCTTTCAGCAGAGGACGCAGCCAAGACAACTGTTCAGGGGACTGGTGACAGGAAGGCGATGGGCCCGGGCGGGGCTCCAGCTTGGAGGCAGTCGAGAACCCGGCAGGCGAGGTACCAGGATGCCCACGCCCGGGCCCCCACCTGCCACCGCAGACTGATTTCTAGCCGGTCTCCCTCACAGCCAAGAGAGTGGGGGCACATTTCTTGGGGAGTAAAGCAAAAATGATAGAAGGCAGAGAGAATGCTGGCCATGCGGTCAAAAGAGCTGGGTTTAAAACCCAGTTTTTGCTGTGTGACCTTAGTTAAGTCACTTAACCTCTCTGGACCTCAGTTAACCTGTCTATAAAACAGAGGAATGGGGGTCCCATCCCTCAGCCCTTGTCCCCAGCATTCAACTGGAACCTTCCTAAGCCTGCAGCTGTTAGCCCACCAGCAGAGCTAGGCCAGGGGCAGTGGGCAACTTGATCCTCTCAGATTCCTCTTCTGCCAGGAGAGAACGAGGCCTTGCCCTATAAGACCCAAGACCCGGGTCAGAGGAGGAATTCAGGAGGTCAGGTGCTTCCCAGCTGCACTGGGACAGGAATGGGCTTTGAAATTCCCCACGCTCCAGGCAGCCCCTTTCCCAGTCTGTCTTCAGCCTGCCCAGGAGAAGAGGGAATGGCTCTCCCTCCGGAGGAGCTTAGAGCAAGCGCTCTCCCCGGGGTGTATGGAGGTGGATGGGGCAAGGGTCACACTCGAAGGGACCCTGGGGTGGGGGGCAGCTGGACTCGGGGTTAACCCTCTAACCCAGTGAGCTGGGTTCACCCCCCCATGAAGGGGTCTCCCAAGGGGGTCTCTCCCCATTGCTCAGCCCGTGCCCTGCCTGGGGAGGGGTGCAGTCCTGGGTCTGGGAGGGCGGATGAACCCCGTGTCTGCCTGGAGGGGCCTCCAGGGGCCCCTGCTGCCTCAGGACAGTGTCTGAATTCCGGGAAAAGAGAATCCGGCCACAAGGACTGTTCTGACTGACGAGAACAAAGCCTCACTCTGCTCTCCGGGGATCGAGAGGGACCCCTTCCCTGGGAAGCCTCAGGGGCCCTCTGCCTGGAGGGGGAGTCCCCGTGGGTTGGAGCATCATGTATTCAGAGGCCTGGCAATTATCTATCCCTCCTACCAATGAGGAAGCTGAGGCCCGGGGAAGGAAAGCCGCTCATCCAAGACTTTCCAGCAAAACCACCCTTCGTTGACAGATCCCAGACTCAAACCCAAGCCTCCAACCTCTCCCTGAGGGCCCTTTAAACTAGTCTCAGAGTCCTGTCCCTGCAACACCGCCTCGGAAGCACCCAGGGGAACGGGGCCTCCCCCAGCTCTGACACCCTCTCAGAGAGGACTCGGGGACTCAGGACAGAAGGGCCAGGCCACAGGACACCCGTCCGCTCTCCAGAGTCTGCCCGAGCCTTACCCAGAGCAGGAGCTGCCGAAGACCGGTCCTGCGGTGTCCGCGGCCTCGCAGGGTCTGGACGAGGGCAGGGGATGGAGAGGGCTTTAAGCAGACACGCGGTCGGCCGGGAGCCAAGCCCCGCGGTGGAGGAATGTGCGGCAGGAGACACCCTGGGGGGGCGGCGGGGGCAGGGGGAGCGGGGCTGCTGGCTGTTACTTTGGCAGGTGCCGGGGACAGGGCTGAGGGAACAGGCACCCCAGGCCATATAAGCCCATGTGGTCGTCCAGCTGCTCAGATAAGCTATTTAAAACCAGGACAGATAGGCAGGGGACAGGAGGCAGCAGGCATGTAACACAAACCAGCTGTCCCTCCTGAGAATCCCAATACAGTGGATGCCAGCAGTCGGGTGGCAGGCTGGGGGCGGGGCCGGGGGCACAAGGCACTTGGTCAGTCTCTGGGCGGGGGTCTCGGGAGCAGAGGCAGGGCTTGTCTGCAGCTCGACTGAAGTGATGCTGCGGTGAAGGCGCCTTCCAGGCTACTGGCCGCTTCTAGCAGGACGAGCAGCCTTGTGGGGGAGGCAGGCTCTGCTGGCCTCAGTGAGCACATCTGCAGAGTGGGTCTTCTCCTCGACCCCCAAGCCACGTGGCAAGCCCTCCTTACTGGGCAGGGGTTAAACCCAATACAGGAGGTCAGGTTCAAGGTCGGACATCCAGCCAAGAATGAGGGCTCTCCTCAAAGAGGCAGCTGGTTGAGTGGAGGGGCAGGGAAGACGGTTGAGGTTCACGCCACTACGGCTTTAAAGTTAGGCCACACGGGGCTACCATCTGCTAAACCCACCAGATCACAAGGTCCGTGAGGCCAGCGTCCAGGGCTTTGGAGTTCGCCTGCACATACGTGGCTGCCTTGGGAGCCACATGCCGCTTCCACCACCGACGCCCTTGAAAGGGTCCTCCCCGTGCCCCGCCCCCACTCTGCCATCAGACTTGCCGCGTCACTCAGCTGAAACTGTCCTTCCATGGTCCCCGGTGGCCTCTGAGCCCAGTGGTCTGATTCCCCACCTCCAGGCTCAATCCCTGCCATGTGGCCCTTTACACTGCCAGCAGATCCGGGGCGGGGCAGGCTGAAGCCACAAGCCTGCTGCCGGCTTCCCGGGGGTCAGGGAGGAACAGTGAGTGCAGCCAAGCTGTCGGGAAAGAGGGGGGACGCCCCATCCCCCGCTCTCCTGGTGCAGCCCACCAGGACCTTAGCCTCGCCTTGTGTCCTGGCCTGGAATCCCCTGGAATTTAGGAATCGCTTTTCCTAAGTCCTCCCTTAACCTGAGCTACTTCAGTGGGTTCCTTGTGAGCTCAACAATCCTTCAAGTGGGACGTAATTTGCTTGCACGGATGCCTGGGACAGAGATCTGGCCACCTGAATCCCCACGGGGAAAACCTGGTAGGTTCTTGGCATCCGCGGACTAACTGTGTGAGGCTCTCAGTAAGTGTCCTAAGGTGGGAATTTGACTCGGACCGTGGGCGGCAGTCGCTCAGCCGGTGAGTCTAGCCACCCTCCAGCCACCACATCCGACCTGCCGTGGACGCCCCGTCCCTGCAAACAGATGTAACGTCCCCTCCTCGTGCTAATGGTAGAGGGGAACGAAGAGAAAACAGATGGTGCTTGGCCAGAATTTTACTGATGCTGGTATGGTGCTTGCACATTTGAGGACCCGCAGGAGGAGAGGCTGCTTGTGAGGTCCCGGGTCTCCGGGCAGGAAGGCAGGCAGGCAGGGCCCGGAGTGTGGGTGGGAGGGTGGGGGCCTGTTCTGTCCCTGGAGGGAGTGGGCTGTCACCTCCTCGAGGGGCCTCCCCCCACCTTGTCGCCCAGTCACCCCCAGGCTGCACACTCTGTCCTCACACTGTCGCCAGCTGAAATCATCCTGGGCGTGCGTCCATCCCCCGATAAGGGTGCGTGCAGGGTCCTCGTGTGCGGGGTGCACGAGTGCAAGGGTGCAGGAGTCGTGGGGTGCTGTCCCCCACACCCTGCCCGGCAGTCAGCCCTTGATGGGCACCCCAGTGCGCGGGTGCGGGCACCAAGGGCTCCACCCCCGAGGGCAACAGCTACCGGACACCCAGATCCCCAGGACCAAGCAGAGCCCCTCGGCCCGCTCTCGGGTCTCCATGCTGGAGGGAGGGTTTAGAGGACAGTTGTGCTGGACAAATTCACCTGCTGGGACTTTCCCAAGTTTAGAACGAGAGCATTCAAAAAACTGCAGGTCGCCTGTCTGAACCCCGAGCTCCTGGCAGGGCCCACCTGGCAGGGCCCGCGTCTCTGGGCAGTGTTTGCCCCACCCCCGGCTTCGTCCTGGACTCGAGTTGGTAGCGGGTGCGGGCGTCCCAGGCAGGCCATCCAGGTCCTGCTGCCCCCCGGCTCCGGGCAGGCACAGGGCCGGCCACAGGAAGCCCACCAGCGGGAGGCAGGCCAGCCTGGGGTCACGGACAGAGCCCCGAGGGCCTCCTGTGCCCTGGACCCCAGGATGCAAGACAGGAGCCTCACTCAGAATCACAGAGGCTGGACAAGGCTGGCGTGTCTGCCCCACAGGCTGGGGGGCCTGGTGACCCTTCCAGCTGTGCTCTGAGGAGCCCTGGGGTTTCCCAGGTGGGCCTGGGTCGGGGGTAGAGGGGGCGTGGGCTCTGCACCTGTGTTCCCGCAGCTGGCTCCGGGGCACTTGGGAACAGAGTTCTAATTTAGTTCTAACGATTAAAAGAAAATACATACACGTGTGTGTGTACGTACACACACACACACACACACACACACACACACACACGTACGCTTGTGTGCACACATACCCGCACACGTCTACCTTTATCACTACAGCACAAAGGGCTTTGACAGGCACCAGGCTTTCTGAGTTTGCTTTGGCCTAGATTCTCAGCTGGCCCGGTGTCCGCCAGGTCCACAGGAGCCATGACGTTAGAGGAACAGAGGAACGGATTTGGGGGTCGTGTGTGTTGGGATGTGACTGCAGGCCTGGCACTGTTTGTGGCACTTCTGCCCCCCCTCAAGTCACCATGCTAGACAACTGGGTAGCAACCCCCTTAAACATGAGGACAAGTGATGAGGGCAACGCCTCCCCCCTGCACGCCCCCAGCCAAACAGCCCTCCCCGCACACTGCGGAAGGTCCCCATTAACAGCAAAGCCTCCGGGAAGCGTTTTTAAAGTATTATCAGTCACTTACACCTGAGAGTGAACGAGTTTATCACCTCTTTCCTGAGAACAGCGGGAGGCGAGCACACGATGGCTTGGCCAGAGCAGCAGGTGGGGGTGTGAGGGAGAACAAAGCAGGGGACGGGCCCGGGAAGACAGTGCGATGCTTCCAGCCTGGCCGAAGTGGATGGACCGGCCTCTGAGAGGTACACGGAGACACCTGCTGGGCTCAGACCAGGCAGGGACCCGGGGCTTCTTGCAGGACGGTGCCCCTGTCCCTGGAAAGGGCCAGCAGGAAAAGCCGTCTCCGGACAGGACGCCGAGGCCTGAGGTGCGGACGAGAGTCGTGCTGTGCCTAGGCCGGCGCTGCGGCCCAGGATCTGCTGTGCCCACAGCAGGACAAGGGGCCAGGCACACCTGCCCCAGAGGCTGGGCAGAGAAGGAGCTGGCTGAGTGCCCCCGACGTTCCTGGTCCCAGGTCCAAGGCAGAAAGGGAGCGGGGTAATGAGACAAGGCTTCTCACACCTACGGGGCAAAGGGCTATTAGCACAAGACGGGTTCCTAGGGCTGGACAGGAAGCACCCCTTTCCCCAAGCCCCGCGCCCACACTGGGCCAGAGGCCCCAGATCTGCTGGCTGAGGGGGGTAGGGGCTCGCACAGCTGTGGGGAAGCGAAGCCAGAGGAGGGTGCAGCCAGCCCTCCCCAGGTTGCGACAACCCAGCCTGAGAACGGGGCTGTGCAAACACAGGCCAGTCGGTGTGCGTGGCGCTGGGCGTGTGGCGTCTCCGCAGGGCGGCCACCCCTGCCCTCACCTTGGCATCCAGGGAGTCCACTTTCTTCCTCCACCGGATCCTCCTGGCGGCTGCCGACTCTTTCTGCACCTCCTGGTTGCAGGCATCAGGGCGGAGACCAGAGGCTCAGGCTTATGGCACAGGGGTCCCCAGACCCCTCCCCCTCCCGAGGGAGGACCCCAGACCCCTCTCCCTCCCGAGGGAGGACCCCAGACCCCTCCCCCTCCCGAGGGAGGACCCCAGACCCTCCTCCTCTCTGCCTTCCGGCCCGCAGGCTTATCCAACGCCGTTCCCACGCCCAGAATACGTCCACTACTTTTGGGGCTGCCCCTCCTCTGGCAGGTCATTCTGCCACGAAAGGGCCCGTGGTGAGGCCTCAGGAGGTACCTGCGGGTCCCCATCTCCTGACTCCTGCGTCTTGCTGATCCACAGGTTGAGCCTCGATGTCACAACCCCCGAGAGCCGCAAGTTCTCCTGAAAAGAGAGCTTCCGTGTCGGGGTCGGGTGGGCATCTCCAGAGGCCTACACCTTGCCCACACCCATCCAGCCCAGGGCGCCGGGCCCGACCCCCCTCACTGGGGCTGTGCGCACAGCCAGGGGGACGGGGGCTCACGAGTGGCAGGGAACTCAAGTCAGCGGCAGGTTCTCCCAAACTGACGCATGAAGACGCAGAGCTGTCTGGCACTGCCCAGGCCAGGGGCCGGGATTTGCAGACACCCAGCCTCATCGGCCTGAGCCACTCACCTTCCGGCTGGAGGCTGCTCCTTCCCGGCCCTGACCCACCAGCTCCTTCTCAAAGAGGTGGCGCTTGCTGGCGACGTCCACGGGAGCCACCAAGAACTCAGCGCGGGAGGGGCCCGGAGACCTGACTGACTCTGATCTCTGAGAGCAGAGCACAAGCCGTTGAGCCTTGAGGGTGGGCGCCGACCACGCCCACCACGCAGGGCAGGTGCCCGGCCCCACCCACCTGTACAGCTGTGTGGTATCTCTCCAGCTTCTGGCCCAGTGTGAAGGAGCTGGCTGGGATCCTCATGCTGCTGCTGTGGGACGGAAAGGTAGGACAAGACAAGCCAGGTGAGACCCCCCGCCCCAAGGGAGACCAGGCCTGCGCCCACCCCCAGTGCTTCGGCAAAGAGAATGTGGCCTCAGTCACCGAGTGAGGCCATAATGACTTGACCAAGGTGACGATCTACAGACTCCGGGGACCCCCCTGCCCTCCCTAGAAACAGTCCATTCAGCAGGACACCAGCCACCAGGTTGCCCCACCCCCGACCAAGCCCAACCTGTCCTCAG
The DNA here is from genome assembly GCF_005190385.1 of Monodon monoceros. NCBI lineage: Eukaryota > Metazoa > Chordata > Mammalia > Artiodactyla > Monodontidae > Monodon > Monodon monoceros. The sequence goes on along the minus strand of NW_021703774.1, from coordinate 1,285,999 downwards.
GCCACCGGACGAGCGTACAAGACTCATGACCTGGCGGTGCCTGCCCTCCTGACACCACGCCGAGGAGCCGGCCAACCGGACACCGTGTGGGTCATACTCCATGCCTTTCCTCGTGCTGTCCCCTCGATTCAAAGCTTCCTTCTGCTGGGAAATCTCCCTCTAGTTCAAGTCCTTTCAGATGCCAATCGCTCCGGGACAGAGTCCCCAGCTCTCGAGGGCCGAGCTCCCGCAGCCATGAGGGGCTCCAGCCGTCAGTTCCCATGCCCATCCCGGCGCCTCCGTGCTGTGGGGCTCTTGCACATTTCATGTCTGATGTGAGCTGCTCGAGGGCAGCAGCATGTCTCATCCACCCTGTGCCCCAGCACCCATCCCCACCCCCAGTCCTCGCCCAGCACTGTTGCCCTAGAGGTAGTCTGGGGGCAGACGGACGCAATGCATGAGCATGAAACTCCCAACGCATGAGCACAGCTACTCTTCAGACCCCATTTGTTGTTGTTGTTGTTTTTTAGAAAAACACACAGTCCTCCAGCTGCTTGCATGGACGCTGTGGGCGGAGGCAGGGGTAGGGGGAGGTGGAAGCGCTCGTCAAGCTTGCAGAGTCCCAGGCGCCCGCGCCCCTGCTGAAGCGGCTTCATCCCTTCCTGCACTGGTCAGTCTCCCTCCGCACCCCTGTGCCTCAGGACAGCCCCGCCCAAGCCCCGCCTCCTCCAAGCAGCTCCCCCCATCCCTTCCCTTGCGCCACATCTCGGGCCTCAGTCCCTCCTGCTAACCCTGCAGCACAAGCAGGACAGAGCAGACGGGAGAGGACAGAGCCTCCGGGCCCCTGACCTGCGGGTTAAGGATGCCTCTGAGTGGTCTCTCCGGGGGCTCATCTGAAACGAGAAGGAAGGTGCCCATGAGTGGGGTCAGCCGCGGCCTCCTCAAGGGAGGGCTCAGCTGTCAGAACACATCCCCCTCCTGGGGCCTCCCACCCACCTCCGTTCAACCCCCAGTCCAACCCCCATTAAAGGGTCTGGGACATGGCCCCACCCACCAGGCCGGGTCAGCAGCCCCTCCTTGACGCCCCCAGGTCTTCTTGGGGCAGCTGCAACCACCTGCTTCCTGCCTGCTTCCCCACCGCCCCGAGCCCCGTAGGGCAGGGGCAGGGACAGGCACCGGCCGGCAGCAGGTCTCCTGCCTCTCCCCAGGGCCTGGCACAGCGCGCGGACAGTCAAAAAGTGAGTGAGTGACCCAGTAAACAGAGAAACCAGGAGTAAATTCTGGCGTAAAGCGACAGGACCAGCCCCGGTCCACGTGATTTGTACTCCTGGGGCAAGGCAGGGCGGCGGGCACCGGGACAGCCCATGGCTCCCACCCACCTGCCCTCCTGGAGGAGGGGCTCTCCCCGCAGTCCACCTGCGCCGCCCTCCTGCAGGCTAGCTGTGCCCACCACCTGGGGCTGCTGGGTCTCGTCCACACCAGCCTCCAGCCATTAACCGGTGCTTCACTTGATCCAACCCCATCTGCTCTCGGCCACCCTCGGGCACCCAAAGGCCCTGTGCCTGCGTACAACGTCCCTGGTGTCTAACCCAGGGCCCTGGGCCGTAACGGGGGCTGCTTTCCTCGGCATGCCCTCCAGCGGATGGGAGACAAAGGGACCCGGGCCTCACCCGAAAGGAGATGGTCCTGGGGCTGGAGCGCTTCAGGGAGCTGCTGTAGGTGGCCTGGGTGGGCGAGGGTGTGTCCGCCTCGTCCTCCTTGCTGGGGATTTTCATCTGGATGGAGAAGAGGGAGTATCACACGGAAGGCCAGGGCACCCCAATCCCGAGCTGCCACGGGGGCACCACTGGCCTGGCCCATCCCAGGAGCTGCAGGGGGAAGCAGGTAGCAAGACAGTCCCGTGCCTCCTGTCCCTCTGCTGTGGGGATGGCGGACCCAGTCCCGGGGCCAGGCCACCAGGCAGGGCTTTCCAGGGGGACTTCTAGAAGGATCTGAGGCTTCCCACGGGTCCATGAGGGCCTGCAGTCTGGGCCCTGGCTGAGGATGTGGTATGGGGCACCAGGTGCTCCCCACTGCACAGCTGATGCCCCCGCCCCCGGGTCTGCTATCCTGACCGTGGTGGAGCAGGTAGGGAGAGGGAACTGCCGAGGCCGGCCCAGAGGCGGGAGGACAGGACTAGAAGGGAGGGCGGAGGGCGGGGGCCGGGAAGGCAGGGGCACCGCCAACCTGGAGAGTGATGGGTGGGAGGTGGCAAGTCCCAGCCGGACGCTCTGCCCCCTGCCCCCACAGCCCCGCCGAGGACGGGGGCTCCTGCTTGGGGCCGGCCCTCCCCTGCCCCTTGGGGGTGGACGGGCTCTGCGCAGAGGCTGGCAGCTCCTGGGCCCGGGGCTGCCCTGGGGCCGCCGCCCTCGCTGGGGCCAGCCGTGTCTCAGGGGCCAGGGTCTTCTCAAAGACTGCTGCTTTCTCAGACGTCAGTCTCTTTTCTGAGTCCGACGTCTTCCCTGGGGACGGCAGCTTCTCCAAGACACTTGTTTTTTCCAGAACCAACGTCTTTCCCGAGATGGTTCTTTTCTCCAACACTGCAATCTTCTGGGACACAGACACTTTCTCAGGGCTGGCAGTCTTCCCGGAGGTGGAGACTTCCTTGGAGTCCAGGCTCTTTTCGGGCGCTAATGTCTTCTCTGGGGCAGAGGGCTTCTCTGAGCCCCCCTTCCTGCTGCATCCCGGCTCCCTGCCCACCAAGCTCTCCTCCTCCCGGACCCAGGAGCTCCGCTGCTCCCGGCTCAGTCTCCGGCGAAGCAGCAGCCCCAGCTCCTTCTCGGGCGCTGGGGGCAGCTGCCCGGCCTGCCCAGTGCCCGCGCCATCCTCCTCCTCTTTGTCCAGCTGCTCCCGGACGGGGGCCTGTGCGACCTCCGCCTCCCGCTGCCTCTGCCTCCGCTCCTGCCGTGCCCTGAGGACGGCCCACACGTCCTCACCGCTGGAGTCTAGGGGTGGTCGGGGGGAGACCTCCATTTCCTCCACGCTCGGCAGTCTGAGTCGAAAGATGGGAGATGGGGCGGGAGACAGAGTCAGAGGCCGGCAGAGGTGGGAGAGACCCTGGGATGCCCTCCGACCCAGTGAAGATGCCTCTGGGGCCACGTGGGAGGGGCAAGGAAGGAAGGCCGAGGCCCCCGCCGGAACCACCATCGCTTAAATCAGGAACCCTTTTATCTGCTTTACGCATCGGGCTTCTAAGGTATCCTTTGAACAAAGCACATGATACTTTTCAAAGAAACTCATAAACCCCTGAAAGGTGTGACCATTCCATGCTCAGCCCCAATCAACAAAGACCTCATCTGTGCCAGGCCCCGCCCCTTGCGGCTTAGATCAGGACCAGAGACAGCCAGGGAGCTGGCACAGGTCACACAGCTAATGGGCGGTGGAGCTGGGAGTAGAACCCAGGCCTCTGACATTCCTCCCGGCCCCTGTCAGCCCCCTCCTCTGGGGGACCCAGGGGAACAAGGGCAACATGAGAGGCCCTCAGCCTCCAGCAAAGGAGCCTCTTCCGTCCCCACCACCTGCTCGCCGTGCGACTTGGAGCAGGTTAGCAGGTTAGTTCACTGTCTGAGCCTGTTTCCCAGACTGCAGACTGGGCTTGTTCGGAGGCGAGAGGAGACTCATGGCAGGTGTGGGCGCCGTCCTGACAGACAGGAGCATCCAGTGAACAAGGCCCTTCTCCGCCTTCCCCTCTCGACCCTCAGATCTGGTGGCCAGACCGGCCCCCGCGCTCCTGCGGTCAGAGGCTGACCACGGAGGGTCCGGGTTAGAGGGAGGCAGCCGGCTTGAATGCAGAGAGTTGGCCCGGGGGCCCGACAGATGTGGACGACACCCGCGGCCCCCACTCTCCAGGTGGACAACCCGTGTGCTCTCTGACCAGCTTCTCCACCTGTGAGACGTGTTAGGACCCTCCCTCTCGGGAGCCTGGAAGGACTGAGCTACGCTCACAAAACGTCCAGCAAAGGCTGCGCGTCTCATGAGCACTGGCCTCACTGGCTGTCCTGGTGAGGGTGGGACCCACGGAAGTCCAGCCTGGTTCCCGCCCATCATCCGGGACCAGGACACCGCCTCCCCACCCCCGCACCTCTCTGGGGCCGCCGCGTCTCCATCCTGGGCCGGCTGGGCCACCTCGTCGTCCATGGTGGAGCTCAGGCTCCGGTGTCGCCGCCGCCGTTCCCTCTCCTGTTCCTCTTTGTCCTCCAGGGTCCACTGCCTGGCCAGGCTATGGGGGGACAGGGGTCAGTGCAGCCCACATGGCCCGCCACCCCAGCCTGTGCAGCAACCCCCCCAGGGGGGCGCTGGGCTGGACTCCACCCCGGACGCCCGAGGTGGATGGGGGCCCCTGCTCCGGGGCGCGCAGGGATGTGGGAGGGCAGGTGCAGCTCTGCCTGAAGGAGGTGGGTGAACCTGACAAGCTGCCCTCTCTCTCTGGTCCGGGGACTTAGATGACATCCCTCAGTGGACAATCGCAGAGAAACGACCTCAGCTACACAGCTCCCCGTGGGACTTCTCGGCTCTCCAGAGGGGGAGACTCCCCACTGAGACCGGTTACAGCCGGGGAGGGCCCGGCATCACTCCCTTCACCTCTCAGGAGCCCCGGCAGCCTCTTTGGCTCCCGAGAACCAGCTCTCGGGTGCCGGGGGCAGGGGCCACACCCTGCTTTTGGTTCCTGTATCACAGGGCCTACCAGCCACCCATCCCCGCCTTCAATCACACAGCCACCTAACCTCCTGTCCCTGCAAACAGCCCTCCCCCATCACCTCCACCGCCCTGCCCACCCGCCCCCCCCAACCCATCCCCACCCTCCATCCCAACCAAAGAGCAAATATCCCCAAGGAACTGTGCTGGGCCGGCGCCCCGTCGGAAACTACGGCTTCACAGACCAGGGCAGGGCCCCTGCCTCGGAGACACCTGCCAAACACTGAGAAAGACAAGTGTGTCCACCAGTAGCCCCCCAGCTCTGCGCAGGGAGGGAAGGGTTACCAGGGCCGCAGCGTCAGCAGAGGCCCCAGCAGAGCCTGAACGTGGGCTGGATCTCAGGAAGGGGGACAGGCCAGGGCCGGGAGAAACCCGAGGCCCAGGCAGAAGGGAGGGACGAGCAAGCCTGGTGGTCAGAGGTGGGGGCTTGCAGGGCAGGGAGGCCGTGCTTCACCCAGAGCCGCAGGAGAAGCTTAGGCCATGAGGGCTGGGAGTGGCCCCCCAGTGCTGTCTGGGGCACCGGTCAGGAGGGCCTCTGCTTGGCCCTCCTGCCCGCGGGCAGGTCCCTTCCTTGCCTCCGTTTTCCTCCCCAAGAGGAGCACCCACACGACGGCCCTGATCTTTTATTCCAAGTCCAGCATCACATCTGCTGATCTGATCGTCACTAAGCTCACACGTTTTGAGCACTGTCTACAGGCAGGCAGGTTCCGGGGACTGGGAAGGAGCCCGACGGGGTTCTGCCCTTTGGGGCGCGTGCCAGGTGGGGGAGTCAGACAGGGAGCAAGGAGCCCACCCGTGAACAAAACGTCAGGAAGAGACGGAGGACGAGAGAAGGCACCTGGAGGGGAGAGGGCCCCAAGGACCAGAGGGGCTGGGTCTGGTGGCAGCGTTCCAGGGTGAGGGGGTAGCACAGCACAGGCCTCGGCCGGATGGCTGTGCTCAGGGGCCGGGAGAGAGCGTGGGTTTATTCCAGGGTGTGGGAAGACACTGGACAGTTTCACACCGAGGGGGACATGGTAAGACTTATTATGGTCACTATTTTAAACCTCTCCAGCTGCTGTATGGTGACGGGACTGCAGAAGGCGGAGGAGAGGGACTGGGCCGGGGGTGGGGGTGGGGGGCCCTTGCCAGGGCGCGAGCTACGGTGATGTTACCTGGGGTGGTGACAGTGAGACGGGAAAAGTGATGGATTCGGGACACATTTTGAAGACAGAGCCAACTGGGTTTGCCGATGGGCTGGATGGGGATGAGGGGCGAGGAAATGAGAAAAATCAAGGAAAACTAGATTTTCTGGCCTGAGCAGTTCCTGGTGCCTGCTCTTAGAAGGCTGGGGACCATCAGGGAGGAAGGGGTTTGGCGAGATGTCCGCGGGAGGAAACCCGGGAGGAGCTGAGCTGGAGAGGAGCCAGCCCTGTCCACACCGCTGGAAGGGCAAGACCACCAGGAGGCAGTGTTGAGCACAGAGGCTTCCGGACCCTTAGAAAGAGCCCGACTGGACAAGTAAGGGGAGAAGGGGACCCGAGAAAGAGGAGCTGGTGACGGCCGGCAACTCTGCTGAGAAGGTTTAACGAGAAGAAAAGCCACCAAGATGAGACGGTACCTGGAGGAGGACGTGGACACCAAGATTGCTGTCTTAATTGAGGTGTCATTTACGTACAATAAACACACAGATCTTAAGTCATGTTTTCTTTTTCAAGATGGGCAAATGAGGCAGAGCGGAGAGGGTATGAAAGGTTTGAAAAGAAAGTGTGAAGAGGTTGTCCTGCAGGGAGAGAAAAGACCACAGGACGGGGCGCATCCACCACGGCACCCGGAACGCACAGGCGCCACCAAATGTGGAACCGAGTGCAAGCGTCAACCTCAGAGGGCAGGGCGTTCCTCCTCCCTGGTTGGGGGGGGGGGGTCCACCAGATCTCTGCCTTAATAAGCAAGAGCGCAAAGGGGGAGCAAATCCTAGGCACCCCCGAACGGCAATCTGCCCAATCGCCCCAGGCAACCTTCCAGAACCGCCCAAGTCTGGTGTCAGGGTAGCTCTTGGTGAAAACCTCAGTTCCTCCTGCTCCTCAGGTCTGTACTCCACCTGCGTGGGGATGGGGCAGGGCTCCAATCTAGGACCCACGGCCTTGACCACGGGGTTTAAACCAGATTCCCCAAGGCCTCCGTGATCATTCATTCATTCAATCACTCACTCACTCCACGGGAACCCATGGTTCCTTCCGGCCAGGCCCCAATGCCCCACCCCTTCCTCGCTGCCCGGGTCCAGATGAGAAAGGTCCACTTCAGCTGGCTTTCCTCTGGACCCACCGAACTGAGTGCACAGTCTGGGGTCAGCTGTGCCCTGCAAAGCTGAGGGACCCCACTGCCCCGAGGGAGACCGGCCCACCGAGCGGGGGCACCTCCCCCGACAGGCGCATCCGGGCTGGAGCCCCCAGGATTCCTTGGGCCTGAGCACAGGCTGCTCAGCCCTCAGGGGAGCCACCTGTTTGTTTGTGGGACCTGGGACAAGTCAGTGTGTGATCTGTCAGAGCCTGGTCTCGGGAAGCGACTCACCCCAGGCAAGTCCTCGCCCTGAGGGTCTCGGGGCCCATCCTCGAGTGACCCCCAGCTTTGCCCCAAGACCCCGCCGCTCACCCAGGTGACGTGGTCACACCTCACCCCCACCCCAGGAGAAACGTTATCTCCACCAAGCAAAGAGCTCCTCCTCTAAAGAGGAGAAAATGGGGAGGAGAGGGCAGGAGGGGTGAAGGCCAGGCTTCCAGGCGGCTCCACAGGAGCCCCAGGAATAAACAAAGAGCAACTAAGGGCTTCATTCAGGAGCAAACAAGTATTTGTTGACTACGGTGACTAACCAATCAATAAATAAAGGCAGAAGCGCGGGCTCTGACATGTGCTCACACGACACTGGGCGCTGCTCCCAGCGGCTCCCAGATACCTCTGATAAGAGGCCCCCGGCAACCCTGAGGGACGGGCGGGTCACCCCCATTCTGCAGGTGAGGACTCTGAGGCTCATGGGGGTCAATAACATTCCCAGGACAGGCCAGCCAGTAAAAGAAGGAACGAAGCTTCCAACATAGGCTAGCCTCTTAGCACAAGGTTAAAGGCCGGGAAGGATGCCCTGCCACCTTCTCGGGAGCCCAGCAGCTGAAGAGGCAGGGGGGGCAAGGGGTGTCCGGGAGGGCCTCGGAAGGTGTGGGACCCTCCAGCCCAGCGCAGGCCTGAGCTCGTGGCGCAGCCTGGGGAAGCAGGGTTGAGGAAACTCGGGCGCCAGGGCCAGGCCAGGGTGGACCGTGTAGGTCCCGCACCCCAGGGAGTCCCAGCCACTGTCACCAACTGATGCCGCAGCCCTGGGCGGCCGTCCCGCCACCAGCTCCCTCTCAACAGCCCTTTCCTCCACCTCCTGGCCCTCCTCTGGGGACACTCATCCCTCTCTTTGCCTCCAGGTAGGACTGCTAGCCACCCTACTCCGGACCTCACCGGCTCCATTCTTAGGGCAAGGGACCGCCTTCTCCCTTAACTAGCTCTGGAAGACCTTCTGCCCTGCTGCTCAGGCCAGAGCTGGCTCTGCTCCCTCCCAAGGGCCACTCTTCCTGAGCTCTATCCTCGCAGGGGTAGAGCAGGGGTGTAAGTGCTGGCAGCTTTACCAGGAGAACCGTTCTTTCCCCAATTGAATCGCACATAGGAGCCCATTATACGACAGACCAAGGCTCAGCTGCCCTGGTTAAAGCAGGGGAAGGGTGTGAAGGCTGCCCCAGAGCATTCTGTGGAAGCCTGGGGCTCAAAGAGCAAGGATTTGCAGAACTTGGAAGGAGAAAAGGGAGCTCAGGCCTGGCACCGGGCTGAGAGACGCAGCTCTGATTAGCCGCGTGACCTTGGGCCAGTCTGCAGCCCCTGAGGGGGGACAGGCCTTCCACGCGACGAGGGGCCACGCTGGGTGGTCCATGAGGTCCCTTCTAGCCCTGCTGGTCTAGGGAGAGGTGTCAGGGAGAACTGAGCAGCTCGGGAGGTGGCAGGGCTGCTCAAGACCCAGGCAGGGGGATGATTAATTTCCCCCCCCCACCGGCCTCGCTGCTCCAGACCCACCCCTGGGCCCCCGCCGACGAGCCCGCCCAGCCTCACCCTCACCAGGCCAGCCCAGGGAGGAGAGGGCAAGGCTGCTGACCAGGGCACCCGGCCAGGCAGCTCACCACTGCCCCGCCCCGGGGCTAGAGCGTCTGAATTTCTACTCGCCAAGGACGGGCAGCAGGCTGGCCCTCAGCTGCCCACCTTGGCCCCGTCTGGGGCCACGCTCCTCGCGCCCTCCTCAGCGCCCCCCCAAACCCGACCCCAGGACGGCCCGGGAGGCTCCGTTGACAGTGACTCACGGCCCTTCCCTCCTGCCAGCTGAGGCTTGTTCGCCAGGGAGCAGTAGGGCGGGAGGGTCCTCGGCTCCAGCTGCCTCAGGGGCGAGCGTTGGCCACAGCTGTGTCTGCCCACAGGGCTGGGGAGGGCCAGGGGGCGGGGCCGGGGCTGGTCCCCGGGGCTTCCCGCTGCCTGGCGATCGCCTCCCCCAACCCCGGCCCCCCCTGCAGCCACGGGAGACTGGGGCCATCTGAGCAGGGGACCAGCTAAGACCAGACCCTGCTCGCACTTTAAAAGTTCCAGCGCCCCACTGCCACCTGGCGCACACCCTGACACACACCCGGGCATGTCTCAGACACAAAGTCACACACATCCCAGCAGACCGGGGGCTCCTGACTCAGCCATGTCTGCTTTGTGTTTGGTTTTTTTTTGTTGTTGTTGTTTTTTGCGGTACGCGGGCCTCTCACTGTTGTGGCCTCTCCCGTTGCGGAGCACAGGCTCCGGACGCGCAGGCTCAGCGGCCATGGCTCACGGGCCCAGCCGCTCCGCGGCATGTGGGATCTTCCCGGACCAGGGCACAAACCCGTGTCCCCTGCATCGGCAGGCGGACTCTCAACCACTGCGCCACCAGGGAAGCCCTGCTTTGTGTTTTTAGCCCAACGCCCTGCGCTGTGGTCTTCAATGGACATCCAAATGGACTCAGACTCCCAAGGCCCAAACTCGGCAACGTCAGAACATACCATCCACCCAGACGTGTCCACACTACACACCCCAACAGACAGGCCCCGCCTGGAAGCAGAGGCGCTCCCACGTCAACACCGGCACCGTGACCCACAGCAGAGTCCGAGACCTTGACCCCCAGCTCCACCCGCAGTACAGACCCTCCCTGGGTGTGTCCAGCCTCTGAGGCGGCCGGGCCCCTGTCTAGGGCACCGAGCTCCTCCTTTCTTGGGGCGTATCCTTCCCCTCTCTAGACCCCGCGGGCCCCTCTGCAGCGCGGTGACTGGGCAACTGTGCTTCAGAGCAGTGAGGTCTGAGGGTCTGGGAGGCCCCCGGCCCTGGAGAAGCTCTGGAGCCCTTGGGAAGGGGGTGGGGAGAGCCAGAGGCCTTGCTGGGGAAGGCCTGGGAGGTGCTGCTCCGTGCCTATAAAGGCAGCCTGGGCCTCCACCCACACGCCCACCTGACAGGGGTCGGCTTCTACCCACTAGAACCTTCCGGGCTCCCATCTACTACGTGGGCCTCAGTCTCCTGAGGGGGCAGTGTGTGTGGGGGGGGTCGCAGGTGAAGATGCTCATGGAAGCACCTCTGGGGGGAGGTGCAGGGTGGCCCCAAGGGGTTCAGGGGTCACCAACCACATGAGGGGGGCTGCCTTCCGGACACGCCCCCAGGCTTCTCTGACCCTGACAGATGTCCCGCAGGCAGGGATACGACACCCAGTGCCCAGGCCCTGGGGAGGATAAGCTCACAAATAAAGGCTGAAGCCCAGAGGGGGGCAGAAGCTGTGGTGAGGTCACCCAGCCCAGACCCCACCCCGAAACGCCACGCTCGGAACGCGAGCCTCATCAGTGGGAGGGCATCTGTCCCCCCTACCCAGCCCCCTGTGCTGTTCACCAACGCTCCCCGGTGGTGCTGCCCCGCTCCTGGCACGGCGCCCCCTGCTCCTCCCCGGGCGGGGCCCCTCAAACTCTCTACAGAGAAACGCGGGCCGTCAGGGGGGCTTCTCGGGAAATGAGGCTGGGCCATAACTCCAGAACGCTTCCCCAGTGCCCCGAACCGGCCTCTAGGGGCCGGCAGCCCACCCCAGGCACCCTGCTTGTGCCTCAGCTCCCAAGGGGAGGAAGGAGGCGGTGGGGCAGGCGGAACACCTGCGAGCTGCCAGGTGTGGCCCCGACTCTGTGGCCCCCAGGGGCGGCCAGGCCCCCGGGCTCACCTGGACAGCGTGGCCCAGTTCTTCCTGCTGACTGACATGCCGCCGGAGCCCGGGCGCCCGCCGCGTGCGTCGTGTCCGCTCGGCGCCTCCCCGCGCGCAACCCGCCCTCCGCCGGCGCAGGTAGGCTCACCTGGCCTCTTATCCACCCCCGGCCTGCGTCCCGCGCAGCCGCGCACCGCCTGCTGCCCCGGATTGGCCTGTGGGTAGGCGCGTCGCAGAAGGAGCCGCCCCGGTCCCCGCCCCGGCCACCCGGCCGCGCGCCCAGGACGGGCCGCCGCACCTATGCTCCGACGGACGGACGGGTGGACGAGAGCCCGGGCCGCGCGGGGCGGTGCGGGGCGGGGCGGGGGTGGGGACTTCCTGCTCGGGACCTGTCCGACCAGCCCGCCCGGCCGCTCCCTCCCGCAAGTGCCGCGGCCCGGGGCCGGGGCCCGGGGACGGACCCGCTCTCCGCCCGCCAACCGGCTCGGCCCCGAGAATCCTAGACGGGAGGCGGGCGGGTAGGTGGGAGCCGGCGCGCGTCTGAGGTCTGGAGAGCCCTCCCGGCCCTGCGCTCCGGCCCGCCGCTCCGAGACCCCGGGAGAGCGCGGGGCGCGCTTCCTCTGCGCCGCGCGCAAAACCGCAGGCACGCCCGGGGCAAAGCCCACCCCTCCCGAAAGGAGAGCCTGGGTTCCATTCTGCACACCCTGGAGTGCCTCCGGCTCTGAAAAAGCCAAGACGTCGGAGGCGTCTCCTCGCAGGCTGGTCTGGACTTTGGGCTGGAGGGGCTGGGTGTGGAACCAGGCGGGGGAAGCTCGGCTTTCCCCGGAAGGGAGCAGTGGACAGGGAACTAGCAGTGGAGTTTTGGAGCAAGTGAGGCACCACCTGGCTCCCTTTAAGTGCGCATCCGGCTGCCGGTGCCACTCGCGCTGCCCGCCCGGGAGCCGGCCTCAGGGAGACCAGGGATGGTCAGTCCCCAAGTCGCGCGGAGTCTTATCTTCCCGACGCATCAGAACTGGTGCAGCCCCAGGCACCAGCAGGAGAAGAGGGAGGCGGAACTGACAGCGTCTGCCCTGCTGGGTCTCGCTGACCAGCCTGGCCTCCCTGTGGCACTGATTCAGAGCTGGTGGTCTCTACAATACCCTCCAGCTCTGAGATCTCCCAGTAAAGGGCAAGCCAGCCGCTAAGCAGAAGCTGGGACACACACACACAGCTAGCCTGCTAAGGCATCTCCGTCCCCAAATGCCCCCTCCTCCAGGGAGCCTTCCTTCTTGGCCAAAGGAGGTGAGGAGTGAGGTTCAAGGAATGAGAGCTGGACTGGGAGCCTGGAGATGGGGCTTTGGGCTCTGACATGTATGAAACATGTGACGTGGGGCAAATCTCCTGTTTCCTCATGTGTGTAGAATGATACTTTGCCCAGCTTCCTTCCAGGTTGTGGGGATCACACGAGTCCGTGGTTGCGTGCTGGTGATCCTGGGGTGAGCAGCGGGAGAGCTGACAAGACCCCTGCAGAGGCCAAGGCAGGCCCTGGGCCACTGGCTCTTCCAGGGAAAGAGAAAGAGGGGCTGGTGATAACCCAGGTCCCTGGATGCTGGGATTTGGGGCCCAGCACTTCCTGGGGAGCCTGCTGACCCCTGGGGACCTAGAGAATGTCCCTCCCATGGTTTGTCAGTGGTGACATCTCAACAGAGAAGGACAAACGACCCCAGTCATTTGAAGCCTGGCCTTTCCAGGGACACTTCATGAAACCAGCAGAGAGTCAGCGGTGTCTCTAAAAGCCCAAACTCCAGCACCCTGTCTATGGACACAAAAACCCAAAGACACGGAAGATTGGTGCGTAGACAACTCCAGAAGTAAGGAAAAGTGAATTATGTGCGTGTTAGTGCCCCAAAAGTTCCTTGAGGGCAGGCATTGTATATTCACTAGACCCTTCCTGCGTGCCGGGCACTGTGCTTGGTGCTATGTCAGGGCTGCGGTGACGAAGTGTCACCAGCTAGGTGGCTTAAAAACCACAGGTATTTATTTTCCCACAGTTCTGAAGGCTAGAAGCCCGTCAGCAGAGCCGTGCTCCCTCCAGAGGCTCTAGGGCAGGACCTTTCTTTGCGTCTGTCGTCCTGCTGCTGCTGGTGGCAACCCTGGTCCTGCCGCCACGTGACTCCACGTCTGCCTTCAGAGTCCCAGGGAACCGTCCCGGTGTCTCTGTGCCCGCGTCCAAAGTTCCCTCTTCTTATCAAGACATCAGTCCTTGCATTACAGCCGCACCCTGATCCAATACGACCACATTCAAATTTGATCACATCTGCAAAGACCCGATTTCCCAGTGAGGTCACATTCACAGCTACCAGGGCTTAGGGATTGACTATTTTTTTTGTGCGGGAACATAATTCTACCTGCTACAATCAGCAAACAGCGCTGGCTTTTAATGACACCAAGATGGTGGGGACTCAGATCCTGACCCCAAGACAGTCCCAGTTTGGCAGTGGAGGCACACACGTGCTGGTGCACATCCACATGTGCTCCTAATCATACGTACACACACGTGTGCATAAGCATAGGTACACACACGTGTGCATAAGCATAGGTACACACAGGTACTCCTAAGCGTCCTTACATACAAGCCGTGTTCAAGACAGGCTGTGATGAAAATTGAAACTGTCATCAGGAGAAATTAATTCTAGTGGAGGGACTGGGGATGCCTGCAAGGGGAGGGAACATCTGGGTTGGGCTTGAACGTTGAGTGGAATTCACTCATCAGAGAAAGGGGCGAGGGACCCGCTACAGGATGGTGCGTGAACGGAGATGTGGGGTCTTGAGTGGAAGGTGGTTCCGCAAGGAGAGGGCTCGTGTGCCCGAAGCATCGTGTGCCCGTCACGGCACCAGGAAAGGGGTCCTCACGCTGCCCTGAGCTCAGGACTTGGCCATGACCCTGCCCAATAGCTGAAAATGACAAGGCAAATGGCCTCTGAGTGGGAAGGCCCCCGAGACTTTGAAAGCAACACTGACCAGGCTTCAGGGGGAGACCACCACCGAGGGGACTACTTTTACGTCCATAAAAAAAGAAGGACTTGGGCTTCCCTGGTGGCGCAGTGGTTGAGAGTCCGCCTGCCGATGCAGGGGACACGGGTTCGTGCCCCGGTCCGGGAAGATCCCACATGCCGCGGAGCGGCTGGGCCCGTGAGCCATGGCCGCTAAGCCTGTGCGTCCGGAGCCTGTGCTCCGCAACGGGAGAGGCCACAACAGTGAGAGGCCCGCGTACCGCAAAAAAAAAAAAAAAAAAAGGACTGCGCACAAAGGAGGGGGAGGAGGGGTTGGCCGGAGGTCTGGAAGGCCGAGTGGTCATGGGGCTGGCTGCTGGGTGGAGGGGAGAAGGCCAGGTGACGCCCACTTGCTACCTTGAGGGGCCTCAGCCTCTGTATTGACCCCTGGGGCCTGAGAGCTCTTGGTGTGGGGCTGTCTGCACCCTGTGAGGTGGTCAGCAGCATCCCTGACCTCAGCCACTGGAATGTGAGGGCCCCAAGGACAGCCCGGGGAGCTGTCCAGCACATGGCTGGACGTCGGGGCGGGGCTCAGGACAGCCTGGCCTGCATTTCCCACAGCACCCGAGGGCTTGTGCAGGGCGGGCGGGAGAAGGGGACAATCACAAGGGCAGGGGTGGTGCTCAGGGCATCCGTGCCCGTGTTTCAACGCCCCAAGCGTCTCGGGGAGAGCAGGAGTGTTTCATTCACCCCCGTGTCTACACTAGCACTTGGCGTGATAGGTTTACAGAATCGCAGTAACTTGCTTTGGGAAGGAGAACAGGAAACCCCAGACAGCCCGAGATCCCCTCTGTGTCACCTGGGAGGCTGGGTCGGAGCCTCTCAGCGTCTCGGACCCTTCTTCTCCAGGATCTGGGTCACCCTGATGGTAGATGGCTGCAGGAGTGTACTTGGAAACCAGCAAGTGCGGACGGCCCGGCACCTTGACCACGGGCACCAAGCAGGAGCTCAGAACATCCCCGGTAGCACTGGTTATAGTAGCGAAACTCCAGAAACCACCCAGAGGCCTATTCACAGGAAAAAGGTGAGTAAGTGGTGGTATTTCATCACTTCGTTCTTTCACAGGGGTGAATTTTGCAATCTTCACCTCTAATGAACTTCAAAGCAGAAGCATGCATTTCGAGGCCCATGAGAAGGACATGGAGCTCTCGTCTGCCGTGCAGCGCAGCAAGGACATGGTGTGTGGGATCTGCATGGAGGTGGCCTATTTCTCATAGGTACGCGGGCCTCTCTCTGCTGTGGCCTCTCCCGTTGCCAGCCCCAGCGAGCGCCACCTCGGGATCCTCTCCAGCTGCAACCACACCTACTGTCTCAAGTCTATTCGCAAGTGGAGGAGCACTAAGCAATTTTTTTTAATTATTTTATTTATTTACTTTTGGCTGCGTTGGGTCTTCGTGGCTGCGCGCGGGCTTTTCTCTAGTTGCGGCGAGCGGGGGCTACTCTTCGTTGCGGCGCGCGGGCTTCTCACTGCGGTGGCTTCTCTTGTTGCGGAGCACGGGCTCTAGGCGCACGGGCTTCAGTAGTTGTGGCTCGTGGGCTCTAGAGCGCAGGCTCGGCGCTCTGGAGGGGAAGTGTCATGGTTGGAGAGGGGTGTGCAGGGGCTTCAAAAGCATTTGCAATAACCTAGTTCTTTTGTTTTAATCGAAGTACAATTAATTTACAATATCGTGTTAGTTTCAGGTGTACAGCAAAGTGATTCAGTTATACATCTATATTTATATAATTATTTACTTCCTTATTTTCAGATTATTTTCTGTTATAGATAATTACAAGATATTGAATCACAGTTCCCTAGTTCTTAAAATGAGTGGTTGACACAGAGGTGTTCACCGTATAACTGTGTGCTTATGTTAATAACTGTGAGCCTGTGCTGGCCACTTCCCCTGGGGAGAATCCAGGAAGGCAGGGCTTATCACCCTGGGAATCCCCTGGTCCAGGAGGGGAGTTTTTTGACTCCCCAGCCAGTGAGAGGAGGAAGCCCCCTCTCTCCTCCCCTCCCAAGGAAGACATTGGGCTCTAGAATCCCCGGCCCCCAACCCCTGTCTACACAGGACATAAGGCCGCTTCTTTTTCCCCAAAGAGGCCAGAGTGGAGACCAGGGGATCCCCGGCCCCAGGCCAGCGGGGTTGGAAGTCACAGCCTGACTGTGACTGGGAGGTAAGACCCACACCCTAAAGAATCCAGGGCAGTGGTTCCCTGGCTTTGGGTTTCACCAACTAATAATACTTTTTAAAATATGAATACACAAATCGTGTTGCCACCATTTTGTTGGTTTTTTGTTTGTTTGTTTGCGGTACGCGGGCCTCTCACCGCTGTGGCCTCTCCCGTTGCGGAGCACAGGCTCCGGACGCGCAGGCCCAGCGGCCATGGCTCACGGGCCCAGCCGCTCCGCGGCATGTGGGATCTTCCCGGACCGGGGCACGAACCCGTGTCCCCTGCATCGGCAGGTGGACTCTCAACCACTGCGCCACCAGGGAAGCCCCACCATTTTGGTTTTTGAAGAAATTAGAAGACAACAATTACCACTTCCTGTGCTCCCACCCCATAAGTACAGGGTCTCTTGATACTAAAATAATAGAATTAAGGCATGCATACTTGAGAAAAGGAGAACCCTTTTCACTGAATGCATGTAGCTTTATGGAAACTTCACTGCAGTAGCCCGGTTTCCTCAGCGGGCAGTGGAGCAGTAGAAAGTTGGGTCACAGAGATCCAATCAGGGGAATTGCATCTGGAAAATTCTAAAACGAGGGCCATGTGGGCATCCATCGCACTCAAGGGCAAGCAAGCCACCACCCTCACGGGCACACACACCAGGCTCACCCCCTCCGACGGACGGCCACGAGTGCATACGCGCACGCACACACACACACACACACACACACACACACACTCCTTCCTGGGGCTCCCGGGTTGGAAAACCTGCCCTGGCATTTAGGTGTGGCCATACTTCTCTCCTGAGCCCAGAGCCGAGGGTGGGGCTCACCCAGCCCGTGTCAACCGGTGGAGCCAGGTGGGTGCTGACCCGGAGCCAGAGGTGGGCCACCCGCTCAGGCCCCCAGCCCACTGCCTCTGGCCGGGAGACCAGAGCTCTGTCCACCTACAGGGAGTCCAGGGCCCTGTTCTGTCCCCCTGGTTAGGGCTGTGACCTTGAGCAATTCAGTCTCCCTCTCTGGGCCTCCAGAAGCCGGCTACAGCCCTGTGCACCAGACCCACGGGCAGACGGGGGCTGCACTGCTCAGCTGTGGCCTCAGGGACCCACTTAGGGGTGTGTCTCGGGATAGACTGCCCGTCACTCACCTCCAGCGGAGGGCCCGCTGGCCGGCTTTAGGGTTGCTGAGGAGGGAGCCCTGCTGGGGTCAGGAGAGGCGGCTGCCGTCCGCACTGGCCCCAGCGGCCTGTCCCAGGCTTCGGCAGCTTGGTCACCCACCTGGAACAAACCTGGCCAGCTGGGAGCCCTGCGGGGAGCCTGACTTGCTTCGTGGGGGGCCATTGGGGCTAATGTTTAACGGGCTCCCTCCTTGGCAGGACACTCCAGTCCCTGCAGCCCTGAGCCTGGGCCTGCCCTGACCATCCTGCTGCGAGGTGGGCCCCAGACAGACAGTGGGCTCGGCCTCCTGCCCCGTGGATATAGAGACCTGGGGGACGGCTGGCCTCCTCAGGCTCTGGGGCAGGCAGGGGTGTAGCAGGTGGCGTTCTGCCCTGGTCGTTCCTTCCAGGAGGCAGGAGCTCCCCCTCCAGCGGCTGCTAGCTATAGGTCCGCATCCCTGCTGTTGGAGAAAGTCGGCCCCTTTGTCTATTTGGGTGCATTTGCATCTCATTTGAATGTTTTCTCCTCTCTGGGGACAGGTGAACTCCAAGGTGCGTATGCATTGCCCTTGGTCCCCAGCCACATCCCTTCTGGAAAGTTACAGGTCAGGCTCTGTTGAGGCAAGTCTGATCCCAGAAAAGGGTGACCGCCAAGGCAGGTTGACCCAGGTCCCTGTCCCCAGCCTGCAGCTGTCACAGCCCTTGACTCGTGGTGAGTGACTTCAACTCTCCCAACCTCTGTCTCCTCATGTGTCAATGAATCTGAGATAACAGGTACCCCTTAGGTTTTGGTGAGAACGTAATGATGTGATTCTGGTAAGGCATGTTATTAGGTCGTGACTAAGAGTCCGGGCTCTAACAGACCAGCTAAGCTCGGTCCTGGCCCCTCGTTCACTAACCGTGTGGCCATGGAAAGGTGTTAACCTCTCTGTGCCTCGCTGTTCCCATCTGTGAAATGGGAGTGGTTGTGGTCCCTCTCAGGGGGTGTCGTGAAGCTTAGATGAGCTCATTCAGGTGCAAAGAGCAGTACCTGGAGGGGAGTGAGTGCTGCAGCCGCTGGGCTTCAGTGGGGCCCAGCTCCCGGCTCTGCCCTGCTCGTGTCCAGGCTGGGTCCCTGCGTGGTGAGTGGGGACCGGGTGGAATCCTGCTTCTCTCTCTCCAGAGACCACGCCTCCCGCCCAGGCCCTGCTGTGGCCACAACTAAGCCAGCCCCGCCCACTGCCACCCCAAGGAGCCCTGTGACAGAGCCCCCTGGCCGTCACCACTCAGGACTCCGTTGCACGGGGGGCAGGCTAGGTCTGGCCCTGCCAGGAAGCAGAACGGACTGGACATCCTCCCGGAGGGCTTTGGGTGGGGCAGGGGCCCTTTCCCAGAGGGCCCTCCTCCCACGGGCTCTCTGCGCCAGGCGTTTGCTCTGAGTCAGGCCTGGCTTTGCAGGGCAGGGTGGGGGCCCCAGCGTGCTGGGCCCCAGGTCAATAGTTGGGGGGCGGAACCGAGCACTGCCTTTGCAACTTGGGGCCAGGATCTTCCAGGGCTGAGAGGAAGCAGAGGGGGGAGGCCACGCTATGGACCCAGGCCGGCCGCAGTGACCTGTGCGTCAGGGAAGGGGGCATGTGTGTGGCTGCCAGGCGTGAGACCCAAGCCAGGCTCTGTGCCTGGCCCAGCCCCGCCGGGCTCTCCAGCTGCGTGTGTGTGTGTGTCTGTGTGTGTGTCTGGGTGTGTCTGCGCCTGAGAGTTTCCGTGTTTCTAGGAGCTGTTTTCTTTGAGCACGTCCACCTCTCCGCCCACTGAGCTGTTTGCAGCAAGGACCCAGGCAGACTGCTCTTCCCCCAGCACATCTCGGGCTGCTGGTCCTTCAGGGGCTGGCCGGCTGCGTGGCCGGGAGCCAGACCCCGGCCCAGGGGCCCCTGGTGCTGCACTTTGCTCCCAGCTTCTGGCATTTATGGTAGATAATGCACTGGGAGCAGAGGGCAGAACAGGGACTCACAGGCAGCTGGAGGGCTCTTCACACAGCCCAGCCTCTCCTGGGGCCAGTGCCGGGCGGCCAAAAAGCCAAGGGCCGGGCCGGGGACCAGCTGCTTCCTCGTAGGCATATCTCAGGAGTCAGAGGACACTGCCCGGAAAAGCCTCTCCGGCCCAGACGTTGGTCTCTGCTCCACGGGAGCCGCTGCCCTCCATGTGTGTGGAGGGGTGCCCCCAGGCCCCCCATTCCACCCCAGCAGACTTGCACCCCTCACCGGGCTTTGGCCCAGATGTCAGCGGGATGGAGAAAGGACCTGACCTGGAGGACAGACAACTGACTGCCACACCTTGGGACAGAATCAGTCCTGGGGGACATGGTCCGTCAGGAGTGTGAAGGAAAGACAGTCAGGGAGGGTGGATGCAGGTGGACAGGGCTGGCCCAGGACCCGATGGGAGAGCCCAGGGCAGGCGTGAACAAGGAGCTGCCTGGTGGCCGGGGTGGAACTGCAGGGCATCCCCCTGGCTGGGCCAGGACACTGACCTGACTGCTCACCCCGAGGGTCAGGCACACCAGGGCACCCGGGAGAGGGGAGCCGGGGGAACGGCCCCGTGAGAGCAGCAGGGCCAGGGGCTGGGAATGGAGGGGCCCCTTGACAGCTGCAGGTCAGGCTGGGCTGAGCTGAGCACCCTGGGGGTGAGGCTGTGCTATGTGGTGTCACCGGAACAGATGGCAGGGGGACCAGGGGGACCTGAGCAGGTGGCCCTCCATGCTGCCCCGAGCTGCTGCCTGAAGCCCAGCACAGCCTCCCTCACAGGCTCCCTGCCTTCCCCCTCCCCCAAGTGCTTACAGCCAGAGCTGCAGAAGTGAGCAGGACACTGGTTTTAATGGAGAGGCTGTGACGCCCACGGGCGCTTGACATACAGAGTGGAGGGTGCATGCCTCCTCGAGGCCTGGTTGCCCCACAGCGGCCGGAGCCCCAGGGAGCCCCAGGGAGCCCACCCGCCAGCCAGGCGCCGTCTTCAGACGCTGCCGTTCCTCCCCTCTTGTGTCTGTTAATCTCAGTCCCGCCGGAAGGCGCTCAGGCTGGAGGGGAGACGTGGGAGGAGGGGGCGCGCTCTGCAGTGCAGGGGGGTATGCTGAGAGGCCGGCGGGCGGGGCTGCAGGAAGGAGCAGGCAGGGCACCCGGAACATAGTTTGGCCAGCTGCCTGCGGGACAGAGAGGCAGCAGCCCTCAGTTCCCAGGCCTTCTCACCCCGGCACCCAGGCTGGACTGCTGTCCACAGGGGCTCCTACGAGCCTCAGCTCTCCCCACCCTCCTCCCCACGGGGCTTCTCGCACCTGTCCGCCTGGGCATCCTCCCACGCGTGGCTAATCCCCACCTCTGAGTTCTGGTTGCACCATCAGCCCCTGACACGCCCTCCTGCGTCCACAACCCCATCACATCCTCGGAGAGCTTGCCCCTCCAGGAGGCTTCTCAGATGGACAGGGCTGTCGGACAGACCCTGCCCTGTTGCATGTGCCCTCCGCATGCCCACAGAGGGCTTCACGTGTCCTAACATTCTGCTTTCTCCAGCAGCTTCCTCGGAGAGTGGGTGACCTTGTCTCCTCTGAATGGAAGCCCCCCGACCAGTGCTGGGCACTTTGCAGGATTCCCCAGGAGGCAGTTAAGAGTGGTTTAGACTTTTGGAAAGTCAGAGCTGGAAGGCCCTGGGGGTCATGGAATCCAGGGGTTCTAAGCTCTGGCATCAGAGTCACCTAGGGGCTGATCCCACCCCGGAGGCTCGGATCCAGCAGGCCTGGGAGGGGCCGGATCATCTACGCCCCAGGTGATACACCTGGGGGATCACGGAGCTGACGCAACCCCCATGCT
>NW_021703774.1:1262899-1264855 GCF_005190385.1 Monodon monoceros | reverse complement strand
ACACCTGGGGGATCACGGAGCTGACGCAACCCCCATGCTGCAGGTGAGGGAGTGAAGGGCCCCGAAGCAGGAATGATGTGCCTACAGTCTCGGGGGACCAGGACTGAGCCACCTCAGGGCTCCTCTTCCCCGCCCACTCTGCCCAGCCCGCCAGCCGCCGTCCTGGCGTCCCTGCTGCCCTGTCAACTGGGGCCTGGGAGCGGGGAGCTGGCTCTGCCTACCTCTACTGGGAGGTCGGGGACTTAGCAGCATCGAACATCTTCTTGCGGCCCTCCATCCCGGACATGGCCTCCACGTTCTTCCTCCAGTCGCCCACCTCCACGGGCCGCTCCTGTGGGCGGCCACACAGGGGACACTTAGCACCAGGCCCTCCCTGCGCAGGAGCGGCTGGGTGATGGGAAGTCAGCCTCCCCTAAGAGGTGGGACATCCCAGCCCTCCTCCCAGAACAGGGTGGTGAGGCCTCTCCTGGTCTCCCAGGGGTCCTGGAGCGTGCCGCCAGCTGGCGGGGCTCATGTGGGGGGCGCAGGGCTGGCCGAGGCCGCGTCGGGTGAGGTCGGGGGCTCACCTTCTCCGTGTCCTCCTTTTTCACAGACTTGAGGTTGGCGCGCAGGTCCATGGACACCTTGTGCTTGGAGCCCAGCAGGGCGCGCAGCATGGCGTCGGCCGAGACGCGGACGCGCCGCAGGGGGGGGCGCTTGAACTTCCCGCGCAGGTCCAGCACCTTGAGCTTCAGGTCCTTGATCTGCGGGGAGGGGGCAGCTCAGGGCTCCGGGCCCCAGCCAGGCCCCACTTCTCCAGGCTCCAGGCCAGGCCCTCGGGGACGCCCAGACCCACGATCTGTCACCTTGCAAACAGCCACCTCCGTTCTATCCTATTCCATTGGTACAGGGGTGAGTGGGACTCCGAGAGGGAACTCGGTTAGCCGTGGCGGCCATGGCGGCCATGCAGGGAAGAGACAGAAGTGTCATTCGGAAGCCCTGTTTGCAGTGGGACGGGCCACTTCCTCTTATTCCCGCTTCTAACCAGTCCCTTCCCAGTGAGCCTTCAGAGCAGGTCATTGAGGGCACAGCCCTGGTCCAGCAGGATGGATAAACCCTATGTCCGAGCCCCCTGGGGGATTTCCAGGGTGCAACCTCAGGAGGAAATTCTGGGGGGATCCCTGAACCCACAGATCGTCATTCCTGCTGGGGAGAAGTGGGAAGGAGGGAAGTGGCTCCAGTCCCTCCCCACCCCTCTGCTGGAACAGGTGCCCACTCCAGCAGCAGGAGCCCTGCCCCTCCGCATTCTGCCCACTGCACCAGAGCTGGGTCTGGGTGGAGCTGACGCCCCGCGCCCCATGCTGGGGGAGTGCTAAGTGACTGGAGTGAGGGTCAGAGGCCAGGCCCATCCTAGGTCCACCGCTGTGTGACCTGGGCCGAGTTTCTCAGCCTCTCTGAACCTGTGTCCTCATCTGTCAGGTGCAGATAAAAGCACCCACTTCGTCCACAGGCGTGCAGGGAGGATCAAAGGGACAATGCACATGAAAGCCGTTTGCAAGGTAAGGTGTTATTAACAGGCTATGATTATTTGTGTGGGTGAATAAAAGGGGTGGCTTCTCTTCCACTGAAGAGCCCACCTTATAGGTTGGATGAGGTCTGTGCTTTTCATCTGTGTGAAAAGCATCACCTTCTCTCTGCCCAACTCCAGCCCTGGGGGATGGAGTGCAGGGACCAGAGCTTCCTAAGTGCCACTCCCCAGACCCGGCAGTGGGAGGGGGACGTGGTCCACAACTGCCACGTCAGTGCCCACCCGACACCCCCAGACGTCACCCGCCACCCACCTGACGTGCACGGGCTGCGCCCACCTTCTCACACACCACCCTGTCCCAGCCAGCCAGCCTGCTCCAGCTGTGCCCCTGCCACCTCCCATCCCCGGCTCACCTCCCTGGTGTTGCCACCCCCCAGCCCCGGCTCACC
>NW_021703774.1:1257972-1262889 GCF_005190385.1 Monodon monoceros | reverse complement strand
TCCCTGGTGTTGCCACCCCCCAGCCCCGGCTCACCTCCCTGGTGTTGTGCAGGCATTTGGCCTCGATGTCATATCTCTCCTCGTCCACCACCTCCACCTTGGCGTGCAGGTCCCGGCACAGGTCCTGCGGAAGCAGGGGAGTCAGGAAGGGAGATGAGGGAGCCGCTCAGCCCCCAGCCCCGCTTTTCCACCTCCCAGCCGGGTGCCCGGCCCCTCCTCCACCTTGGCAAGACCTGAGCTGTGGAAGGGGCTGATAGACCCCTTCGCTCTGAATGGAAGTCCTTTGTTTTCCTTTCCGAATGTACTTATCGCTAAAAAGTGTTCTTATGATAAAAAGAATGTAAGTTAATTGTAGAAATTTTGAAAATTATATATTAAGCAAAAATAATAAAATAAGGGGACTTCCCTAGCGGTCCAGTGATTAAGACTCCGTGCTCCCAATACAGGGGACACGGGTTCGATGGAACTAAGACCCCGCAGGCCGCACGGTGCAGCCTAAACAAACAAAAAAATACTACTGCTAAAATAGGAATAATTAGTGATAATAATTATTATTGTTTAATTAATAATAAAATAGGAATTATTACCACCAGGCAGTAATAACATAGGTTACCGCCTGGAGGTAACCATCGGTGACATGTTGCTCTACAAATGGTGGGACTTCCCTGGTGGTCAAGTGGGTAAGACTCCGAGTTCCCAATGCAGGGGGCCTGGGTTCCATCCCTGGTCGGGGAACTAGATCCCACATACATGCCACAACTAAGACCTGGCACAGACAAAATAAGTAAATAAACGTCTTTTTTAAAAAATGGTCCCTGACTTACGATGGCTCAGCTTATGATCTTTTTTGCCTTTATGATGGTGAGAAAGCAATACAAATTCAGTAGAAACCATCCTTGGAATTTTGAATTTTAATCCTTCCCAGGCTAGTGATGTTCCGTGCTGGGCAGTGCAGCCCCAGCTCCCAGGCAGCCCCACGCTCGTGAGGGTGGCCACCCACACACGTAAAACCATTCTGTACCAGACAACCATCTGCTTTTTCATCGTCAGTAAATTACACGAGATATTCAACTCTTTATTATAAAATAGGCTTTTCTGTTAGTTGATTTCGCCCAACTTTCAGCTACCGTGAGTGGGGTCCTCACACGGTTAAGCTGGGCCAGGTGAGCTGTGATGTGCGCTGGGTGAGGCGTAGACAGTGCACTTTGGACCTACGACAGTTTCACCTGACGATGGGTTTCTTGGGACTTAACCCCATCGTAAGTCAAAGGAGATCTGTATCTCCTTCCGGGCCCTTCACTCTGCAGTCACCGGTGTTTAAACTCTTATCAATGTTATAAAAACATTAAAGGCCTATTTGCAGGGGAAGGACGGGCAGGTCTGGAGAAGTGGGCCCTCCCAAGCGTTGGCCAGCTCCCCGCTCTGCACCGTCACGCTGCTCCAATACGCGACCTAGCCCCTGCTCAGCGCCCCCACCCCCCGCAAGCAAGCCCCTCCTCCCTGCTGAGGCTCCCTTCCCGCTCGTAAAATGGGACCCAACGCCCCACCCCAGCCCGACCCCGCCCCACGGGGTTGTGAAGACTAATGAGAGAGCTTGGGGCCGAGCCAGTCTGAGCCCCTGCCGCGGGGCTGCGCGCCGCTTCGGGTGCCCCTCCCCCATGCCCACCTGCAGGGCGCTGAGCGACAGGCCTCGGGTCTGCAGCGCGGGGATGCGCTCGGCCAGGTAGCGACTCTTCTCGGCCTCCCGCGCCTCGTGCTCTTGCTCCCAGCACTCCTTGGCCTTGGCCAGCATCAGGCTCTGCGCAGGACACGCCCGGTGAGCGCGGCCCCGGCCCCCCACGGCAGCGGGGCCTGAAGGGGAGGCGGGCCCCCGACCGCCAGCCCGGCCCCGGACGAGGCCCCGCCCAGGCAGCCGCCAAGAGTGGGAGTGTGTGCGCGGCCACGTGACGCCAAAGCCCGGGGGACCACACACCAGCACCCGCGCTCTTGGACCCCGGACCTTACTGTCCTTCAGTCTTCCTCTTACCATTTCTCATCTTTTTGGACCCCAGAGCTCCTAAGAAAGAATCTCTTACCAAAATAAAGCAAGCCCTCTGCCCCACCAGGGGTCCCACCCTGAACATGGCCCCGCCTCCTGCCAAGCCCTGGGAAGGTGCCAGGACCAGAATTCCAGGTTCCCACCTTCTGACCACAGGCTCCGGGCTCTGGCCAGACTCCCTCTGCCGCGTCCTCCTCCATCCCCTCTTATCCTCCTTCCCCTCTTCCTCCATCCCCTCCTCCTCCATCCCCTCATCCTCCATCCCCTCTCGTCCTCCATCCCCCCTCCTCCTCCATCCCCTCTCATCCTCCATCCCTTCTCCTCATCCTCCACCTCCTCCCCACTCTGGTTTCCCTCTTCTTTGACCTCCCATGACCCTCCCCCCCAGAGGTGCACTGCACCCCTCTACCTCCCCGGACACCTCCCCAGAGCCAGGACCCCGCTCACCTTCAGCAGGAGTTTGCGGGAGGCAGTAATCTTGGGTTTTCTCTGAGGAGAAAGAGGAGGAGAGATGGGTGAGGTGGCGGCTATAGAACCAGAAATCTGGACCAGGCCGGGATGAGCGCCTGCCTGTCACCATCCTAACCCAGAATCCTCACCTCAGGGTCCCTTAAAAGCTCATCTTGTGATTGCACCCCTCAGATTCAGAGACTCAGCTCCCTGACCGAGGGGCTGAATCCTGCAAGACACTGCATGGGTCACAGGGTCTGGGCACCCCCTTCCTCATCTGTGAGTCAGGTTGCTGAGACCCACCTTACCCGGTCCACAGAGGGACTACAGACAGAATGAGATCGTGCGTGAGCACCGGCTTCGAACAGCGTGCATGAGGCACACGGCCTGGCACGCTGGGGCAATGTTGTGTCACCAGAGAAGTAAGCCCTGAGTTCCCTCAATAAAGAAGCTCCATCTCTTTAGACGTCAAAACTTTTCTTGATGTCAACACAATCCATATAAATTGCTCTCAGTTATGAAGACAATATTTTCTCTTCTTATTAAAAATGCTTGACATCTCTTGCTGACTAGATACGCCTATTAAGGTCTTGGCCCTGTGGCAGCGTCCCCCAGGGAAGCGAGAGGGGTCTGCTCCATCCCTAACTCCGAGGGCTCCTGTCTCCTCCTGGACACAGGCGGTCACTTCTTGAGCTACTGGTGAACGCCCCCCCCCCCCCCCGCAGCTACTCTGCGGAGCCCCGGCCACAGCTTGGGTTTGCTATTCTTGTGCGTAAAGTAGAAGCAATCAGCTTTGAGCCGTCCCTGTGGGAGAAAATGAAGGGGCTCTCCTGCCTGGAACCTGCTTCTAATCCAGCTATTCAGGGTGCTCTGTCTTTTCCTCTCCGAAAGCCAAGGGTTTTGCTGTGTGTCCAGTCCGCGTGGTTGCGAGGGAATGGCCTGTTGCTATGTGCGTCACCAGCCGCGGTTTACACTGTCATGCACCCACGGAGATGTCTCACCATCTCCCCACCAACCGGGGGAGATTTTGGCCACCTCGTTGCCCATCAGTCACCAGGGACTCACTTTCATATGAGCCTCAGTGAAACTTAGAGATTCACACGACTATGGAAAAACAGGATCTCTGCCGAGCGTCTCCTCCATCCGTGCTGCTAACTCCCAGCCTGCCAGCCCTGAGTCCACAGCTCCCCAGCTGCAGTCCCCACCCCGGGCGAGGCAGGACACAGGCTGTGCGTGTCCTCAGCAGTCTAAACAGACCTGGGCTGTATCGGGGGCAGGGCTGTCTAAGACCCGAGGGGAGGGCAAGAATCCTGTTGCTCCTCCCTCAGTGTCCGGTGGTGGGCGGGGCTGGAATAACCCACGGATGATTCCCTCCCACCTTTCCAATGTAGATCTGCAAGGACAGGACGGCCCCCCAGAGCTGGACGCGCTCTCAGACCCGGTGAGGGAGAACTGCTCGGTGGTCAGCATAGGTGCAGAGTCGCACCGCCTCTGTCTGGTCCCAACCCCAGGACCACCTTCCAGGGACGTGATGCACTGGGGCGCCCCCCTCCCTGGACCTTGAGGAGCCCCACGTCCAGAATCTTCCCCCAAGGTTTATATTCTCCAGGGAATTTGCTCAGCCACTGAGCACCCCTCCCCAGGCCTTGACCCAAGCTCTCGCTCCTCAAATGCCCACCCTACCGCCACCTGTCTAACGTCTGCCAGGACAGAGACACCCCCAGTCTTACTCACCTCGCTGCAGGCATTCATCACAGGAAGGCCAGGGTGGGCAGGGGGCAGGGGGGGGGAGAGCAGAAGACAGAGTGAGTGTGAACAATGCATAGCATCCATGCGACAGCAGACCGTGTGGACAGGCTGGGGGAGGGGCGCGGTGACAGCACACCAGAAAGAAAGCAGACAGACATCGTGCAGGGGGGCCAGTTCGAGCACAAGCAGAATAGAATAGAGACCCTCAGGCCCTGTGGGCTACTGGGGGCCCTTTTGGGAGACACGAGCCACTGTACACTGGGGAGGATGGAACCCTCAAGGTGGGGTCCCAGGCTGTGAAAACTTCCTTCCCGGGCGAGTAGGTACCTCCCCAAAGCTTGTTCATCTACTGGGTAACGTTAAATCATGGCCTGGGGCTTTTGATCCATCCATTTGATCAGTACAAACAAACTCTGAGACACAGGCCAAGAGGGTCTTCCAGCAACAAACTGGGAGCCAGTTCTGCCCAAAGCCTGGGAGGACACGTGGACCCTGGGGACCCCGGCTCTCAGGACTGTGCCTGTTTTAGGATCTGGTCTCCCAGGGAACTGCTTCAGGGACCGAACAGATGGTCTGAAATCTGCAGCAACGGCGCATGCCTTCCTGGGCCCCGGGGCGGGGTCGGGGTGGCGGGGAGGTGGGCCCCGGGGCGGGGCTGGGGGCGAGGAGGTGGGCCCCGG
>NW_021703774.1:1239605-1257962 GCF_005190385.1 Monodon monoceros | reverse complement strand
GGGGGGGAGGCAATACTACTTACACTTCCGGCATGGCGGCGGTGGGGCGGCACCTGGGGCAGAAGGAACCATGGATGAGGGAGAGTTACAGTTCCTGCCCTCACCCCGACCTGTCTGGGCCGTGGGGCTGTGTCAGCCGCCCAGCCTGGGAAAGAAGGTCCTATAGCAGAAAGGAGAAATCAGACGTATCGCCTTCCAGTGGGTCAGGATGGGGTAAATACTTGTCCGTTTACTCTTTTTTCTCTCCATTCATTTACTCACTCATTCACAGGGGAGAGAAACCTTACAAAGGCAAAGAAACAAGATGAGAATCAAAAGTGGTTCTGCTGGGCAGGTGTGTAGGACCAGGATCTGCAGACTACAGCCCACAGGCCAGGACTGGACTGTTCGCTTAAAAGACGGTAAAGCAAAGAAAATATGCGACAGAACCTTATGTAACCTGCAAAGCCTAAAATAGTTCCTAGCTGGCCCTTTCCAGAAAACATTTGCTGACACCTGTGGGATACACAGAAAATGCGTTTGGAGTTGGGGGGTGGGTGCTCGCTCACGGGGCCTCGAATGACAGGGTGAGACAGACTGTCCTGTGGGCAGTGGGTGGTCATGAAGGTCTGAGAGGGCAGGGTCTGGAACAGTGAGCACAGGCCACAGGAAGCCACCACACGGCACACCGCCAGGGGGCGCCATTCACGTGGATGATGATGAGCTGGGACAGGTCCGTGAGGGGCCCTGAGGGGGGTCAGGCCAGGAGTCAGGGCAAAACCCCGTGTCCCACTCTGGTCTTCACCCTAACCCTCCCCGGGCCAGCTTTTCCCTCTGCAAAATCAGGGGTTAGAGGACTTGTTTTCCATTTAATATTTGGTCTTGAACCCTTTGTTCAAAGCAAGTCCAATCAATAGAGCGGCTGGCCCTGGTGGAAGGGGCATTAGCCCAGGACCCCCATGCTCCTCCGTGAGGTCCTGCGCCCGTGGAGCACAGTATGAAGCCCCCTGACCTGTGTGACCCTGGGACCCCTTTTAGTCCGAGAGTCTGGGGCTCAGACGGAGGAGGAGATCCTCGAGCCGTAGAGGGGGATGCTCCACAGCCAGGCCTGACCACCCTCTGGCCCGGGCTGGACAGCATTCCAGTGCAGGGGGTGGGCACTGTGCCAACGACACGGGGAGGGAGGGGCACGGCTGGGGTGGGAGCCGGTGTGTGGGCCGGGGGGTGGGAGCCCGAGCTGGGTTATGAAGTGAAGGATCAGGGAGGGGATGGAGCCAGGGGAGAGCTGAGCACAGGGCCAGGGGTTTGGATCTGGTCCAGAGCCTGGTGTGGGTAGGGGCAGGCTGACCCCGAAGGACAAGTGCAAAGTGGCCACCGTCACCTCCTCCAGAGCCGCCTCCGCCTCTGCCTCGACGCCACCCTTTCCCCTCCTGCTGGGAAGCCTGGGTGGGGCTCAGCCACCCCGCCCGAATCTCCCATCCGAAAGCCTTAACCACGCCCCATCTGCCGCTGCCTCGGGGGTGGGGGGAGGGCGAGGCCCGGTGGAGGGAGTGTGACCCAGAGCTTCAGCTGTCACCCTGGGGCACAGAGGGGAGTAGAAACAGTCCACACATTCCCGAGATGCTTGGCTGCAATTAGATTTTATCGCCAGCTGTTTATTCTAGGGCCGCACTCCTCTGAAGGCACCGAGGAGGTCCAGAGAGGAAGGGCAGCTGGGGAAGAGCCCTCCCCACCCCCAGCCCCCGCAGCACGGTCCCCGGGGGCACAGATCTCACTGAGGAGGGACATGCTCGTCCTCGGTCGGGGGCGGGGTTGGGGGCTGGGGGGTGGGGCCTCCGGCCGTGTCCACACCCCCTAGACAGCCGCTACCTGTCCGGCCAGGCCTGGCGTCCTGCCGAGCTCCGGGCCCGCCCCCGGCCCGCCCGCTGACAATCACCAGGCCAAGGGGTCCCAGCCTTGCGCTGACACCCACCAGACGGGACCCCTCGACAGGTCCCCTGGAAGACAAGCAGAGACAAGATAATAACTCAGGATGGAGCGGGCAGGTCAGAGGGTGGGAGAGCCGCGCTCCCGGCCCCCAACAGCAAGAGGGAGATAACGGGACCCACAGTGGGAGGTGGGGGCCC
This sequence comes from Monodon monoceros, assembly GCF_005190385.1. Taxonomy (NCBI): domain Eukaryota; kingdom Metazoa; phylum Chordata; class Mammalia; order Artiodactyla; family Monodontidae; genus Monodon; species Monodon monoceros. The sequence goes on along the minus strand of NW_021703774.1, from coordinate 1,255,857 downwards.
CTGGGCTACCCTCCCCCAGGCCCCATGGGTGGGACAGGCCAGCCAGGCCGTGAGACCGAGACTGAGGCTGTGTGTGGGCCTGTGTGTGTAAGCGTGAGTGTGTACGTGACTGTGTGTGAGCAGGGATGTAAGCGTGAGTGTGTACGTGACTGCGTGTGAGCAGGGATGTAAGCGTGAGTGTGTACGTGACTGCGTGTGAGCAGGGAAGGGACCACAAATTGCTACTCAGGCTTGTCTTCCTCCGCCTGCTCGCCCGCACCCCCATCTTGGACCTCAGTTCAAGGGCATCTCGGTCCTCCCTGACTGACTGCTGACAAGGCTTGTGCTCCCAAGGCTGCAGTTGTGGACCCCCCAGCACCCTGAGCTCTGAACAGGAAAGCCCGCCCACAGCTGCTGGGGACAGTCTCCCGGCCCCGCCCCCCGTTAGAGAGCCCACCCCGCCCGACACCCTCCCCCTCCACCCCCCCACCCCCGCCTCGGGTCCTCACTGATGTGCTCACAGGCTCTCGAGCTCCCATCCCAGTGCTGTCCCCCCTGCCTTCCCCCAAGAGCCCCCCTTCTGCGCCAGAGCCAGGAGGCTGGCTGGCGCTCTGCCCGCACCTGCTCTGTCCACTGTGCAGACAGCAAAGGGCGCCAAGTGAGTTGTCAAAGACAAAGAACAAAGAGGCAGGACGGCTTCCTTGGTCGGTGGCGCGGGCGTAGGTGCAGCCTTCCAGCCCCCGAGTCCTGCCCCCGCTCCCTCCTTCTCCTCTGACCCGGGCGTCGCCCCCTGCACTGCTCACCAAGCTCCCCCTCAACTTCCAAATACAGCCCCTCTGCCCCCTCTGGTCCCCAACGCGCCCCTCTCCCTCCCGGGACGGCTGGGCTGCGGTGTGAAAACGATCCTCGAGGCTCTGCCGGCGGCTCCCTGGGCAGCCTGGAAAATCCTGTTCACGGCTCCGAACGGGCAAGGGGCTCACCTCCAGCCACAGTCTTGCAGGGCAGAGGCCGCCCTACGGGACTGAATGCTGTGGGACTGTCTTAGGACCGTCCACCAACAAACCCAGTGGCACAGGCAAGACCATCTTCTTCGCCATCCGAGCCCTCACTTGCTCCTGAGTCCGGAGCCCCAGCTCCACTGCCCGGGCGGTGGACACTCACCTTCCTGGATCTCCGTGGGTGAGATGGTCTCGCCTTGCGGCTGACTGCAGACTGTAGGGGGCAAGTGGAGGGGAAGCTATGAAAACTATGGCCCACAGCAACTGGCGGGTAAAAATAGAACAGACGCAGCCCCTCCCGCCCCCCCGCCCCCCCCCCCCCCCCCCCCCCCCCCGCCCACCACACACACACCTCGCAAAGGGGACACCGCAGCATGCACAGCAGCCGGCGGGCTTGAAGACACACGTGTGCCCGGCTCAGGAGGACACGGCGCCTCGGCACACAGCGGCCACCACCTAGGAGACGGCAGCCCTGGAAAGGGGGAATGGATAGCAGACTGGATGGGGCTCCAAGCAGGGGTGGCGCCAGGGCACCGGGAGGCCCGGGGGAAGGGGGGCCGTCTCGCTGGCCCTGCATCTCTCACAAGGGAATGCGGGAACCAGGCCCCACAGCCCAGGCTCCAAGAGGGCAAAAGGCTTGACATTCGGGCATCTTCTGAGGCTCTGGTACACGTGTGCCAGGGAGACGCCTGGACCTGGGGGTGACGTAAACAGTGCTGAGGGGGTCCAGTGAGGGTCCTGGGCCTGAGCTGACCTTCAAGCTCGTGGCATCTGAGGGTCCGCAGATGCTCTGCACCCTCTCCTGGTGGGTTTCCCAGGTTCCAAATGGCGCCCCACACCCCGTGCCTGGAACTTGGTGAAACTAACTCCCTCTGTCCCCTGACCCACCCTCTGTCACTGGCCACATGCCAACAGCATCCGGGGGGTTGGTGTGCAGGGGCTGCACCTGTTCACTGGCTATTTTTAGGATGATGGATGAACACCTAATACCCACCCTATGGTCAGAGGAAGACAATGCCTGCTATGTTAATCCAGCGGCTATTATTGTTGGTCATCTCATGGGCCAGGAGCCCAGGCTGGGGCAGGACAAGCAGGACGCTGACCCCTCTCGGAGGCCAGGAAAGGTCTTGTCAGCAGCAAGAGGCTGGGGAGCTCTAGCCAAGTGTCAGTCGGGTGGGAACAGAGCTCGTGGACAGGGCTGTCCTCAGGGGACATACCCAAGTGCCAGGGAGGGGTAGAGGCGCCTCCCTCTGGGCCAGCAGAAGTTGCTCTGATTTGGCGTTGGTCAGGTCACCTTTGGGAAGCCTCCATGCAAGAAGGCTGCCAGGGAGGGAGAACGGGGTCTGGGAGGTTATATGGGGGGCGGGGGGTGCTGGGGGGCGGTACAGGATCCCAGGCGGAGGGGCTGGGATGGAAACCAGAGGAGCAGCTGGGGATCAGAGAAGGAATCTGGGGGCTGGGGATGAGTCTGTGGGAGTTAATTGCGTTGGTTTATTAGGTTTATAACTTTTGCAATAACTTTCATACAAAATCTTAATATGTGCAAAAACAAAATGAATCGCCTGCGTGGATTATCCCGCTTTTTGAAAAGGAAAAACAAAGAGAACAGATTGACAAATAGAAGAGTGAAATAGGGGCAAAAGGACCTAAAAAGTAGGCGAGCAGATGGTCTCAGAAAGACATGGTGACTGGGACCCTCCCAGCGGACACTCCCCTCCGCAGGGACCACCAGGAACCGCGGCCTCAGCGGGGCTCGATTCATCCTCAGGCTGCATGGGGACCCCTGTCCCAGGCCCCCGTGTCCTGACTCCGCCCACACCTCCCTCACCCCACCTGCCTCCACCCTCAGACCCACACGGGCCTGCAGCCCCGCTCAGCCACAGAGGGAAGGAAGCCCGTACCCTCACGCCCACCCACCTCTCCCGGGCCTCTCCTGCTCTCTGCCCAGAGATGGCCTTCAAACATGGGGCTGTTAGGCCCTGTTGCCCTGGCACCTGCTCCTCTGTGTGGGGTGGGCGCAGAGGCCCCGGAGCCCACCCGCAGGCCCGCGATCTCCAGCTGCAGGCTGCCCACACCCAGCTGTGAGGCCCCCCGCTGGAAGTAGCAGCCCCAAGACCCCGCTGTCTGTCCCAGTGCCTCTGCAGCCTGTCCCCTGCGCTTGCTTAAAATTGTCCTCAAAAGGTCCCCCCACCTCAGAGCTCATCTGCCCAGGGGCCAGGTCAATCCCCTCCCATCCTGCCAGTGGACAGGAGCTGTCCCCGGGGCTATGAGGCCAAGTCTGGCACAGACACACTTCCCCAGACACAGAGCCAGAATCAGGGTCCGTGACCTGGAGAGGCACAGGCAGAATTCCCCGTGGTCGGCTGAACAATGCACCACCCGCCCCCCAAAAAAACCATAATGTCATGTCCTAATGAAAATGGGACTATGTCTCCTTCTAGGCAAAAGGGACTTGGCAAATCTGATTAAATAAGGAGCTTGAGTCGGGGAGATTCTCCTGGATCGTCCATAGGGGCCCCACTTAACCACACGGGTCCTTAGGAGACGAAGCATGAGCATCAGGGTCAGCGGTAGGGGATGACAGAAGAGGCAGAGGCCAGAGAAGGGAGGATGCTGGTGTGAGCGGGAAGGGGCCGCAGCCCAGGCGGGCAGGAAACAGATTCTCACTCAGAGCCTCCAGAGGGAGCAGCCCGGCGACGCCTTATCTTTCACCCAGTGAGAATGACTTCGGGCTGCTGACCTCCAGAAATGTGAGACACTAAATTTGTGTAGCTTTGGAAATAGGAAATGAATACCCTCTGGGATGCTGGGCAGGGCCCGTGGTCACGGTTCAGGCGGGCTCGGGGAGCTCAGACAGCAGAGCCTACCCAGGCCCAGTGGCTTCCCATGTTCCCAGCCAGAATCCAGCTCCCCCCGCAGGGCCTGGCCTCCCCTGGCCAGCTCTGGTACCTCCGAGAGGATCGTAGGATGGAAGACCGTCCAGCCTGGTCACTGTGCCCAAGACGGACAGCGGCCCAGAGAAAAGAGGCTGCATGGCGGGGGCCGGGCCTTCCAACCCCCAGCCCCAGGCTCCTGTCACACTGCCCCAAAGCCGGTCACTTCTGGACCTGAACTCTAGCCCAATTCTGACCCAAGCACCACCTCCTCTAACCCTGACACTGTAACCTGACTGACTCCACGGCCCACAGACCCCTCCCTGCGGACGCAGCAGCCCGCCCGCCCCCCACCCCCACCCCGCGCCCAGTACCCAGCGTTTCGGCCCCTCTCAGGCCTGCCCGGTTGTTCCGTAAGGTGAGTAATCCACACGTCTACACCGCCGCCCCAGCCCTGACCCCTAGAACCTCGTCCCTCTGTTGGTCTCCCGAGGCGGTCCCTCGCCCTCTAGAAGTCCATTTTGTGCTGTTTTGTGTGAGATGCTGAGACAGAGCTTATCCCGTGCCTACTCCGGCCTCATCAACAACCCCTGCTTGGGCCCGGGGTAGGGGCTGGCCTCAGCGCCCCCCAACATTCACCCCACCCGCAGCTGCAGGCCGTCCACACCGCACCCTAAACCCAGCTGCACGGGGTCCCCCGAACCCCTGCTTCCTCATCCATAAACTGGGTTCACCATGTACGGTGACCGGGCCAGGACTGGCATCCTCGGGGTGAAGCTGGCAGCCTCCCCTGGGCCTCTTTTTAAAGTCCAGGGGGAGTCGGCGGCAGCCACGACCAGAAGCCGGGCCTGTGTGACCGGGGTCCTCTCAGATCTGTGACTTGGCGGCTCAACTGTCAGACCAAAGGGCTGAGGACCAGGGGGAGGGGCCACGAGGGAGGGAGGGGGGGGAGGGAGGTGACCCGCAGGGGGTGCAGCCTCGGTCCGCGGGCTTCCAGTGTCGCTGTTGTCCCCCAGGGTGGGAGGCCACAAGGCGAGGAAGGAAGTGTCTGACCAGGGGAGCAAAGCTCGGTGAGGCCGTGGGTGGGGGCCATGGCCCCCGCACCTCAATGGCCGACACCTGTCAGCCGGACTCTGGTCTGCAAGGCGGAGGAACCCAGCTTAGCAGGGGCCGAGGCCCGGCCCACCTGCCTCCCTGCTGCCAGGGGCCCCTCAGGGACAGCCCGCAAGCCCCTCCTGGCTCCTCCACCCACCCCCAGCCCTGTCTTGAGCCCACCCGCCAGCCCAGGGCCAGCTCAGAGGAGGTGAGGTAGAAGGAACGGAGAACCGAAAAGGAGTCGCCCCTCAGTTTTCTGCCACAGACCAGGCTCCCCCCAAGGCACTGGAGACGCAGTGAGTGGACGCGCAGCACAGAGGCAGATGGCTCTGCCACTCACATGGATGCCCATCAGGGTAGCGTCTGCACCTCGTTTCCTCACCTGGGAAATGGGGGTAAAGCGCCCACCTCGGGGGCCCCTGCAAGGCTTAATGAGGCCACCTGTACAGAGGGCCTTGCAAACGCTTAACAAACGTCAGCCATCAGCCGGGATGTTCTCACGGCAGCCCCCCAGGAACGGCCTGAGGCAGGGGCTGCGTTGAGCTCCATCTTATTGATGACGAGATGGGGCCCAGGATGGTTGAGCAACTCCCTTAAGGCCCCAGAGCGAAAGGCCCCAGAGCGAAGCGGAAGCAGAGCTGAGGCCAGCACCCAGGCCTCTGTGCTCCCTCACCAGCCCCGCCCTGCGACGTCCGGCAATAGACAGGAGCCACCGTCACTGCCTTAATGTGTTGTCCCCAGCCAGTGTGCTGGCTGCAGCAGACCAGCCCTGGGCTCCCAAGCCCCATATAATTCATCCCTGCACGAAAACCACAAGTGATGTTCCGAATTACCCACTGATTCTCTTCCTACCAAATTGTAGGAGGTTTGTTTTAGAGTTTTCAGTGCTGAGACCCCTGAGAAGGGGCCCTTCCCTCCCCTCCCGGGAGGCCTGGGGGGCCGGTGACGGGCCGGGAGATAGGGGGTGAGTCCCTGCTCAGCTGGACGTCAGCATTCCTCACTCTCCCCTCCAAAGCCTGCACCCCCCATGTCACCTCCCCACACCCAACTCCCTCCATACCGCCCCCTCCCCAGTGATGGGGCTTCTAACCTCTCTCTGTCCCCTCAGGACACCGTGGTGTGCAGCAACCCAGGCCTCCGCTGGCCCAGTGGATTGAGGGCATCAGAACTCCTGCAGGGCTTGGTCAGTGCAGATTTGGGGTCCCTGGCCCAGAGCTCCTGATTCATCAGGTCCGGGGTAGAGCCTGGAAGTTTGCATTTCTAACAAGGTCTCGGTGATATTACTACAGCTGCAGGTCTGGGGACCACAATTGAAGAACCCCTGTAGGTAAACCAAGTCGGCACCCCCAACCTCACCCCCCGGCAGACTCAACCCCGAGGCTGGAGGTCTGGACTATAGCCTGTGTTGTCCGCCTGCCCCCCGCCACGGAGCCTGTGAGCCGGGCACAGACAGCCCAGCCAAGAACTGCCCTGACCCATCGCCTGCCTTTGCCCCCGACTCTTCAAAGCCTGAACTCTGGGGGCGCCCACACTCCCCGCCATCGTTCGCTCGTTGATTCCTTCATCATACCTGCGGGAGGCCCCCTGCATCCCAGGCACTGACCCAGGCCTGGGGTTCCATAGCAAGCCTGGGGCCCTGCCCCACTGACGCCGGGCCTAGAGGGTGCTGTTGGGTGCCCTGACATCCCCCTCACCGCTTTCACTCTGGTCCTTCTTCCCAGAAATGATTTTCGTCTTCGTCAGAGGGACGAACTTAGTCCCAGAGCTAAGAGGGGAGGATGAGTCAGTGGGGACAGAGTTCCAGCCTCCCTGGCACTAAATCTGTGTCTCCTGCCCGGGGGCCCCGAGGTGAGGCCCGTGTGCCCAGCGGCCATTCCACACGACCCCTCGGCCCCTGCCCCTCCTCTGGTCACCACGCCACAGAAAATGGCATCGCCACGCCCAGGCGCCAGACCAGAAACCTGAGGGCCAGCCCCCGCCCCCGCCCCACAGTCAGCGGAGCTCCGGGCTCTGCCCTGCTCCCTGCCTGGAGTCCCCCATCTGCCCTCTGCCGTCTCTGCTCAGCCACCCCACTTTGCCAACTTCGTTGCAACCTCTCCGGGATCCTGCGGCCACCTGAACCACCCTCCTAAAATGAGGACACGGTCCCATCCCCAGTTCCTCCAGCCGTGGCCTCAGGATGAAACGGAAACCCCGCAGGGGGCTCGCCCGCCCTTTGTGGCCTCCTCTCAGCCTCCCCACCTCCACACACCCTCTTCTCAAAGCTCCTGGAGCCACAGATGCTTCTCAGAAGGCCCTTCTCTCACCCCACCCTCCTCTAAGTATCAGTGGAGCATTGCCTCTTCCAGGAAGCCTGCCCTGACCACCCTGACCGGACTAGGAGCCCTCCTCCAGGCCCCGGTGCATCCGTCTTTCCCTGCACTTAGCCCGTTGACGTCATCTGTTTCATCATCTGGAGAAACCTGAGTGTTAGCCCCACGTCACACTCCTGTTTGTATACTCAGCGCCCGGCACAGTGCCTGACACACAGTAGGTGCTTACCCAGTGCTCATGGAGCAAAGGAGAGGACCGATGGGAACACGGAGAGGAGTCTTCTGACCAGACAGTGCAGGAACTCGCCTCTTAGGACTCAGGAGGGATCCTGCTTTTTCCTGGGGTCCTGGAATATGGTCGGGGTGCCCATGGCCAGGGGCCCGGGGGAAGGGTCGGCTGGGAAGCTTCTCGTTCATGCTCTTGGCACTTGGAGTGTCCAGGCCCCAGCTGCCCCCTCCCCCAGGGAGGGGCAGCCGCAAACTCTCGCTGACATTGACACAGGTGATGAACCGTTTTCCCCTCCAACAATGAGCTCAGACAGACATAGAGACAGCAGCTGGGCAGCTGGGCCTTTGTGGATGTGAAACTGAGCCCTCAGAGGTCACCGTGGGCTATGTCCACCCCCCTCCACCTCGCGTCCAGGCCGGGGCCAGGAGTGCCGGGGGGACACGGGTGCCAACGCAGCAGAGGGCCGTGCACTCTCTCTGTCCACCACTCTCACCCCAGGAGGATTTTGCAGGCACCTTGGGGCGGAGCTGGCTAGAGAGGGGCCTTCTCCAGATCAGAGGTTCTAAAGGAAGTTCCCTCAAAACCCAGCCAGAGTGAGATGACCTCTCCAGAGCCCCGCACCTCCTTCTGGGGCCGGCTTTGGGGGTCCCATACATTCCACACTGGGGCAGAGGGGTGGGAGCGGCCTCGGGAAAGCGGAGGCTCCTTCTGTGTGTGTCCCTCCCCCCGCCAGTGCAGACACCCAGCCAGAGGTCCGCTCACGGCCTCCGCCCACGTTTCCTCTCCTTGTCAGAGGGGTTGTGTGTAGGAGGGTCCACAGCGCAGAGTCCTGCCCTCGCCTTGCTCCTGGCCGGTCCAGCAGGGGACACGATGCTGCAGACACAGAACTGCAGCCCGATGGAGGCTGAGGAAACCAGCAGGGCAGAGGCGAACCTGATCCTGCCGGCAGACCCACCCCTTCCCCGTCATGGACTTTTGAACAGGTGGAGCAAAGGCAGGCACAGGTAAACCCGCTGATGCCACAGCAGGAATCAAGGTGGCGGCAGCAGGCCGTTTGCCCACGACGCACTCACTGGGGAAAAGCCAGTTTCACGTGACAGTGCCCCGATGAGGCAGAAGGAAGTGCTAAGGGAGCTCTGTTGAATCAGCTGGTACACGGGGAGCTGGTCCTCTGCCTGCCTGCAGGTGTGAGGACATGGAAGCTGCCACTTGCGCGTGTCATTTTCACTTGATTGAAAACTGTAGTTAGTCGGACTTCAATGTTGGTAGATTGTTTCTCAAAAGGGAATACAGTGGGCCTGTCACCTCGAGGGAAACAGCTGCCAATTAAAAAATTCAAGCTTTCAGGAGAAAATGCAAATCTGGGAAAATCTGTATCTGCCGTTGTGAGCTCGACAGTTTCCCAAATATGTAGACTTCTCTGATAAGATTGGCAGTGATGTCAAAGAATGAAAGTTTTACAAACTCACGGTGTAATGTGTGAACTGTGTTCACATTGGGAAGATCTGCATGTCTTCCAAATGACCAATGAGCAGTGTTACAGAATCACCCCGGTAAGAGATCCATTCAAAGTGCAGGATAAACGTGGGTTTTCATGCAACTTCGTTGAAGAATGAAGACTTCATTGATATGGTTTCAGATTCCACATAGGAACTAACCTTCAAGAAACTCCCACCTGTTGAGTTTTGATGCAGTAACCCAAGAAGAGTATTCACAATTCTCTGAAAAGATGATTAAAATATTCTACTTCTCTCTTTTCCAACTACATATCTGTGTAAGTCTGAATACTGTTTGTGAACTTCAAACAAAACACATTACAACAGGTTGGCTTCAGAAGCAGATATGAGAACCTAGCTGTCTTCTATTGAGCCAGACATTAAAGGGATTTGTAAAAGTGTAAAACAGTGCCACTCTTTTTATTAGATATATATTTTTTAAGATTTATTTATTTTATTTATCTTTGGCTGTGTAGGGTCTTAGTTGCAGCATGCGGGATCTTTCATTGCACCGTGCGGGCTTCTCTTTAGTTGTGGCGCGCGGGCTCCAGAGCGTGTGGGCTCTGTAGTTTGCGACACGCGGGCTCTAGTTGAGGCGCGAGCTCAGTAGTTGCGGCACGCGGGCTTAGTTGCCCCGTGACATGTGAGATCTTAGTTCCCTTGTCCCCTGCCGTCGTAAGGTGGATTATTTACTACTGGACCACCAGGGAAGTCCCTTATTAGATATTTTTGCTTTGTAATTTTATTATTAAAACTATTATTTATAGTAACTAATGATAATGTATTTTATTTGTATTTATACGTTTGTTATTTATAACATTATTAAAAATATTTTATGTTACACAGGCTTATTATGTAAACCTATTTGGGCTTACATAATAAGATGTAAGATGGGCTTATTATTATAATTATTAAATAACTCAATCAATATTGAAATTTTTTTCCATTTCCATTTCTAATATGGTAAATATTGGTAATCATGACCGACAAACAAAAGATTTTTAGAGCCCTCAGTAAAGTAAAGCCCAAAAGTGTGAGAAGTACTGTTCTGTTTTTAGCAGATTATTGTTGTTATTATCCTGATTAATTTATTTTATCTATCAAATAAAGCTTAAAAATAGAAAAATGATCAACAAAAAGTGAAGTATGATTTTTGCTCCTGTCTAGTGGCAGCCAAAAACCGGAATAATTAAGAAATTCTTAACATCCAAGTTATTGTGTGTGGATTGGCCATGGCTAACCTGGGGATTTTGTGGCTTTGTGGTTTCACAAAATGTGCCTTAAAGTTAGGGAGACTTTGATAAGGAACAGCATGAAACTGGGATTTTCACTTCAGTCCTTCTGGGCGAGAAAACTGCCTAAATTCTAGTTCTCATCATCGCCACCAGAGGGCGCAACGGGACGCGTGAGTGTGTGTGTGTGTGTGTGTGTGACTTACTCGTGACCCAGCGACCACGTACACACGGTCGTTTGTGTTCCTTCTCTACACTTCATCCCTCCCCACCCACCTACCCCGCTGATACAGTCAGGCGTCCCCAGTCGGGTCCGAATCCATCACCCGCTCAGCCTTCCCTGCTGTCCACACGTGTCCACACAGGTGAGCTGGGCTGAGCCCAGCGCCAAACCCGGAGACCAACAAACACAGCTTATGGTAGACACGTTTGCAGTGCAGTTACTGTGACCCCCATGTAGCTGCTTTGACAGTGGTTGTTTACCTTCCTTAACGTGAGGGTACCTGCGTCTTAGTCCCCCTGAGGATCTAAGTGGTTAAGGGGTTCTTTATTTTGGGGGGACTTAGAACTTCCTTTGGAAAGTTTTGCAATCCGTAACATTCACACACGTCATTCGGAAGTCATCCACGTTCACAGGCACACCAAGGCTGGGGGCTCCAAGACCCTCCGAAACCCAGTCAAGGACACACGGGGGGGGTCCGATCCAGTCGTGTGTACACAGCTGTCCCCAAGGACTCACAATCCTTCCAGAGAGGGGACTCTTGCGCCCGGCTCCTCTCCGGGGTGACCGGGTGATGTTGAGAAAGGGCTGCAGGGGAAGGGCCGGCACTAGAGGGCGCTGCTGAGCGGGGTCTGCAGGGAGTGGGCGTTTTCTGACGCCTAAGACGCAAAGGTATGAAGAAACTTCCCGCTGCTTTTACACTAAGGATATTAAGGTTCCAGAGCAGCATGGAGGCCAGGGAACCACGGTATTTCAGAGCCTGTGACAAAATGATATTCATTCTCACCAACACCTTCCCCCATGGACAATCGCCTCACAACAATTCAGGGGGTCCCACCCGGGGTGAAGCGCACACTTGCTACACCTCACCTATTATCCTCTCCCCAACCTCCATAAATGTGAATTCTTCATGATTCAGACTAAAATCTAGACAGACGGGAGCCTTCACCTCCTGCTTTGTTGTCCACACAAATATATAAAAAGTTCCCCAAACAACTGTAATAACACTCGGTACCATATGTGCTTCACTGTAGTTCTGATGAGGCGTGATGAATTCTCTGAGAGGAGACCAGGGTTTTTAGGAAACATCGGAGTTGGTCAGGCAACCAAGGAGAAAGGGCATTACAGACCCAGGGTGATCTGAGCAGACACAGTGGCAGGAAAATGCATGGGGGGGGGGATATAGGCAGCTTGCTCTCGCTAGAGTGTAAAGGACTAAGCTGGGACAAGCAGGAGGTGATGTGGGAGTGGCTGTGGGGTGATGACAAGTCCCCAAACCTGGTCTGCGCCCCAGGTGCCAAGGAGCCTGGACTCCGTGCATTTACTAGAGGTCTGTTAAAGGGCTGTAGAACTTCCAGGTGACACAGGAAGATGCGAATTTTAGAAAGTTCATGCAGACTGCAGAATAAAAGCTGGATCCGAGGGTGGAAGAATTGGCGACCAAGCGGCCAGTTCAGAGGCAATTACAATAATAATGATAATAAACAAATACAGAAAAATTTGACTGTAAGTCATACAAAACACAACAGCACAATAATAATAATAAGGGTGGCTGCTGAGCAGGACCTGAATGAAGGCAGCAGCAGTGCCGTGAAACAGACGAGACTTCGACTGAGGAAAACCACACGACCTAAAAGTTATGAGTTACTTTATATTTGGGGACCTTTCTGTGGATGGGAAGATGCCAGAGTCTGGGCTCACTGAAATTATTCCTGAGATAGGCATCTCAGCTCTCTAGGGCCAGTATCCTGTTTTGCTCCATCCTGAGTCCCCTCAGGGCGCAGCATGGGGGCCCGGCTGCAGGGGCTGCTGTTACCGGAATGGCAGACAACATTTTTTTATGAGCAAAACACATCCAAGAGGCCGTCAGGAGGATGGTCTTCAGCTCTAGCTGTTGACGCTGTGTGCTGGGAGGTGAGGGGCAGAGGCAGTGGGGGGTGAAGGAAAGAATCTAGACCAATCGGCTCAGTCGACAGGATGGTGCCTTAAACTGGAAGCAGAAGTACATCACAGAGGAAGAGCTGGTTTGGGAGGAAGCTGACGAGGTCCACACTGGACAGACGGCACCCAAGATGCTCAGGGGATGGACCAGCAGCCTGGCCGGTGGGGGGGGGGGGGGGGGGTGGATATCCCAGTGCAGAGCTCCAGGGGGACATGTTACCTGGACAGGCAGACTGGGAATCACCAGTGCATCCAGCGAAGGCCTGGAGAATACGGGCAGGGTGTGGGGATAGGAGAAGAGGGGGAGGGGGGAGACAGGGGGAGGATGACACCCCGAGGGGGCGGACATGTAAAGGCAGGCAGGGGAAGGAATTCAGAGGAGGAGATAAAGAGATGTGGGTAGAACGAGATCAGCAGGATACCCTAGAAGGCAGGGAAGACAGCGGGTGTCGGCACAGTCAATGACACAGGCGCAGGCATAGCTCAGGATACGGGCATCTCACTGAAAACAAGAGGATGGAGCAAAGTTCACAGACGGAGGGGTAATAGCCACCCCTCCCACTTCTGCTCCGGAAACGCTGGCAGCCAGCCTCAGATGCCCTGGCAAGAGGGTGGAGATTCGGATCCAGGAAAAGCAACCATCCCGAGGAAAGCACTGACGTCTGACAGGCCTGCAGTGAGGCCGCGGGACCCCTGGAGTTAGACCGCAGGACCCCAGCCGCACCCACACACAGAGCTTCCAACGGCCTTTCAGTGCTTCCGATTCCTTTGTATACATGAACATTGAGGGACCGCCAGATATTTGAGGAAAACGGCTGACTTGAAGGGAACTAAAACATTCAAAACTAATCTGGGGAAAGCACAAAATGCAAGGAACGGAACAAAACTTCAAAACCAGATGGAGGAGATACCGTGCCCATGAAATGGGAGAGAATGCTGTAGAAAAAAGGAAAGGAACGCTCGGAAAGTAAAAAGAACCCTCGGAAGTTAGCAACACGATAGCAACCATAAAGCATTCAGTAGATGGGCTGGATGGGAAAGTGGAAGAAATCTTCCGGAAAGTACAAAAAGAAATTGATCAGGAAGGATAAGAAAATTAAAGGCCCATCCAGGGGGCCCAGTATTTTACTACTTGGAGCTATGGAGGGTCAGACAGCCTAGGAGTCAGTCACCAGAGACGCTGAGCCCACACCTCTCAGAACTGAAGCGATGAGCCCAGCTCCATGAGGGCCAAAAACCCGAGGACCAGACCAGCTTCCGGAGAGAAAAGTGGTCACACACAAAAGCCTGAAAACTCGGGCAGCTACAGGCCTCTCAGTAGCAGTACCAGAAACCAGGATACAATAGGAAATGCCTCCAAAATCCTACGGGAGATTTCCAACTAGAATGCCTCAGGTGCCCAGCCAAACCATCAACTGACCTGGAGGGTGGAGGAAAGATGTTTTTAAACATGTGAAGCTTCAGAGTTCTCCCGTCTGTTTTCTCAAGAAGCTGCTGGAGGCTGGGTTTCACCAAAATGAAGGGACAACCCACAGAAGGGGAGGGCTTGGTGCCGGGAACAGGGAGTCACTAGGGCAGAGGCAAAGGGAAGTCCCAGGTCGGTAGGGAGGAAGTACCCAGTGACCAGCAGCTGTGGCCAAGGACCAGCATGACCAGCACAGGTTAGAGCAGGGGCGGGGCGGGGGAGTCATGGAAGAAAAGAAAAGAGGGGGAGGGGAGCAGGAAACTGTCCCAGATCCCCTGTGGGTTCCGATGAACTGAGTTCTCTCTGCCCCCTCGTCGAGTCGTGAATACACAGACAACCCAGCAAATGCAAACAAGGCAGAACTAAGCTTCAGAGAAAATCATGGTGCTGGAAAAAGGGGATATTAATCATAATATACTATTCCGGCTCTGCTGTGAAAAGTATTTACATGGTCAAATTATGTAAAGACTTTTAACTTAACCAGATAAAAACTAAACTCACTGAGAAGGCGTGGGAGGGAGGGATGGGGGGGAGGGGGGAGGGGGGTTATACATCACGTGTAGGAAGGTAACCGCGGTGACCGTGGGGCTGGAGACTCAGCCCACCAGGACTGCAGGCAAAGGGTAGGCAGAGTCGTGGGGTGACCTGGGTGAGCTGTAAGCCCCCTGCCCGGGGCGGAGGCAGAGGCATAGGGAGGGGTGCTCAGACGTTTATCGCGTGGCTCTCTGCCTGTTTCCTGGGGACCTCAATGCCTTCATTGTCACTAAAGTGTCAGTGAGCAGGTGTGGCCCTGACCATGCACAGAACATTGAAGTCTTAACAGGGGAGCCTGGAGGAGGGAACTTCCTGACTCTGCAGAACTGACCCACCGACCAGGTGACCCTGGACGGGCCACTTAGGCTCCCTGAACTTCAGGCTCGTCTGTAAAGTGGGACTGCAAAGCTGCCATCATGGGGGCTTCCCTGGTGGCGCAGCGGTTAAGAATCCACCTGCCGATCCAGGGGACATGGGTTCGAGCCCTGGTCCAGGAAGATCCCACATGCCGCGGAGCAACTAAGCCCGTGTGCCACAGCTACTGAGCCTGTGCTCTAGAGCCTGCGAGCCACAACTACTGAACCCATGTGCCACAATCACTGAGCCTGCGTGCCTAGAGCCCGTGCTCCACAACAAGAGAAGCCACCGCAAAGAGAAGCCCGTGCACCGCAACGAAGAGTAGCCCCCGCTCGCCGCAACTAGAGAAAGCCCGCGCACAGCAATGAAGACCCAACGCGGCCAAAAATAAAAATAAATAATTTTTTTTAAAAAGGCTGCCATCACGGGTTGTCGCGAGAATGAAATTAGATAACGTCCAAGGAGAGCCTTTGTGGGCATCGAGGGTTCTGAGGGTCTCGTGCTGAAACCAGATGGAGTAAGCACTGCCTGGAAGCTCCAGGCCTGAGCGAAGCCGGTGGTGAGGTCCCACGTGTGCCCTTGGCAGTGGGGGGCGGGTGGTACCACGTCTAGGCAGCTGACCGCACAGGAGGCTCAGAGGTCAGGAGAAGGACCTGTGGACTCCAGCGTCATGGAGCAGTAATAACTGCCGAGCTACTGGCCAACTGGACGCAGCCAAGCCTCAGGGCTTCAGGGACCTGCGCGACCAGTGCCATTGATCCCTGTCGTTCGAGGTTTTGTTCCAGCATCACCGAACTCTCACCTGACAAACCCTGAGCCACGGTGCCTGGGACACACAGGGCTGGGCTCCTGGGGGCCTCTGGTCACAGCGTTTTCACCAACCTGTCAACACATGACCTTGTTTTATGTATATTTCTGTTTAAAGACACTTTATCTAATATGTACCGAAGACTCATTAACACTGAACTCGTGGCCAACAGCCCTAGATCTTACACCTGAACGAAGCCCATCTAACATGTTTTCTCCAAAAATCACGTCCCAGCTTCCTTGAGCTCAGGACACCAGAGAGCCCTGCAGCATCAGCTTGGGGACCATTTTAAACACTGGAATCACCGACAAAATCCCAAATATGCAAAAAACGCGGCACCAGATACTTCTTTACAGTATGAGACGGAAACCTGAAGGCAGACGTCGTCTTGCTTAACGCCAGCTGGGAACATGTGCCGCAGGTGACACTGTTCACCCCCCTGCACGTGAGTGACCATAAAGGCCCCGTGAGCAGTGATCAGGGGTTACAAATAAAGTTTAGCAAGTGGGCTGATCTGCAAATACGGCTTCCACAAATAATGAGCAGTGGCTGTTATTAAGCTCATTTCACAGAGCAAGAAACTGAGGCTCATCCAGGCAAACGGCTACACCTGACCAACAAGTGGCAGAGCCGGGATTCAGACCAGCCACGACTGCAGCACCGTGTGCACCAGCCCCAGGCCCCGCCCGCCACTGCAGCCCCATGTGCACTGT
>NW_021703774.1:1204671-1239595 GCF_005190385.1 Monodon monoceros | reverse complement strand
GCCCCATGTGCACTGTCTCCGGCCCCGCCCATGACTGCAGCACCGTGTGCGCCAGCCCCGGGATAGCTTCTCATTTACGGCTAAGGCCCCCGAGGCCCAGAGAGGATGCTGAGTCACCTAAGGCCGCACAGATGTTGGGGGCAGTTCAGGCTGAACCCTGGCCCTGGACCCGGGGAGGGTCCTTTCTCACAGCTGCACCCCTTCTTCATGAAGTGCCTGACCGCCTGCGTCGTGGGTTCTCCCCTCCCAGAGGTCGGAAGATGCCCTCAGGCCGCTGTCACCAGCTCAGCTCCGGCCCTGCAATGAGTGCCTGTAGATGGGGACGCCAGGGGGCGCCCCCCTCGCCAGCGCCGGGTGCCCCCCAGCCTGAGCGGTCCAGGAAACGGGAGGAACAATGGGGTGATTGATGCAGGCGCCCTGAAAGACAGATTGTTCAGATGAAGAGCATTCCAGGCTCCCGCCAAACGCCCAGAGTGTGTGGAATTTCAAGGAAAAGCTGAGTAAATGAGAGCTGTCTGGCTGGGACCCTGGCCCCCTCTCCGGGGTGTTGCAGGCTCAGCCTGGGCCCCAGAGGCCGAGCCTGGCCAGGTGGAGGCGGCAGGGGAAGCAGAGGGAAGGTGGAGCCATGGATGGGAGGGGGGCTTCCTCCCCACCCTTCAGATGGCCTGCGCCTCTGGATACACTCAGACAGGCACCCAGGTCCTGTCCCCACAGCAGCGCTGGCGTGAACCCCAGGGTGGCCTCGGGTAGAGCCTTCCACCTCTCTGAACTCTGTTTTCTCATCTGTAAGGTGGGCCTAAGCCTCCCTCCCCTTTGTGCCCAGGGCCATTGTGAGGGCCAAGGAGGAAGGGCTGCACAGCTCAGTATCAGGCCGCTCTCTGGTCAAGGCAGGCCCCCTCGAGCCGCACCAGGACCCAGCCCCTGCCCCTCCAGCTCGCTGCCCAGACCTCCAGGGGACCCGGCCCAGCACCAGTCCCTGGCGTGAGCTCCCAACCTCCTCCAGCCCAGGATCTGAACTTCCGACCACCGCCCAAGGCCAGGGAGGAGGGAGAAGGATCTGGGCTGAGGGAGCACAAGGGTTCCTTGTCCTGCCAGGCAGCCTGGCACCGCCTGTCCTGTCCCCAGAAGGAGTCTCTCTGGGACTATTGTCTTTCTCGTGTGACTCCGGGAAGGGCAGATCAGGGCCATGGGGCCAGGCCGAGCGGCCATGGCCTGCTCACACCGCACGCCTGCCCCTGGAGCGCCGGGGCCACCACAGCACGGGGCCCAGCCAGCACTTCTGTTCCTCGTGGTGGCTCCGCCCCCGGCCCCTCCCCTTCCGAAAACCTCAGCTCCCACCCTGTCTTCACAGCCTCTGTTCCACCCGTGTTCCTTTGCTGCTTTATTAATTGAATTATTTACAGCTCTTACTGGGCACCCAGCAGAGTCCCAGCCCTCATTAGCCTTCAGTAAGATGTAATTATAGCCCAGCCACCCACCTAAGTCACCCAGGCAGGGACGTAAACCCCCATCCTTTACTCTGGCCCGGCTTTCAGTGTTTGTCACTGTTCCTCCTGGCGGCCCTGCTCCCTGGCACCCCCGGCGTCCCCTTGCTGCTCTGCCCCAGCCCGTTCTCGGCCCACAGACCCCAGTTCCGACCCAACATCAGGCAAGTGCTACGTGATTTTGAGCAAATGACCCAAAGTTTCCGGAGTGTGTTTCTTTATCTGCAAAGTGAGAAGGGCTCATCTCTGCTCCAGGCGGTGGGAAGATCAAACACGATGGTAGTTATGAAAGCCCCGTGACACCTGATCACCAGCCACACAGCGGAGAAACCGTCACGATGGTCCACGTGCTAGCAGGCAGCCTCCCCAGACACCTGGAGATGAGGCTGTCCTGGTCCAGCTCCTCGGAGACTAATAATAATGATCCCCGTGGTGGGTAGTTGTCCCAACTTCGCGAAGCATTTTCACATCCTTCAGACCATTATAACTTTCCCAGTGGATCCAGCGACAGAGAGGTGGGGAGGGAAAATGATTTGGGACAGCTGGAGACCTTCAGCATCACCTGGGTCATCTCTACAGGATTTACTGTCTGCCAGAGATGCACATCCAGCTCCCTAGACACACACTGGTGAGGGAGGACTGAGCCAACAGATCTCAGCTGCCCCACTCTGGGTCCAGGATGGGTCCTTCCAGCCGGTTCACAGTTCCTCCCAGGGCCCGACAGAGTTCAGTCCTGAACAAAGGCCTTCTGGGTGCTGGTGGTGACCGAAGAGGAGGCGCATGTGCCCCGGGCACACCCTTCCTGCCAGGGTCCCCGCCAGCCGCGCCCGCACCCTTCCTGGCTTCTGGCAGGGTGGGCAGCTTTAAGTCCCTCAGGAAACAGCACTGGGGCCGTCTGCCAGCATCGCATGCGTGAGCAGAGGCCCAGGCCCAGGGAGCCATCAGCAGGCCTGGGGAGGGTTACGTCCACAGGATGTGCCTGGGACCCAGGTGTTCCCGTGGGCGTGGGCGGTCTGGGGCGGGTACTTAACAGCCTCCGCCTCTGCCGGGCTACCTCACCTGCCCTGGGGAGAGATGCTGCTCTCGGGGAAAGGAAAAGAAGAGCCCGGCTCTGCAGCCAGGCCTCCCCCGCAGGTGCCAGGGGAGGTGGGGGGCAGCCAGCAGGGAGATGCCAGGACAGGAAGGCAGGGCTGGCCCTGTCTGTCCCAACCTCCCTTCATGTGAGGACAGCCGTTGGCAGCAGGGAAGTCGGTCTGGGAGTTCAGACTCCGGGCCTCACTTGCTGGGTGAGAGTACGATGCTAAGAATATGAGAATATGCTCTGTGCCTCAGTTTCTTCCCTCCTGGGCACACCCTCCAGGCAGGCTTAATGATAGCCCCCCAAAATGTCCACATTCTAAGCCCTGGAACCTGTGAATATTACCGTACATGGCAAAGACCTTGCAAATATGACCGCGTTAGGGATCTTGAGATGCGGAGGTGACCCTGGATTATCCGGGTGGGCTGTAAAAGTTGTCATGTGTCTGTAAGAAGAGGTACACAGAGGTACACAGGCAGAGGAGGAGGGGGCAATGTGACCACAGAGGCAGAGGCTGCAGTGATGGGGCCACAAGCCGAAGGACCCTTGGAACCCCAGAAGCTGGAAGAGGCAGGGGCTGATTCTTGTCCGTAGGCTTGTCCGAAGTACAGCCCTGCTGACACCCTGACTCCAGCCCGGCACCAGCCCCATGCTGATTTCGGATGTCTGGTCTCCAGAGCTGTGAAAGAAGGGACTTCTGTTGTTTCAAGCCACCACATGTGTGGTCGCTTGTCACGCCAGCCACAGGAGGCTGTTGGTTGCGTCCTCCTTGCCTGGTGGCACGAGGAGTCCGGTGCCTGGTCTGGCTCCCAGCAAAGTAGCTCGTCTTCTCTGCTGTGCTGGAGAACATCTTTTTCAAGGAGTTTGCCTTCTCCGCCATACGGATAATGCTTTTAAATGGCCAAGGACATTGTTCCGGCCTGGAAACATTCCAGGGTGTCCTGGGCTAAACAGGCGGGCGAGAGAAGGTGCGCTGCCCACGTGGGAGACAACAGACCTGCCCCTCCTCACCCCCAGGCCCCAGCCTCCTCACGCGGCCCCCAGGACCACTGGACCGAGCCCTGAGCATCCGCTCAGGAGATTCTAGACTCTCAGGCACTAGGCAAACACTGAACTCTCCCTGTGAGCCAAGCACAGGGCCAGCCCAGAGAAGAAAGGCACCAAGAGCGTGGTCCCCGCCCCGGGGCGGGAGGGTGGAGGCAGACAAGCAGGCCGAGGCTACGGCAGTGAGTGTGTGAAGAGCCGGGCGAGAAGAGGGTCCTGACGATAGCATCTGCTTTGTTACCCGTTGCCGAGCGACAGATCCTCACAGGCTCGTGGTGTAGACAACACAGTGCATCACCTCACAGCCTCTAAGGGCCAGGGATCCGGGCGTGCCCCCGGGCCTTCTGCTCTGGGGTCTCACAGACAGCAATCAAGTTGTCGGCCAGGAGGGGGTGTCGTCTCAAGGTCTGACCAGGAGGGACCTGCTTCCAAACTCACATGGTCGCTGGTGGGACCCAGGTCCTCCCTGCGGGCCGTTGGTCAAAGGCCACTCTCAGTCCTGCCGCGTGGGCCCATCCAACACGGACGTTTCCTTCGTCGAAAGGAGGCAGGGAGAGCACCGCGATGAGTGAGATGGGCGCCAGCGTCTTACGTGGCCCTAATTGCAGACGTGACAACCCGTCCACTCACCAGGCCAGTCGCTCTCGAGGGGCGGGGTCCACGCAAGCCCTGCAGGGGGCGGAGACAATGGGGGCTGCTTAGGGTCTGCCTGCCACCGGGACTCCCAAACTGGGTCTCAGAGGAACAGCGGGGACCAGCGAGGTCAGCGGGAGCGCGGGGCTCAGGAAGAACATGGTGGTCGACTGAGAAACCAGAGCAGAAGGGCTTCCGGGCAGAGAGCAGAGCTCAGGGAACCCACACCCGCCCGAGTGCGGCCCAGGAGTTGACGTTTTACTATGTGCCCACTTGTGTGTCCTGACCTTATTTATTTGCAGTGTTCCTGGAGAAAGAGAGGATTATTGCTCTGTCTCCATCTGTGAAAACCTGCTCTGTCTCCATCTGTGAAAACCGACCCCAGGCAGTAAGAGTGTGGCCGAGGCCAACTGCCCATGTGGACCCCCTTCTGCAGGGCGTATTTGATAAAGATGGAATCTGGCAAAGAAAAGCACAGGCAAGCACCAGTCTGAGGGAGACACAGGAAGTGGAAGAATGAGGTCGCCCTTGCAGCCAGGACCCCGGCCTCTGAGGCTAAGTGAACTCATGGGAGCTCGCAGTGTGTGTGTGTGTGTGTGTGTGTGTGTGTAAGACACCACTCAGCAGACTCCACTCACTAAATCTCCACCAGGCGCCTGGGCCCCAAGCCCCGAGGCCCGCACAGCAGCCCTGTGTTACCTGCACCCCAAGAGCTTCTCCCCCAGCCCAAGATTCACCACGTCATCTATCAGGAAATAGTCCAATATCACAGGCTGTTGTGATAACACAGCAAGATCACATCTGAAGGTTCCTGGAGACTCAGAGGCCTGGGTAGAAACACAGGGTGATGACAAAGATTAGAGGACGGGGGAGGGGTCTTCCAGAGACCCTGCTGGGAGGGGACTTGCTGGAGAAACAGACCATTGCGGCTGGACCCACGGGAGGGGGGAATGCGCGTTGTCACTCGTGGTTTGGAAGTGGGGAAAGCATGGGGTCTGACGTCTCCCTTTGCACAAATAGTTGAAAGCTCCAAACGGCTGCCCCGACCACCCCAGTCGAGTATAACTAATTGCTGGTGTTCGAACCGCTTTCTGAGCTCCGTTTGTCCTTTTATCCGTCTTCGTTAGCGCGGAGGCCCACCTCCCTCGCCACAGGGCGTCAGCCAAGGCTCCCAGGGCTGGCCTGGGTCCCATTCTGCCCTCTCCTCTGGGTTTGGTGGGCGACAGGCTCTGGGAACTCAGGCGTGGTGGGTAACCTGCCCTCCCTTCCCGGGCAGGGGGACAGGCGTGCATGTGCGTGTGCATGCGTGTGTGCGTGTGTGTGCAGGGCTCTGGGCCACTGGAGCGCAGCCCGGTTAGCGGTGCCGGTGGAGATCGTGGCGGCGCAGCTCAGTCTAATGACAAGGAATCTTGACAGATACTGACCTGCTGTCTCTCTCCAGCCTCCTTCTAACCAAGGGGGCCCCAGGGGCAGTGGGAAGGGCCTGGGTCCCCCCACCCTGGGCCCCTGCTTCCACTCTTCCTGGTGGCACTTCTTCGTCTGGACGGGAGGTAAGTCTGGCAGAGCCTGTGTGTAATTTAGGCTGCACCCCGAGGGCTCGATGTTGGTCCTGAGTATGTTAGTTACACGTGGCTTCCCCCCACATGGGGATCAGGTGGGCAAGGTCGCGGGGAGGATTTCTACGCGGCTGTGCTCACAGACGGCCGTGTGCACCATCTGTGTGCTGTGTCCTTTACAGGCACTCTCTCCACCACGTCTCACAGTGATCCAGGAAGTAGACCATATCGTCTCCGTTTTAATGGGAGCCAAGTAGCGTGGCCAAAAAGACACGGCCTCGCGGCTATGATTAGCGCTTTGGTGGTCAGCGGCCACCTGCACACCTGCTCGTGGGTGACCTGAGTCACTGCCCACACGGGCATTTCCTAAACGGCTGCTGTCTCACCACCATCTCCCCGACCCCTCCCAGTCCCCCCACGGCTCCCCACACCCATCTCCCTCCCCCCAGGTCTCCCTCCTCTGCGACCACCAGCCCTTCTGAAGCAGCTCACCGGCACCCACCCTGCTCTCCAGCGGGCCCAGCCATGCCGCTCTGAGAAGTCTCCTAAAGAATCTGCATGATGGCACTTATATGAGGACTCTAAAAAATACAACAAACTAGCGATATAACACAGAAGAAGCAGACTCACAGATACAGAGAACAAACTAGTGGTTACCATGGGGGAGAGGGAAGGTAAGGGCAAAATAGGGGGAGAGGAGTAAGAGGTACAAACTACTATGTATAAAATAAATAAGCTGCACGGACACAGTGTACAACACGGGGAATATAGCCAATATTTTATAATAACTTTAAATAGATATTGTGAATCCTATGTTGTACATCTGTAACATATAATATTGCACATCAACTATACTTTGATTTTTAAAAAAATAAAACTTAAATTAAAAAAAGAATTATTTTTTAAAAAAATCCAGAGACAGAGATTTAAATATTTCTTTTTTTATATATAAATTTATTTTATTTTTATTTACTTATTATTTTTGGCTGTGTTGGGTCTTCGTTGCTACGCGCGGGCTTTTCTCTAGTTGCAGCGAGCAGGGGCCACTCTTCGTTGCAGTGCACGGGCTTCTCACTGCGGTGGCTTCTCTTAATGCGGAGCACGGGCTCTAGGTGCACGGGCTTCAGGAGTTGTGGCTCGCGGGCTCTAGAGCGCAGGCTCAGTAATTGTGGCGCACGGGCTTATGTGCTCCATGGCACGTGGGATCTTCCCGGACCAGGGCTCAAATGTCCCCTGCACTGGCAGGCGGATTCTTAACCACTGCGCCACCAGGGAAGCCCCAGACACAGAGATTTAAATAGGCAAACGTTCGTTGCAGCCTTATATATAACAAAGAAAAATCAAAAAAACATGGGGATCCAACGAATGAGGGATTGAATGTCAAATAAATAATATAAACATAATAGAATAATATACAGGCATTAAAATATTTAATGTCAGGCTTCCCTGGTGGCGCAGTGGTTGAGAGTCCGCCTGCCGATGCAGGGGACACGGGTTCGTGCCCCGGTCTGGGAAGATCCCACATGCCGCGGAGCGGCTGGGCCCGTGAGCCATGGCCGCTGAGCCTGCGCGTCCGGAGTCTGTGCTCCGCAACGGGAGAGGCCACAGCAGTGAAAGGCCCGTGTAACGCAAAAAAAAAAAAAAGAAAAAAAAAAAGAAAAAAAAATTTAATGTCATGGCCTCATAACACAATATATTAATACATAAAAAAATCAAGATATAATACACATAATGGCCCATGTGTGAAAATAATTACATATTACAAATCATATATAATTATATATTACGTATATATTTGCATAGGAGTAAATGTAGAAGGAAATATACCAAAATGCTAGCAAAGATTATCTCAAAGATGGGAACACAGAGATGATATTTGCTTCCCTCTTTATAATTTTCTGTCCTTTCACATTTTTCTCCAATGTAATAAAATAAAGGGGTGTGTGTGTAAGAACAGCGGCTTTGAGATGGGCTCCCCCCTGCCTGGAGAGAAAAGCAGAGATCACGGCGGGGGGCTCCAAGTCAGCCACCTCCTCTGTGCTCACCTGTTGTGCTCCCAGGCTCTGTGCCACCTCACCTTTTCCAGCCCTGTCAACTCTGCCCAGGCCAGGTCTTCCCCTCTGCGTTCCCCGCTCCCTGAGAGTCAGACCCCTAACCCCCTTGGAAGGCCCACCGGAAACATTCCCTGCATCCCGTCCCACTCCCAGAGCTCTGCCCCCACCGCACAGCCCTCCTCCCTGTTCAGTCCGCCTGCTCTGGCTCCAGTACCTGGCAGGTGGCGCAGGCTCGGCACTGGTGCAGCAGGTGTGGAGCTGATTGGAGAGCCCGGAGGACACTTGGTTCTCCTTCCTCCCTGCAGCCGGGACCTGACCATCCTCTGAGGACGGCAGGAAAGTCTGCTGGCGCCAGCGTAGGGGCCAGAGGAGCCCATGGGCCAACGCACAGTAGCCTGGGACTCTACGTGGTCCCTTCTCAGGGCAGAGGGCTGTGGGCGGAGCTGACTGCTGAGATGGGGAGGGTGGGAGAAGCCGGGCTTCCTGACCCTGGGCAGGGCTGGGAGGGGGGTGACCAACAGTCCCAGAGTGCCCAGGAGTGAGGGGCTTCTGGGGACACGGAGCTTTCAGTGCTAAAACCAGGAGAGTCCCAGGCAAGCTGGGATGGTTGGTCGCCCCAGCAGGGGGTGAGCCCTTCCTGTGGGGCTCTGGGACCAGGGTGCTGCCACACGGGGTCACGTCTGCTGAGCCCAGAGCCCTTGTCCCTGCAGGATGGGGTCCCTGTACCCAGGTGATGAGACAAACAGCATTTGGGCCAACACAGGACCGGCACTGTCCCCAGCGTTCTCATGCCCCTCCCCCGACCCGGGGTCCCTCCGTTTTTGCAGGGGATCCTGCCCAAGCCTTGACCCTGTGGGCACCCACAGATCCTCCCAACCCGGGGACACCTCCCTGTGTCTCCTCCTGTTTCAAGGCCTGGCTGCAGTCACCCCTCCACCCCTGCAGCCTCCTCCACCTGAGTCTGTGGAGGGTCCCTTCTGGCCCTCACGCGGCCCCCAGGCTTCACTGCGTACTCTCAGTGCCCGCCTGTGAGCTCCCTTCTCCCAGGAAATCGCGGGCAAACTCACTCTGTCACTCTCCCGCTCATCCTGGGAGAAGTACTCGTCTGGTGTGGGTTCAGAGAACACATCTAGAGGCCCACTGCCCAGTTGAATCCTGGCTCCTCCGCCAGTTAGCCGCTGTGTGACTCCTAACAAGTCACATAACCTCTCTGGGCCTCAGTTTCTGAATGTAAAACCTAATCCACAACCTCAGCGGCTGGACGTTCCACGACTCCCCTGTGCCCACGGAGCAAGCTCGGTTACCGTTTGCCATCGTGATGATGAATCTCCTGCCTTGTCCCAGGAACTCAGAGGCAGCAGGAACATAGTGACGGGAGTGACCGACTGTCGCCAGGCAGCGTGGTGACGGGAGAGCCGTGGCTGAGGAGCAGAGAGCAGTTCCTTGGCCTGGACTGAGCAGGGAGGCTCCCCATGGCGGGGTTGTGGGGTGAGCAAATTCCCCCAGCTAGTCCTGGGACCTGGCGCTTCCCATGCAGGGGCGCTGGCTGGGGACTGTGGGGACGGACACTGGAAAGAGCCCTGACCTCGGAGGGCACACTTCCTGGGAGCTGGGACTTCCTTCCTGTGCATCGGGGAAACCTCGGGAGGTTTTAATCGGAAGGATGAACTGCGTCCTGGGCGGGACACTCAGGTGGCTGGGAGGAGGTCAGCCCGGGCTCCCAGTACAGCCTCCTGGCAGCTCTGCGCACAGCGAATCACAGAGTCTTGCCGGGGTCCCTGCACCTGGCCGCCAAGATGCCTCTACACCCCAGCTTCCGGGAAAGGCCAGACTCCAGGGTCACGGGCGCGATGCCCGCTCCCTCCTGCGGTAGACCCTCTGCTTCCGGCAGCTCTTTGCACTCGTCCCCATTCCCTGCAACAGGCTGGCTCTTGCCAAAGCCTCAGCTCCCAGCCCAGCTCACCTGACTAGAGCCAGCCGGGCCCTTCTCCCCCGCCTCCCCACCCGGCCTCAGTGGATTCCCAGCTGCCGCCAGGCTGGGACTTGCCCCGTCTCATTTTCCCATTGATGACTCAGAGATCGGGCAGGGGTGGAAGGCAAATGGAAAGAGGCAAATGGAAAGATGGTGGCGACTGCCCCGCCCTGGCCTCACGGCGGGGCCCCAACTGAGTGAAGTTTTTCCATCTTGTGCATGTCCGCTGGCACTGTTGGGGCCTCTGTGCCCCCAGGAGACCTTGACCTTGCTCTGTGGTCCGGCCGAGCACTCCTGGGGTGAGGGCCCGTGGTCCTTGTCCCAAACTCAGCTGCCAGAGTGGCGAGGACACCCCTGATCCCAGGAAGCAGAGAGACACCCCAGAGAGGCTACGTATCTTTTAAAAAATGAAACTCACTACACAAGCCCCGATCCCCGTGCTGTGAGATCTTGGCGCCTCCAAGCAGCTACAGGGCTCGAGCGATTATCCCCATCCCAACACCCGCCACCGGCACTAGTGTCTGCTGAGAGTCTGTTCGAGGGTCGGTGCTGGGGGTCCTACAGCAGCTCCCCCTTCACAGGGGCTGGGACCTCCTAGCAAGGGGAGCAGCTGAAGCTGGGTTTGGATAGGAACCAAAGCATACTTGGAACCAACGGGCTGGCTGTTCCCAAAAAGCAGGGAGGGCCGGGAGTTGGGAGCCCGCTCTCCCCCTGCACTGTGTGTGCCCCCACAGACATCCCACACTGGCTGTGCCCCCTGCTGTCCTGAGCTGCCAAGCTCCGGAACCACCCCTGCAGGCTCCGCTGAGGGCAGGACAGTGCCGCGCGGAAGGACACCGCCTGTGCCGCTAACACCCCTCTACCGGCACAGCCGGCACTTCCTCGCCCTGGGCTCTGGCTCAGATCAGGTGTTTCTTCATCTCTGCGCCCCAGCGCCCAGCGCAGCACCTGGCTGCAAGAGGCATTGGCATGTCTGCTGGATGAGTGTGTCCTGCACCCCGATTCCACCTGCGCACAAACACGCCCCCGTGTCTGAGTGTCTGGACGCTTCCCTGAATCCTCACCATCACCATCACCAAAGTCACCTTTGGGCTCGATGGAAAGAGCAAGGATTCTATTTTATTTTTATTTATTTATTTATTTAGGATTCTAGTTTAGAGGCTGCCGTTTTAGAGCAGGATGGAGAAGCTAAGCCTCTCATGTAGCTTGAATCAAGGAAACAGTGGCAGACACCATGCTCTCCCCACACATATATACAAGAGCTGCCAGCCTCCCCACCTTTCTCCCAAAGCTCATGGCAGACATCACCAATTGATCACAGCACCCTAGCTGGCACGGACGGTGATGCTTATTTGCCATCATGGGCTGGGTATGCAGCCTAAGGAGATCATAAATGAGATATCTGTAAAAATTCCTTGGTAACTTGTAAGTTCTCATTTGATTGTAAGATGTAGTTCACATATCAGATAAGCAAGAAGCTTCAGAGGACTCTGAGGGACGGGGACAAAGGACAGAGATCGTGATCGGACAGGAGGAGGAATCTGATGCGGAACGAACAGGTTGGAAGCACTGAGGGACCCCGCCTTGTTGCAGGGGACATTCAGCCTCCCTGCCCCTGCCAAGCAGCCACCGCTTGGCAACAGGGGAGGCCGGACGTGGGTTACCCGATCGGCAGTTTCTGTGTCACCGAGGACAGCTGTGTCTCTGTACCTCGGTTTCCCCACTACTGAAATTATTCCTTTTCAACCATCCCGTAGAGAAGACTTAACGGTGTTAATGTACAAGGCGAAGTGTGTAAATGACAGAGACAGGCCCTACCCAGAATGCAGAGCCGCCCCCCCAGGAGAGCAGGCAGAGGGGCGTCTCTCGAGACCGAGTGGGCCCGTGCAGGCCTCATGGCCCCTCCCCTAGGACCTACGAGTCCATGTTCCCTGGGTTGCAGGGTCTCTCTCTCCCCAGGCTGGAGACTGCAGGATGGGGTGTGGACTGGGAAAGTGGGGTGAGGACAGATGCTCCAAGCACCAGGTCTTAGCGGCGGGCAAAGAATTCCACTCAGCAAGCGAACAGTGTGGTCACTGCCCTTTGCAGGGCATTTGCATTTGTGGACGGGTGTGAAATGGTAATGGCTGACCCCCCCACCCCCCCACCACCTCCAGGCCTAGTACCGCAGTGGGGGAAGAGGGGAAGGAGGGGGAAAGAACTGTGCAAAGAGAGGCCTGGATGGGTGGGGGTCCCAGAAGGACCCAAGCAGCAGATGACCCCCAGGTGTGGGCCTCAGACCCATCAGCTACCCCCGCCAAAGTAAATCCGGAGGCGAGCCCAGGTGGTTCCTCTTCTGAGCGCCAGCCCGGCCTCCCGAGTCCTGGGGCGCTGGCTCGGCGCCCCCGGGGGACTGCCTTTCTCCGGGCACGGCACCAAGCCGGGGGGCCGGTTAGCAGTCTGCAGCAGAGACGCAGGGCCGTGGCGGGAGGGGGCTTGGATGGCAGCTCTCCACCACGATCTCGGAGGCCAGGCCGGTGGCCGGAAGGTCCTGAGCGGGAGTCTGAGTACCCGGGGGCTCCGTGTTCATCCTCAGCCCCTCGGGGCCTCTGACCTGCTACCCGGCCCCGGCCGCCCCTAATACGCTCCAACGCCTCCTCCACGCGTCCACGGCCTCTGCCTCACCGAACGGAGCACAGTCACACCCCGCGAGCCAAAGGGGGCATGGAAGCTGGCAAGAAAGAACAGCAGTCAGGGCAGGGCACACACGGGGGCGGCGAGTATCCACAGGAGCTGTTTGTACCAGAGCTTCCCAACCTGCTCCCAACGTTTTCAGGAGAGAACAGCATTTGTCCAACACCCTGTCATCACTGCAGGAAGCTGTTCCTCCCGGCCTCTGAGGCCTGGGGGATCAAAGAGGATCAGCTCTAAGGACAGAAGGTCTGCCTCCTGCCTGGCCTCTCAGTGACCCCGCACTGCCCCACGAGAGGCACTTAACAGGAGGGCCGACCACCAGGCTCAATGGACCCGGCCTGGCGAGGTGAGAAGCTGCAGGACAGGGAGAGTCACGAGGGTGGTGGTAGTGGGGTGAGGGGCATACAGGTTTCCAGGGGAGAAACGACACCTAGATCCTTCCTCAACCTGCGCCCGGTTCCCCCGGGAGGGGGCGGCATCTGGGGAAGACGGCACAGGGCCAGGAGCCACAGTTTCTAGGTTCTATTCCTGGTCCCTCCCCTGAGCCTTGCTGACCACAAACCCGCCCCCACCCCCTCCTCCAGCTTCCCTTCTCGGCCCAGCCAGCATGGCGGGCACTCTGGGGCAGGTGGACAGGCCCACCCTCTTTGGCATCAGTGGCCTGGCCTGCACACCCCACAAATCTCCTGGTTTCCCAACAGCTCAGCCCCAGGACCCAAAACCCACCACTGAGAACAGGTAGTGGAGCTCCCAGGACCGGCCCAGCTCCCACCAAGGTCCCACCTTGGGAGCTACGACTCCTGGGTTCTGGCCCCAACCCTGAGAACCCTGCCACTGAGGGAGGCCGTCTTCCTGCCTCAATCCCACCGTCAAGCTCCAGGACGAGCGTCATTGCAGCAGAAAGGGGTTGGGGGGCAAGCTCATCCCCCCTCCGCCCTCCCCAGCTCCCTGAAAGCCACAGCCCAGGAGCCCTGCCTTGGTGGGGGTGGAGGCCCAGCCGCCTGAAGGTCTGTTCTGCTAGCCTCTTCCACCTGAGTCAGGGCAGAACCAACCTGGGGGGGGGCGGTGCGCATCCTGCCCACCCTCCTCTCAGGCACTGCGGGCACATTCAGGACCCCTGCCCGGCGCCCCAGGGGGAAGGCCGGCTCTTGGCCCCAGGCCCAGGCACCCAGGGTCGACTCCTGGGCTTTCCCTCCCCATTGGCCCTACGACGGCCAGCTTTGAGAGGGCATGCTGGGGGGGGGGGGGTGGGGGGGGGGCCGGGCGGGCATTTCCTCCGTAGGGGAAAGAGGAGAGAGGAGACGGGAGGGCAAGAGGAAAGAAAGGCTCAGACCCCAAGAACTCACCTGGCACGACCCACGACACCGCGTCCATGGCCGCGGGAAGCGAAGACGTTAGCCTGCGGTCTAGGACACGAGGGTCCCGGTCCCGAGGCTCTGCCGGGCGCGCACGGTCTGGATGGCCTGCTGGTTCTTGAACTTGACCAGGCCCAGGGTGATCTGCGCGTTCCAGCCGGGGTCCTCGGGCGGGCAGCGGAAGTCGATCTCGCCGCCGCCCTCGGTCACCAGCGTGAAGTAGATGTGGCGCCCGGTGCTCTCCACGCACTCCACGGCTTTGATGCGGGCGAAGCTGAGCTCCTTGGGCCGGCCGCCCGCGCCCTTGGCCTCGAAGAGCTGCAGCCCGCGCTCGGTGAGCACGCAGCGCTTGCGCTTCCACTGCTGCAGCAGCCCGCCGCTGCGCTTCTCCAACACGCCCTCCCGGAGCACGGCCGCCGTCATGGGCGCGCGCGGGGCCGGGGCCGCGGCGCGCCCCGCCGGTTCTCCCTGCGGCCCGGCCGGCGCGCCCGGTGCCTCCCGCGCCGGGCTTCGGCCCCCGCCGCTGCTCCGCGCCCTCTCGCCCGCTCTCGCCCGTTCGCCCGCTCGCTCCCCGGGCCGTCTGCGCGTCGGGCGGCAGCTCGCGGGATGTGCCCTCACATGTCCCGCGCCCGCCTCCCGCCTCCTGCGCCGAGCATTCCTGCCCGGCCGGCCCTCCCCTCTCCTCCCCTCCCCTTCGCTCCTCTCCCCTGCGCTCCCGGGGGCGGGGCGCCTTCAGGCCTCCTGTCTGCCGTTTCTGGGGACCACAGCTCCTCCAGGCCTTGGACTCGGGGGGGATAGTGAGGGGGAGGAGGAGGGGCGTCTTCCAGACGTGAGGGGGTCGCTGCTTGTGGGGGAGGGGGGGTTGTTCCGTGGTCGCGCACTGGCACCGGTTGGGACTCGCACGGGATGGGGATTGCCAGACAGCTGCTGGAGCTTCCCAGGCCGCGGCAGTCCTGGCCCCCAGCCTCTGCCCCCTCTCTTGCTTGACCAGCTCCCCCTTGGCGTTGCGCAATCAGAAAAATGAGGCCGATCCTGGGGTTGGGGCGGGGGAAAGGGGGGATCAAGCCGAAGTTGGGTTCCTCCCCCATCTGCAGGTTTTTCGGTTTGGGCCCCAGACAGGCTGCCCACAGCTGTCTCTGCTTGGACGACCCACTGTCCTGAGCCTGCCCCCATCCAGTGCGGCGGAGGAGAGCAGGACCTTGAGGTCCCTCGGCCTCCCCTCCCCGCAGTGGAGGAGGAGGGGCCCGCCCCCCACGGACCACCTGGCAATGGCACTGCCTGTGTCCTGGGCACACACTGGAGGGGCCTGCAGTTCAGCCCACCTAGACCGTGCCTGGTGGAGTCAGCCCCAGGCCAAGCGCGACCTGTTGCTTCCCCTCCGCAGATTCAATCAACCTCCCTCCATCCTGCACCGCACCCCCCAAGAAGGGACTTTTCCCCGGATGCTGAGCTGAAGACGGAGGGAGGGGACGGGAAGAAGGCTCCCCTCCCTTTTCTGCCTGGAGAGTGTGGTGTAAAGATACCAGCTCTGTAGAGTTGGGTTCCAGCCTCAACTCCTCCGCCTTGGTGGCTGTGTCCCGCCCACCTCGGGCAACTTCATCATCCTTCAGTTTCCTCGTCTGTCAAATGAGAGGATTAATTGATTCTTATCTCACGAGCTCTAGTGAGTAAGTTAGATTACATTTGTGAAAAGCCCAGGACAGAGCCTGGTAACTCTCAGAGTCTCAAGAAATGTTATTCCAGGGAATTCCCTGGTGGTCCAGTGGTTAGGACTCCGAGCTTTCACTGCTGAGGGCTCCAGTCCGGGAACTAAGATTCCACAAGCCGTGAGGCACAGCCAGATAAATAAATAAATAATTGAAAAAAAGAATTATTCCACCCCTTCCCCCAGTTTTACTGACTTTAGATGACGATGAGGACCCCGGCCCTGCACTGGGAGACAGCTCCCTGGGTCCTAATGCCGCCCCATCTTGGTCAGCTCCTCCAGGACTTCCCATTTCTTAGGGACCTATTCATATACATGTTAATAATAGCTTATTATGGGAATAATGATTTGTAATAATGACAGTAATAAGACCTCTTTGTACTCTCACCCTGTGTTTCCACCCTCCTGCCCAGTGATGTGGAGCCTAACGGGCACAGAGAGGGTCCAGTGTGGAGGGGGAGGGCGCCCTCCCCGGCAGCACCCAAGTCAGGAGCTCTCATCTTCCCACCCACAGCTCTGCAGCCCGTGTGCTGCAGGAGACACACGCGTACACATGCGTGCATGTGCACGTGGGCCAGCTAACCCCCTAACTCCCAGAAGGCCCCTCCACCGGAGGGAGTGGTCAGGCCATGAGAGAAGAGAGGCAACCAAGATAGACAGCTCCAGAGGGCGGCAGTGGAGGGGGC
Organism: Monodon monoceros; assembly: GCF_005190385.1. Taxonomy (NCBI): domain Eukaryota; kingdom Metazoa; phylum Chordata; class Mammalia; order Artiodactyla; family Monodontidae; genus Monodon; species Monodon monoceros. The sequence continues at coordinate 1,223,355 of NW_021703774.1, read as the reverse complement.
TCGAGGGGCCCGCAGCCCTGCCTTAGGGACCCCCAAGGTCTCAGCCTGCCCACCAACCATGCCCTCCTGTGGCCCTCCCTCCAGCCTCCAACACCCACGCCCCCCACTCCATCCCTCCATAGGCATCTCCTGAGTGCACCAACCCAGCACAGTCCTGCATGATCCAGAATCCTACTGAGGAAACAGGGCTCCAGACCAACTCTGTTCCTAACTGTTTTATCGCTGTCGTTTCCTCCTCCTCCGGGCCTGGGACACATTGGTGCTCTCTCCAGACCCAGGTGAATTCACAAACGTATGGGCTTGGAAAGTTTACAGAGAGCTCTCACGTGTTTTTGAGTCTCGTGGCAGATGAGATCAGAGAGGCCGAGCAACCTAGATGAGGTCACACAGCTTTGTAAATGGCAAAGCTGGGATGAGATTGCGTGGTGGCTGAGAGGACCCAGGATCTTTGGCTGACACCACAGCACCTCTCTGTAAGCATGTGGGTACACAACATTCCTTTTAAACGTGAACCAGCCACCCACACTGTTCCCGTCAGCTTCCTGGCTGGAGGGGTGCCAGGCTTTTGGACACAGGAGAATGGGCCGGGAAAAGACAGAAGCACTGGGTAACGGGGAGGCCATGGGAGGAAATTCAGCAGGGCGTACTCTATTGCTGGAAAGGTTGTTACCAGTTAAATGTCCGGTTCCCAGCCTCACATCCCCCCGGCGTCCTGTGTAGGTCCTTGGAACCTGGGAGTCCTGCCCCCCACCCCACCCCCCGGGGACGAGGGGAGATGGCTCATTCTAAACCTTTCGCCCAGAATGGTATCTGCCTGGTGGCCCCATCTGGGAGAGGCTCAGACTCCAGCTGGATTACTTGAGCCTCAGAAGGATCTAGAGGGGCGGGGTGCAGGGGACTAGTGCCAGGGCATCTGTACCCCACCCCCGGGGAACACCGCCCCTGGGTACCAAGTCCCTGGGTACACTGCCCCTGGGAATGGAGCTCTCACTCAGCCTCTGGGGCTTGGCTGGGGCAGTGCCGAGTCCCAGAGACACTCAGTCAATTCTAGTGGACTTGTTGACTCCACAGGGGACTCTGCTGGGCAGAACCGGGGCTGGCTCTTCCCTCTGCCCCTTGCACCTCCCCCCCAGGGAAGTTGGTCTGCACCGTCAGCCCGTCTGCATCCAGCTGGAATGGGCTGGACTGCAAAATGGCCCCAGGGAGCAGTGGGCTGGAGGTGCTCTCTGAGCCTCCCTAGTGGGGAGTAGGGCGCCCGGTCCACTCCAGGTGGCTGCCTGGGACGGGGTAGAAAGGAAGATGGGAACAGCGTGGGATGGACGGAAGGACGGGGCCCAGAGAGGCTCAAGGAGTAAAATCTCTGCTGTTTTCTACAATGTGTACTTAATCTTATTATAAATTCGCTTTAGTGTTCATTCATTGTGAGGCTCAGTCCATAGAACAAGCACTGAAGATCATCATATTTACAAAGAGAATGTATATTAGCACAGTACAAATTTAAACGGAAGGGAGAATCACCCCTTTGCTTGCAATCCTCCAGAGCCTGAGGCCCCTCGGTGATGCAGCCCTGGGGGGCCTGCCCCTTTCTTCCTGACCTGTACCCCACACCTCCCCCACCTCCAGCCAGTCTCCTCACCAGCCTGCCCACAAGGCCACGGGCTCCTCCCTGCCTGGACCGCTCCTCCCCCAGCATCTCTAGGTTCGTTTCCTTACCTCACACAGCTCTGTACTCAGACATCACCTTCTCAGTGAGGTCGTCCCCACCACCCTGTTTAAATCCCCCCACACACAGTCACACTCACACACACAGTCACAGGCACACATACTGCATCCCCTTCCCTGCTTGACTTTTCTCTATACCACGTGTCACCATCTACAAGTCTTGATATTTCCTTAGTTCCTGTATGTCTCCTCTGCTAGAATGTAGGCTGTATGCCAGCAGGGAGTCTTATCTGTTTCCTTTACTTGTAGATCCAGCACCTAGACTGTTGTCTGGCACACAGGGGGGCCTGAGCACATAAATGCTGAGTGAGTGGATGAAATGGAAACGGAACTGAAAAAAACTGGGAGGAGGAAAAGGGATAACGACGGAGTTCCCCATCCTTTCATTGTCAGGAGTCAATAAACGCTACCTACAGTGAATGAACCAATAAGGAGAGGTCCAGGTATGTTATTTAGAATGATAATAATAACCACCAGATGGTCACACGGGATTTTTAAGGCAGTGAGACTATTCTGTATGATATTGTAATGGTGGATACATGACATTAAGTACACGTGTATTACGTATATTTTTAAAATAAAATAAAATCCCTGGGGCTAGCTAGAAAGCTGGCCTGGCAATTCCCCAGGTGGACACGGCAGGGCCTCCTGGAGTTGGCCGTGGGCACCACAGCAGAGTAGCCCCTGGGCTGGGTGTGCAGCCCCTCCTACCCCTGTGGCTCGCTCGCCCATCCCCCGCCCTGGGAAACACGGGAATCCCCAGGTTCCCCCTAGACCCCTGACAACTGGGATTGGACGGCTCCTCCAGGCTGCCTGGATTGGACTCCCAGGAAGGAAGAGGCCATGCGGTGCAGACAGTGCTTCCAGACTGCAAGGTACAAACAGTTCACCTGGGGAATCTTGTGAATGCAGATTCTGATTCAGTAGGTTTGGGGTGAGACCTGAGATTCTGCTTTTCTAGAAGCTTCCACGGAACATGCTTGGACAGCAAGGGTCTAGAGCAGCGGTTCTCAAGTGTGTCAGCAGCGGCACCTGGGAACTTGTTAGAAATGCAGGTTCCAGGCTCCACCCCGGACCTGCCAAGTCAGAAACTCTGGGTTTGGGGCCTGTGTTGTAACGAGCCTCCAGGTGATTTTGATGTGCCCAAACCATCGGGGTGGAGGACGGAGCACTGAGCCGGGAGACAGGGCCCCAGCTCCATGACACCTGGGACAAGTCTGTCCCCTCTCTGACCTCAGTTTCCTGGTCCCATAAAACGAAGGCTGCCCAGCCCATGTTAGATTTGTAAGAAAGTCTGGCTGGTTTCTGGGGGGATCGGTTGTCTCCCCTTTGGTGAGACGAGAGGAGCATCTCTTCTCCTCCCCTGTCTGCTTTGCAGTCCCAGGTCCCTGAGGTCTGGTAGCTCCCCTCACCTTGATGGGACAGGAAAGTGGGTCTGCTCGCAGTCTGCTTCCCCCCACACCACACACACACACACACACACCACACACGCACATGCACACACACACACGCGCACACACACGCAACCTCAGTCCACAGTTCCTCCCCGCCCTCCTCTCCCTGAGACTTCTCCTGACCTGCCCACACCCCTTTGGTGTAGCGCGCTTAGTTCTAGGGCTTTGGGGTTTCCTCGGATCTCTGTTTTTCTAAAGGGCAACAGAGAAAAAAATGGATCAAGGTTTCAAGTCTCCAGCGATTTGGGTTTTACGGGCACCATTGCAACAGATGGCAACAGGGCACCGCCCAGGCTTGCTCCTGGGCTGGGCTCTCTTGGTGGAAATCCCCTCCCACGCTCAGCCTTTAATCACTTTCCAGCCCAATAACTTTCCTGATTCACCAGGGCTCCCTTTCGTCTCGAGAGCGCCCACTGCCCCCTCTCTGACAGGGCTGAGTCTGGGCTTGAAGGTATTTGCTCCGAGATCGGACTGTGGGTTCAGGTCGGGGCCTGCAGAATTTTCCCTTTTCCCACGTCATCCAAGCATCTGGATGCCCCTGCTCTAGGAGCAAAGGGGCTTCCCTGGAATGACCCTCGTCCTCGGGGACACTGGGTCAAGGGGCAGGACCATCAGAAGAAGCCTGACTGCTGCCCAGGGAACTAGGGGCCTCAGTCAACCCGCGGGCACCAACTGGGCAAACTCGGGCACACAGAATGCTTTCCAGTTCATGGCTTTCTTTGAAGTGCAAGTAATACTTGAATGCACTTTTGCTGTAAAAAATTCAAGACAAGAAAGTATCTTTTTCCACCCCTTCAGTCCCGCAACCTCAGAGACAAGAGTCACTTAGCTTGGCGTCTTCGCTTCCGCACCTTTGCACCTAGAATGGTATCCAGCAGGCTTCTCCTTGGTCATGTGCCAGGCTTGTCCCAGCATTCATAAGTCCCCTTCCAGCTCTGACATTCCCTGCACTGGTGGGTGGCTCTTCCCTCTCCTCCTAAAGGGCAACCATTCATAGGACCTCATTAAAATCACATGGTGGGGGGCTTCCCTGGTGGCGCAGTGGTTGAGAGTCCACCTGCCGGGGGTTTGAGCCCTGGTCCGGGAAGATCCCACATGCCGCGGAGCGGCTGGGCCCGTGAGCCATGGCCGCTGAGCCTGCGCGTCCGGAGCCTGTGCTTCCGCAACAGGAGAGGCCATGGCAGTGAGAGGCCTGCGTACTGCAAAATATATATATAAAATAAAATTAAATCACATGGGATAGCGGCGTGATGGAGGAAAAAGGATGGAGAGAAAGGTCACAATGTCCCCAGGACTTCCTTCTACCTGAGGGGACTGTGGTGCTGGGGTTTCCCTGCTTGCTTTTGAGTTTCATAGCGAGGATTATGAATTTTCACTTGTATTACTTTGATAACTGAGACCTTCCTCTAAGTGCCATTGTCAAGACCAGGCAGAGAAGGCTGTGAGTTGTCCAGCCTGGGACTCGGGTCAAGGAGAAGCTTAGAGATGGCTCAAGGCGGAGGGGCTGAGGAGAGGGAGGGAAGCCCCTAGCATATTCTTGAATATGATCTTCGGGGCGACTGGTGGGAAGGAATGCCAGAGTGAGTCATACTGGGTGTGAATTGTGTTCTGGGACAAGGCAGGGTGAGCAGGGACCTCCCTCACTCCTTCTGTAGGGAGAGGCAACACTGTGTGTGGCCCAGGAGGGAGCCCTTGAACCCTCCCGAGGGGTCAGGCTGAGGTCGCAGAGTAGAAGTGTCAAGGGCCCAGGGCCAGGGGCTTGGCCAGGAGCGGAAAATGCCCACTAAGCGCTTTATTCACCATAACCTGCTTCCGGAATTTTCACGGCCTTGGGGCAAGTCTCCCCAGACCCATAAACAGAACATCAGAGCCGGGCGGGTCCCGGAGCCCAGCTGCTGAGCGTGGTCCTGAGACCAGCAGCATCAGTGCCTCCCTCCCCTGGGAGCCCGAGAGAGGTGCCGGCTCTCAGGCCCCACCCGACAGCGGAACTGGATTCTGCACCTTCGCAAGATCCCCAGGAGCTTCTCAAGCCTGAGCAGCACTTCTCTGGAATTAATTGAGGCGGACGTCTCCATTCACACATGAGAGGTTGACGCCCAGAGGGTGGAGGTGGGCCCAGGGTCACACAGCTAGTTCCAATCTCAGCCCCACCCCTGGGAGTGACTCTTCTGGAGTAAAGGGATAAGATGACCACTTCTCAGTGCTGGTGGAGGGGTCATGTCAGAAACACCCAGACGGGTGCCTGAGTTCACAGGATGTGCTCAGTGAATGTTGGCTGTTGCTACAGTCCCAGCACCGCACCCCACACCTCCCGGCCTGAGGCAGCTTCTTCGCAAGCAGAGTGCCAGGTACCCAGGTGCAGGACCCAGGCCTGGACCCAGCAATCTGCATTTCTATCCTGCTCTACCATTTGACCCTGAGCCTGATCCTAGGCTGCGGTCGGTTTGGTCATTGGTAAATGGCAGTGATGACAGCACCGGCCTCAGAGGACTCTTGTGGGGATTAAATGAGTGAACGCGTTTAAGGACTTCACAGAGGCCATGGCACTAAGTGCACAAGACAAGGAATGAAACCTCCAAAATGTCCAAAAGCGGGAGTCGGGAGGGAGCCGGCCGCAGCAGGGTGGGGTCTTCTCCGAGGGGGTGGCTTCTGCTTTGCCCCTGACCCGGTGCAAGGCCCCAGTCTGCTTCTCCAGCCCTGGGACAGCCCCACCCCGGCCATGTTTCTCCTTCTCAGACGATGAAATGGCCAACAGGGCCCCTCGTGCCTTAGTCGGGAACTCCAGGGAGGCAGGGATGTCTGTCTGCCCCCTGCCCACCCACCCCGGCCCAGGAGCAGACTCAGCGTCTCTGAAGGACTGTCAGCCGAGAGGGTGGGCCTGTCCTGGATGACTCCAGGGGTAGAAACAGCAAGTTCCAGGAGGTCCTCTCCAATCATTAGGTCTGTTCAGAGGCGGCACCAGCTGCCGGATGGGGTGCAGAGCTCAGGCTGGGGGTGGAGGCAGGCGCTGGCCTAGAGGCCGGACTCCTCCTGAGATCCTCCAGCCTAGCTGACCCCGGGCATCAGAATCACCTGAGGGGCTTTGCAAATACAGATTCCCAGGCCCCCCGTGGATGAATCAGACTCTTAGGGGTGGGGCTGAGAATCCAATTTAAAGCCTCCCCCTGTGTTTCTCATGGTGGGGGGCAGGGGGTTAGAGGCACAGCCAGGGGGGAAGGGCAGGGGAGGGGGCCAGGGGGGAGGAAGACAGGGGAGGGGCGCCAGGGACGTGAGGGCAGGGGAGGGGGCAGGGGATGGGGAAGAGGGAGGCAGGGGAGAGGGAAGGGAGAAGGGGGCCAGGGAAGGGGAGGGGCAGGGGCCGGAATCGTCCAGTCGCTGATCCCTGATGGCTCTTCCCCTGCTCCACAGGTCAGCACCTCTAGGTCTGGGAACGAGACCCTGCTCAGTTGCCAGGGGTTTCCTCCCACATCTGAGAGGAGCTCTCACCCCCCACTCTCCCTCTCCCTATCCTCACCCCTCCGGCCATCCTCAGCTACCTCCCCCCAGGATGGACCACGCTTTCCCGTCCTACCCCAAGAGCCCACAGCACGGCCCCTCCCAAAACTGGGCGTTGCTCCCACAGATGCATCTCCTGAAGGGCCCTGGACACCTCGCTCAGCCATCACAGAAATGAGAAGAAATCCCGGAACGGGCAAAGACCCTCGGCCCCTCTTCCTTTGGGTCATTTGGGTTTGGCAGACCACAGGGCCCTACAAGCATGCAAATCCTGAGAGGGAGAAACTCACCTGCGTCCAGAGGTGAGCACACCTACGTGCAGGAAGTGGGGTGCTAGGGACCCTGGGGAACGGGGTTGGGGGGCGCCCACTTCTCGGTCTACCTGCAAGGCGCCTAAGTGCACAAGGCGCCACAAGGTACGCAAGGCGTACCTGCAAGGTACGGCCCCTTCCCACAGCCCCCTCCTCCTCTGGGGCCCCCATGTTACCAAGCAAGGGCTTATGTGCCTACAGCACAGAAAACCAAATTCTGACAGCTGATGTTTGCTGCAAAGTAAGGGTTTACTAGCAGGGCGCCAAGCAAGGAGAACAGGTAGCTCATGCTCCAGAGATGAAGGCTTTCAGGCAAGGGTTTTTAAAGACAGTGTGAGGGGAGAGGGTTATGGGGTGTCTGATCTGCTCCTGGACCTTCTTCTGGTTGGTTGGTGGTGAGGTAACAGGGTGACATTTCAGGAATCTCAACCATCAACCTTCTGGTTCCAATCTGTCTGGGGTCTACATGCTTGTGGTCAGCGTGTAGCCACCGTCCTCTAGGAGGTGGGGGTCTTAGATTCTGCAGGACGACTCAAAGATTCTTACCTACATCCCTTCAGGAGGAACTAGGAGGCCTGTGATCTTGTCCTGATCATTAACTGTCGAGCCTGCTCTTTGGAACTCAGAGAAGGCCCCAGAGACCAAAACCTTTTTCTGCAAACAAGAAACGGGGGACATGGAGGGGCTTTTGTACCCGGGAAGGTCCTGCAGTGTCCTGCTTGGTTTCAATCCCCCCCTTTACTTTGACACTCCTCAATCCTGAGGGGTGGGATAAGAAAGGGAATAAAGTTTTGGGTAGAGAGATTAATCATGAACTCGGTAGGGGGACTCGGTTTTAGGGGAACTGGGTTTCACTCACTGCAGGCGAGCCTCCACCCCCCTCCTCCCCTGCTGCCCGCCCCACGCTGCCCTTAGGGGCCTCCTGGCCAGCCACCGGCCTCTGGGTACAGCCTTCTGCCTTTACCCAGTTTCACTCCCAGGAGGTGCATCCGCCCTCTCCGCACCATGGCTACTCGGGGATGACCGGTGTTCCTGAGCTTGGCAGCTAGTGTAGGAGCCTGGCGGATGGCCTTGTGCTGGGGCGCCAGGGGCCCCCGAGCCGCCAGCAGAGGGCAGCCTGTTCCCAGCTTTGGGGCCCAGACGTCCCATCCCGGCCACTCCTGTGGGCCCTCCCATAGCAGCCGGTGGTCGGATGATCTGTTTGTGGAACCATCCATCCTCCCTGATGCACAAACCCTCTGGGAGAACGTCCAGTTGGCCACATCCTGGGCTGGACATAGAGACGTTATCAAGATGATGGAGCCCTTGCCCCGCCGGCAACTCACCTTGCACTTACGTACACCTCTGCAGCACTGACTGGTCTATACCAATCTTGTATGTTTAGGGCCCATTCCCAGAGTCAGGGAAGGAGTCCATCAAGGCCACTGTTGGATCTGGTCATACGGACACGATGCACAGACTTGCTGTTGTTAAAGCAGTTGATTTTTGTCTTGTGGATTCACACTGTGGGCAGGGAAGCCCAGCCCCAAACACGCGACAGGCGCATCCCTCAGATGAAGGACCCTGCAAGCTCTCAGATGAGCTCATTTAGAAAACGTTTGCTCTTCCGTGGACTTGGCTGAGGTGACCCACCGGAGACTAAAGGTTTGTGTCCCCGCAGAATTCATATGTTGAAATCCTAGCCCCCAAGGTGATGGTATTAGGAGATGGAGCCTTTGGGAAGTGATGAGGGCTTGAGGGAGGAGCCCTCGTGAGTGGGATTAGTGCCCTCATAAAAGCCAGCGGGCCCCCCCACCCCCTTGTGAGGTACACATGTGAGGACGCAGCAGAAAGACGGCCATCTATGAACCAGGAGGTGGGTTCCCCCCAGACACTGAATCCGCCAGCACCTTGATCTTGGACTCCCAGCCTCCAGAACAGCGAGAAATAAACTTCTGCTGTTTATAAACCACTTAACTTATGGTATTTTGTTGGCCTGAACTGACCAAGGCAGAAATGGGCGCAGGAAGTAGGCTGCTGCTGTAACAGACACCTACAAACGTGGAAATGGCTTTGGAGCTGGGTGATGGGTAGAGGCTGGAGGCGTTTGGAAATGTCTGCTAGAAAAAACCCACACTGTTGTGAACGGACCCTTAAAGGAGATTCTGGTGAGAGCTCAGAAAGAAGAGAGAGTTGGAGAGAAAGCCTGAGTTGTCTCAGGGAATAAGGAGGAAGTAATTCTGAGCAGAATGTTGTAGAAATATGGATGACAAAGGCCATTCTGATGACAGAAATGAGGGGTGTGTTATTGGAAAGGAGACAAGGGGGACCCTTGTTATAAAGTAGCAAAGAATGTGGCTCGAGCGTGTTCAGACTCTGGTGTTTTGTGGAAGGTAGAACTTGAGAGCAACGGTATTTAGCCAAGGAGAGCTCTGAGCAAAGTGTGGAAGGACCAGCCTGGCTCCTCCCAGGAAATGGAAACGCAAGAGGAGAGAAGAGCCTGGAGGCTGGCCTCGCACGGAGCACACAGGAAGCAGACCTTAAAGATTTGGACATTCCCAGCCTACCCTACTGCAGAAATAGAGCACTCAGGGTGCGGCTGAGTGACCTACGATAAGGTTAGGACAAGTCAGACCCTCAAGGAAGCCGAATGCTGTTCCCCAGGACAATGGGGGGATGGCCCAGGAGGTGACTCAGAGACCAGGGCCGCCACTCCCATCACAAGAGTGTGAGGGCAAGGGGCTTCCCTGGTGGCGCAGTGGTTAAGAATCCGCCTGCCAATGCAGGGGACACGAGTTCAAGCCCTGGTCCGGGAAGATCCCACATGCCGCGCAGCAACTAAGCCCGTGCGCCACAACTACTGAGCCCACGTGCCACAACTACCAAAGCCCGCGTGCCTAGAGCCCGTGCTCCGCAACAAGAGAAGCCACCGCAATGAGAAGCCCACGCCCCGCAACTAAGAGCAGCCCCCGCTCGCCGCAACTAGAGAAAGCCCGCAGGCAGCAACGAAGACCCAACGCAGCCCAAAATAAATAAATAAGTAAATAAATTAAAAATAAATAAACAAAAGAACTAATAACGTTTAAAAAAAAAAGACTTCCATTTTTAAAAACAAGTGCGAAGGCCACCCCCACCCCAGGGTTCCGGTGAGGGGGCCACCAGGAGCCGCCCCCCCCACGGTGGGGCCAGAGGGCCGAGGACTGGTCTCGAGGTTTGTGGTCTAGTGGAACTTGCCCCATTCGGTTTGGGAATTACTTGGTTCTGCCACTCCTTTCCTCTTTCCTATCTCTCCCTATTGGAACGGGAATGTCTATCCTCTGCGTGTGTCCCACCTTTGCACCTTGGAAGCACAGAACATGTATCATTCACAGATTCACAGCTGAAGAGGAATTTGCCTCAGGACGCCTCAGACCTGGGGTTTCTCCCACGTACAGTGTACGCGACACCGCGTGAGACTTTAAGTCTCTGGAAGGAGAGTTAAGACTTTGGGGCTATTGGGTCGGAGTGAGTGAATTTTGCACTATTGACTGAAAGCTGTCCTCCCCACCCCTCATATTCATGTGTTAAAACCTGATCCCCAGGTAATGGTATTTGGAGGTGGGTCCTCTGGGGGGTGATCAGGTCAGGAGGGTGGAGCCCCCATGAGTGGGATTAGCGACCCCTGGAAACTCTCTCCAGCTCCTCCCGCCACGGGGCGGGGGGGAGGGGGACACAGTGAGAAGACGGCCATCTGTGAGCCAGGCAGCAGGCCCTGCCCGAGGACAGCGAGCTTGGACCTGATCTCAGACTCCCAGCCCTCACCCCACTGCCTGCCTCCTGGGCAGAAGTCAGCTTTCTGGATTTGACATGCATATTCCTCTGGCTGAGTTTCCCTCTCACTCTGTGACTTTCCAAGCTGGGAAAAGTTCTCAGCACAGTTTGGGGGCCTTGCTGAGCCCCTCAAATTCCAAGCCCACACAGTTCCCACCCCCAGATGTGGCAGCAGGATTGGGTTGGTCGGGTCACTCCGGGACAGCGGGTTCAGTTACAACGGACGCTAGGGAGGAAGCAGCCCCAGCACAGCAGGAAGCGGCCACTTTCTTTCCACCAGACCTCCTGCTAACTTTCGGTGGCTCCCATCAAGTCCCATCCCAGCCCCACGGAGGTCCAGAGCAGGACAGGGCGCCAGAGTTCTGTTCTGACAGCTTTATTGACTGGGTGCGGAATGAGCTTGAGTAGAGCCCGCGCTGCAGCCCACGGTCCAGAGGGCAGCCCCACTCCGTCCCTGGGGGGCAGCGGGGCCTGGCCCCTCCCCACCCTCCTGCTGCTCTGGACCTGGGGGCTTGGAAGGGGTGGGTGGCGTGCCCAGAGAGGGGTCGCTGGAGAAGGCTGGGGGCAGGGGAAGGGTGTCCAGGTGAAGACAGGCTGCGTTTACCTCCCTCCACGTCTGAGGGTCAGGCAGGCGTGCTAAGGACAGAGCCGCAGCCTCAGGACCCAGGGCTGGGGGCAGAGTTATGCACCCTCAGGTTTGGGCCTCTGACAGTGTAGCGATGTTGGAGTGTTTCATTAGGGTCCCCGTCCCACAGGGAGCACGAGCCTGGGGAGGCCAGACCACATCCTGACTCTGGGGCCCTTAGGCCTGGCTTGCTCTCCGCCCGAGTGGGGAGACACCTGCCCCCAGTCTCAAAGGCACCAGGCCGAGCGGGGCAGGTGGCCCCTGTGGTGTGCGCCTGCCTGTGTGTCCCCCAGGAACTCCCAAGCTGGGACTCCCCAGGCCGGCTCTGAGGGACTCCAGGGAGCCCCTCTCCCTGACAAGAAGCACAGCTTTTCCCACCCCACCCGGTCCCGCTCCCCGCCCGCTGGGCTCCACTGATGACGGACATGCAGCTACGAGGCTGAGGACAGGGGTCTGCGGGGTGGGGCAGGGCCGGGCGATACCCAGAACCCCAAGGCCTCCTGCTAGTGATGGGCGGCAGGTCCCAGGCGGAGGGAGCACCTTGGAGGGGTGCGGCCTCTGGCAGACGCCCGAAGCAAAGGGAGCCAGGCACCCCAGTTCAAGTCCTTAGTGACGCGTGCAGGGCTGAAGGGAGGACGAATCGTGGAGGTCGTGAGGCTGCCAGGAAGGGGTGGTGATGAGAAGCACGGGCGTGGGCACGCGACGGGCAGGCTCACTCAGAGTGGACCAGAGCCCCAGCTCCCTGCCCAAAGCCGAAGCCCTTGGGCCCGAAGTTTTTAGCATAGCATCCTGCAGAGAGAGCAGAGGGGTGAGAACGCCCCCGGCCACACCTCCCGGCCCTCCCACAACCGCAGCGCCTGGCCGGGCCCCTGGAGCAGTGAAGCCCATCAGCGCTGCCCCCTCCCCGTCAACTCCAACAGCGAGGAGGTCCCTGGCTCCACGGTGTGGCCATTCCCCCGTGTCTGAAATCCCGGGAGAAGTGTCATCTGCTGTCAGAGCTCTGGGCCGGGAGCCTGGAGCCCAGGCTCTGCCCCAGCCTGCCCCGATCTGCCCGTGACTCTGGCCAAGTCACTTCCTCCCCCAGGCTCCCCCTCAGCGCTAACGGGAAAGCGTTGCACTAGACGCTCTGGAACGGACTCCGAGGCCCGGAAGGGGCCGACATCTAGCAAGGCCTTCGGCCCTCTGCCCCTCAGACCCCCAGGAAGGGAAGACGTGGGGGAGGGACCACCCACCTTTGCAGTAAATCTCGCCATCCTTGTCGGCCAGGGTGGTGGACTCGAGGCCTTTGCCGCACTTAGCGCACCGGAAGCAGGACTTATGCCAGGACTGGGGAGGGAAGGAAGCAGTTAGTACTGATCCCAGCCATTCCCCTAGACGTGATGAAAGCACTCGTGAAGGCCGACCAGCCCGCTGCTGGAGGGACCCTAACCCCACCTCCTGGAGAAAGTGCTGGGTGGGCAGGGGCAGCAGGCCAGGGGTGGGACCACCACCAAGGCAGCCGCTCCCCAGCTCCCACCGTCAGGGCCGGCCCAGCCTCATCCGGACCATCCTGCCCGGGACCACTGGAGCGGGCGAGGGCTCCGGACCCGCCCTGGCATCACCTCCAGGTGCACGGCCTCCTCACTCCTCACGGGGAGACCGCTGCCGCCCTCGCAGCCGGATGTGAGGACCAGACAGACGCAGCCTGGCCACAGGGCAGGCTTTCGTGATCCGCCAGGCCTCTGGATCCTAGAACAGGTGCCTGGTTTGCCCAAAGGCCGTCACCGCGGCAGGAGGGGTGGCGCAGCTGGGCAGGGGCCTGGCACAGAGGAGGCGCCCGGCACCACTGGAAGGAGAAAGGGTCCACGAGCTACGCTGAACCCGCAGGGAAAGGCCAAGGAGCCTCGTTCCCTGGGGGCCACAGAAGCCCCTCGTGCTGCTACGAGGAGCCCAGAGGCAGCACAGCCAACAGCCTCCCCAGGGAAGGTGGCCTGGGTCTGCACGCCTGGCAGGAGCCTGCCAAACCCGGATCAGCTGTCAGCTCCAGCAGCGCAGCCAAGCGGGCTGACAGCTCTGCAGAACCGGGAAAGCCAGAGGCCAGCAGCAGCAGACGGGACAAAGCAAGGCCTTTTAAGGGCAAAGAGACTCCCTCGAACGGCTGCCCGTGCCTGGGGTGGAGATGAGAAAGGAAAACTGCCTGCCCTCGGGCTTCCTGACAGCCAGACCCGCGCATGTTGCCTCCTGCCTCCAGACCCTGGCGCCCCCAGCCCCCCAGCAGGCACCAGTGCTGGGTCTAGACTTGTCCTACGTGTGAGTTCCCCATCCACTCCCCCCGGCCCCTCCTCAAGGTTGAAAAGCCTCAGAGGCCAAGACGCAGGTCCAGAGAAGCTGCAGACAGGCTCCAGGCCCCGTGGCCGCACAGCTGACCGTGTGAGCCTGGCCAAGCCTCGTGTGAAGGTCCAGAAACCCGCTCCGGGCACCCATCCTGAATATGTCCCTTCAGTGGTCCCCGACTGCTGGTCCCAGGCTGCAAATCCTGACCCCTGCCCACAGCCTCTCTGAGGGAGGGGACCCCACTGTGCTTTGGTGACCTGGGCGGCTACTATCGGAATACTGAGGGGGAAGGGCAGGCGAGGCAGTTAGAAAAGATCGCCTCCCAGGAGGCCGTGACAGGCCTGAACCTTGGGAAGCTCCGCCCTGCGGGGACATGGGTGGGTTTCTGAGTCCACATCCTCTGAAACAGGATGTACGTGGATTTTCAAGTGGTTCTTAACATTTCTGGATCACAAATCTTTTTGAAAATCTGACGCACGCTATGGAACGTCTTCCCAGGGAGAGACAGGATCCCACAAACTTTTGCATATTCTTTTCAGGGCTTGTGTCCACGCACCCTGAGAGGTCTGCGGCCCCTGATTCTAGAGATACCATAGATTGGCAGCTCCCTAGGAAGTGCACGTAGGCGCTTAAAAATCATTTCCACCAGGGGTGAGGCTGTTACGCTCGAGTGGGAAGGGATTCAGCCCCCTGGAGACCAGAAGCCACAGGGGACAAGCAAGCACGGGGACAAAGGTTTCCCCTTCAAGGTGGGCTTTGAAACGAAGGGAGGGAGTTGCAGCCCACGGCTCGGGCTGGCTGAGCAAAGCTAGGGTCGCACTCGCAGAGCTCCGGAAGCCATGCTTCAAGGAAGGGGCTTGGCCGGCCCGCGTCCCCACACCCACCCTGGCCCAGCAGCCGCCTTACCTTCCCAGCACCAATCACCTTCTCGGCGGCGAAGACAGCCTGGCTGCACCGCGGGCAGCGCTCAGAGCCGCCGATCTTCTGGGCAAACTTGGCCGCATTGGGGTTGGTGGTGGGCCTGTGGCTGGGGCCCCTGCGTGGGGAAGGACGTGCGGTGACATGACATACAGGCAGCAGTACAGGCGGGGGTCTGGCACCGTGTGGGCACCACCACGCCTCCACCTGGCCCAGCCTGTTACAAGGCCGTGGCTGCCAGGTCCTGTGGGGTCACCTCCCACTTTACAGATGGACACACCAAGGGTGGGCACAATGTTACTCTCACCGGCACGTCAGACTTTGCTCAGCCCCCCAGTTGAAACACTGGAGTCACAGAGCACCTCGTTTGCTAGGAATTGCCCTCCTCTGTCCCCCACTCCTTCGGCCTGCCGATTATAAGAGTCTTTCCAGGAGAAATCTGTTGACCAATCACCCCCACTGGGGCAGTGACCTTGGCTGAAATGTGGGAACTCATCCATCACTTCCGTCCATCCCCCCCACCCCCAGGGCCAAGGAGCTGGCAGGCTGACCGCCAGCTCCTCCAGTCACAGCGTGTCAGTGGTCAGTGGGTGCTGGGGACCTAGTGACACCCCGTGATTCCGGGGAAGGGAACTGACGCCCCTGTGAGCAGGGGTGCAAGCTGGTCCGGCTCGGACACTCACTGCCTGTAGGGGCCCCCAGCAAGTCACCGAGACTGGCTGGGTTTTCTCATCTGTGGAAAGAAGAGACACGACCCAGGAATTCTTAGGGCCCCTCCCAGCTCTGACGCCCATGAAAATATGGGCTGCGGCTCTGCCATATAGGGAAGAGCCTGGCCTGTTTCATTCCCTGCTGGGCCCCCGCTCCTCTGAATGGCCTGACACGCAGTAGGTGCTTCTACACCTGGGAGGGGCGTACTCACTCCTCGTGCTTGATGCCGAGCGACTCCCCCTTGTCCATGCTCAGCGTGCCCGCGCCCTGCCCGTAGCCGTAGCCCTTGGGCCCGTACTTCTTGCCATAGCAGGATTTGCAGTAAATCTCCTCGCCGTGCACGGCCACAGTGGTGCTGTCCAGATTCTTCTTGCAGACCACTGCAGAGGAAAGAGGGTACGGGGAGTCGGTTCGCTGCAAGCACCCCGAGAGCCGAAGCTCTCTGGGACTCTGCACACGTAATATCCCGATCTTTCAGAAGCCTGGTGACAGGGGTCAGGATGGCCAGGGAGCTG
Organism: Monodon monoceros; assembly: GCF_005190385.1. Classification (NCBI taxonomy): domain Eukaryota; kingdom Metazoa; phylum Chordata; class Mammalia; order Artiodactyla; family Monodontidae; genus Monodon; species Monodon monoceros. Next base: position 1,207,502 of record NW_021703774.1, on the reverse strand, counting down.
GGAGGAGAGAGGAGGGGGTCTAAGGATGCTGGCCGAGCCGCCCCCCACCAGGAACCGCATGGGCCTTCCTTGGTCCTCTGCAGCCTCAGAATCCCCGGGTTCAGTAGCCGAGAGCCTAGATTGACCCCAAGCCCCAGGAAGCCTGCTGGACCTTCACTCTGCATTGACAGAGCGATCATGTGTCCTGACAGAAGAGGAAGAAAAGAAAGGAAGGAAGAAAGGCAGGGCTTTCCTGCCTCCAGCGACGGGATCCAGAAGGGACACCCCTACAGGCTTGGGGGCAGGAGTGCAGGGGAAGTGATGCTTCCAGAGGGGAAGGGCCATATTTATTAAGCACCCTGCAAGGCGGGCTTTGAAATGAGATACAGGCAGCAAGATCTGCAATTTCTAATCTCCGAATCACTTTGCCACGGGAGGGACTGAGGTCAGATGCGGGGAAGAATTTCCTGACTCCAAGGTTAAGAGACTGGAATGGGATAAAGTGGAAAGCCTGCGGGCCGCCTGTATCTTCCTGTGGATCTCAGAGCAGGGCTGTGTCCAGCTACCCAGCGTAAAACAGTTCGGAGCCCAGGGTCATGTAGAGTCAGCTGCCTAGAGCCCAATCTCTCTCCCTGCCCCTTCCCAGCCCTCGTGTCCTCGTGCGGATGACAGCCTCCCCCCAAAAGGTGGCTGTGAGAATTAAATAAGCCCTCACCCGGGGAGTACTTAGCACAGTACCCTGTGCACAGTAGGTCATCATAAACGTCCACTGCCCCTACGGTGTGATACAGAGTTAGTGCCGTGGGAACACAAGGCGGGGGGCCGGGCCTCCAAATACCATCGGCTTCCAAACCCCGAGTCCTGCTCTCGAGACCCGATTTCCCCTGCTTCTTTAGGTCTTGGCCTATGATTCTAATTGGGTCCCACGAAGGTCCTCAGATTTGGGATTCAGTGTGTCCACCTGGACCACATCCTCAAACACGTGCTTCTGAAGATGGATTCCCGGGAAGCCCTGGAGGAGCCGGCCTCTCCTCCCTGCAAAGAGGCGCTCCGCTCAGCTCTGGCCAGCTTGCCATCCCCTCGCCTTCAGATTTTTTTTTCCCCCCTGCTGTGTGGTTTATGGGATCTTAGTTCCCTGACCAGGCACTGAACCTGAGCCCTTGGCAGTAAAAGCACCAAGTCCTAACCACTGGACCGCCAGGGAATTCCCAGCCATCCCCTTGCCTTTAAAGGCCGGCTCTCTGCCCCCAGGGCTCAGGTTTGAGATTTCAGACTAAATAAGGACCCTCTGGTCCTGCCCGTCCCCACGTCCTTACGGCACTCGGGCGACCCAAATATGGATCTTCCCACCGCCTCCCTAGGGCTTGGCTCCCGGGAACAGCAGGGGGTGGGGCTCCAACATTCCTTCTTGGGTGGGAAGTTGGCCTGGAATTGCTTCCCGTAAGACCCAAGCGGACCTGGAAATTCCAAGACCAGAGGGGAGGCAGCAAGTGAGACAGAAGGGCGAGAGGAACGGAGGTCTCCTCAGAGCGACCTTGCCAGCAGGAGACCCAGGGGCTCAGCCCAGAGGAGACTCCAGGGTCTACGACTGAGCCCTCCAGACGGCCCCCTACCTGAGCCCCAGCCTCTATAGGGGGACACCCCGACCTCACTGCCGCTTCTGCTCTGCCTTGTTGTCCCAGAGGCCCTGGCCTCTGGCCTCCACCCCGGTCCAGTCTGGGCACCTGGTGACTCCTCCAGAAACTCCACTAAGGGGAATTTTGAAGGAAGGCCTAAATCAATTTCTACCAAACCACGTTAAGCAAAAACCAAACAGAAAAACTTAATTACGGGTTGGTTGTGTGCATTTGCTGGGAAAATGTACTCCAGATGCCACAGGGTAGGGGCAGCCCCAGGTGAGAGGCCAGGGTCCCCTCACCCCACCCCAAGACAGTAATTCTCTGTTTCTGGAAGGAAAACCAAGGCCCACAGAAAAGTTCCAGCTCATAGAACCAGCCGAAGCAGGGCCTGACCTTCAGGCCTGATTCTTCCCTGCCAGCCCAGAAGCCCTTTCGGGTGGGCCGGGCGAGGGACCACAGCCTGCGGGTGAGGGATGCTGGTGCTGGGGCCGTGCAGGGCTCTGAGAGTGCCCCGGTGCTCCGGGTTCTGGGGAGCAGCCCAGTTCCAGCAGCTACCACCTCTGGGAGAGGCCAGACCTGCTCTGCTTCCCCACAGGGCTGACGTGCCCCAGGTTGGAGCCGTTACAGCTCGGAGAAGCAGCAGCCTCAGGGCAGGTCCCTGCAGAGCCGAGCCCTCTTGCCTGCGGATGGGGACTGGCGGCCCCTCCTCAGACCACCAGGCTGTACCCTGTGCGCCGAGCCCAGGGAGGAGGCTGCTCTCCCCGACCGTCTAGGGCAGCGTCCTGCGTAGCCCAGGCCCCAGGAAAGGGATCGTGGATGCCAACCTGAGTAGGAACCAGAGGCAAGCACCAGGACGGTCAGAGGATCTTCTCTCAGGGACTCACCCAGGCCTGGCCAGCAAGGGGCTGAGGTCCCTGATGCCACCCAGGCCCACACCCTGCTGGCCTTTCTCTGCCTCTGGAGTGAAGGTCCCCTGATTCTGAGGGTGATTCTGCATTCTTGATTCCAGCTGGACACTTAGGCCCACGGCACTGAAAGAGAAGTGACCCTCGTCCCACTGGTAAACACACCTGCGCGCCCGGTGCTGCTCTAGGCCCCGAGAATCAGCAGGTTGTGACGCTCAGACTGGGGACATCCCCTAGCTCCAGTGCCCAGGAACTCGGCCTCAGCCGGAGACCCCAGAGACACGGGAGGCTGACCTGTAGCTGCTATAGTCCTGCAGCAGCCCTCCCC
>NW_021703774.1:1164755-1204661 GCF_005190385.1 Monodon monoceros | reverse complement strand
CCCCCCGCGCCCCACATTCCTGGCTTCCCTGGACCGCCCGGCCAGCGGCCACTCCTACACAGGCAGGCCTGCAGGCCTCCCCGCCCGGCTGGTCCGTTTCGGTCCGTGATTAAAGCAACATTTGAGGGCAGAGAGGGGTCCTTGGGGCCGGCAGTCTGGACCCTCTCCCTGGCCAGGGCCAAAGCCTCTTATTCCCTCTGAAAAAACTAAGCAGCTCGCAAAGTCCTGAGTGCAGAGAATCGCTTATTACACGACGACGCCCCTGTCGGCGGCCTCCTCCGGGCTGGACGCCAAAGGCCCCACCCAAGCTTGTTGGCCACCGGCAGCCCTTGATCAGTCTCTGCGGCCGGAGGGTGTGGCTGCGTTGGGCGGGGCTTCTGGCTGCTCCGCCCACAGCAGGTGGGATCTGATGCTCATCCAGGGAGCAGGCGGCCCTTGACCTGTCTGGACCCTGCTCAGGACCACGAGCTCCTGGAAGCAAGGCAGCCAAGTTCTCCCAACTCTGCTCGTGTGAAGCCAGGGGCACGGGCCCGATTCCCAGACCTCCCAGACAGGCTGAGATGTCAGCTGCTGTTGAGGGGTCCTTGAGCCACACCAGGGCCGTGTGTGTGTGTGTGTGTGTGTGTACGTGAGCATGTACGTGTGTATGTGTGGTGTGTGTGTATGTATGTGAGCATGCGTGTATGTGTGGTGTGTATGTATGCGAGCGTGCGTGTGTGTTGTGTGTGTGTGAGCATGTATGTGTGTGAGCATGTGTGTGTGGTGTGTGTACGTGTATGTATGTGGTGTGTATGTATGTGAGCATGTGTGTGGTGTGTGTACGGGTGTGTGTGTATGTATGTGAGCATGTGTGTGTGTGTGTGGTGTGTATGTGTGTATGTGTGTGTGGGGTGTGTGTGTGTGTGTCGGGGAGCTGCTATCATTTACTGAACACTCACAACTGCTCTAACTGCTTTGTTTGTTTCCTGAGCCCCTTCCCTGTTAATTCTCACACCCCCCATCCCCCCCACCCCCATGAGATAGGTGTTGTTATCCCCCCTGTAAAGAGTAACCTGCCCATCACCACGCAGAGAACAAAAACAGAATTCACATCCAAACCCTGACCAACTGGTTCTGAAATCTAGAGCTTAACCCCACAGTTCCCTGCCTCCCCCTCTGCCTGGGCTCAAGGAAAACGCAGGTCACCTCTTCTAACCCAGAACCTCGGCTCTGTCGCAATGAACCCCGTCACTCAGGAAAATGGGGAGGCTCCCTCCATCCGCCACTTCCTGGGCCAGGAGCTCTGAAAGGCTGCCCGGCCCAGGCCATGGCCAGTGCAGCACCGCGGCCTCTGCATGCCCTGCAACCCCCGGACCACCCGACAGCTCCCGGATGGATGGCGGCCACTGCCCCGCTTCCTGTTCATCCAGGCTGTGATTGCAGCAGTGGGTCTGGGTCCGGTCGGGACGATGTCCAAATTCCTCCAGCTCACCTTCCTCTTACCCCAGACTGTCAGGTGGGGATGGGAGGTGCAGGGAAAGGCCTCGGGGCTGCAGGGGTGGGGGTGCAGGGTGAGAGCCCAGCTCCAGGCGGGGATGGGAAGTGCGGGGAAAGGCCTCGGGCTGCAGGGGCGGGGGGGGGGGGGGGGGGGGGGGGGGGGGGGGCGGAGAGCCCAGCTCCTCCCTAGACGCAGCTTCCCCTGAGGCTGCTGCCTCTGCTGCCTTGACAAAATGTTTTTTTAATTGAAATATAGTTGATGCACGGTATTATATAAGTTTCAAGTGTACAACATAGTGATTCACCACTTTTAAAGTTATTCGCTTATAGCTGTTATAAAATACTGGCTCTATTCCCTGTGCTGTATAATACATCCTTGTGGCTTATTTATTTTATACATCGTAGTTTGGACCTCATAATACCCTTCCCCTCTCTTGCCCTCCCCCTCCCCACTAGTTTGTCCTCTGCATCTGTGATTTCTGTTGCCATTTAACAAGGGGTAATCTGGGTCCAAAGCCTGATGAAACTTTGGGCTAAAAGTGTCTTCCTCTTAAATGCCAGGATTGTGGCAGGGAGAGAAAGAAGAGAGAGTGAGCGGGAAGTTTCCCCCGCCGAGTCTTCCCTGCCCGGCACTCAGCCCCTGCGCCTCCACCACCCTCAGCCCCTGCGCCTCCGTCACCCCTCCAGCTCGGGCCAGCTCACGCCCTCCCCTTAGAAAAGAGCTTCTGAGGAACAAAGAGGCCCTGAAGTGCTTCCCCGCCCAGCTGCGTGCCAGCCAAATGTCGAGCTGTTTACCTCCCGTGGGGCCAGTTCCCGGGGTGTTGACTGCCCCATCCGGTCCCCATGGCAACAGCAGGGCCTGGGAGGGGTGCGTACTCACTGCACAGGAAGCAGGATTTGTGGAAGCTGCTGCCTTCGCACTGAACCTCCTCAGCGAAGTACACCGTCTTCTGGCACACCCCACACTTCTTACCTCCTCCCCAGTTCGGCATTCTGAAAGTGGACGCGGAAACGGGAATTAATTCCCCGGGGAGATGGAGACACAGATGGCCCACAACAGAAAAGCCAGGGACAGAGGCCGAGGGGGAGCTGGGGGGGGCAGAGCCCTCCTTGAACGGTAACCTGGGGCCTTCCCAACCCAGAGCCCACAGGTAATCGCTGAGCAACCGGTGTGTTTTCAGCCCCGTGCCCGGCATTCTAAAGGATACACACAAGCACAAGATACAAGCCATAACAGCAGTTAACAACGAACCATCTGCTACGTGCGTCCGCAGGGATGAATCTCACAAAGATGAATTTGGAGCAAAAGAAGCAGATAAGCTAGAACTCATAAAACACAAATTAGCTGTGTCAGGCCCACAAGCAGGCAAAATTCTGTCGTCAAGGGAGGGACCCATGGGTGGGAGAGTTATAAAGAAAAGCAAGGCAATGAGTATCACAAACTACTGTCTTAGATTTGTTACCTCAAAGAGAGAACAAGGGGGCCACCAAGGGGGCTGCTAAGGCACCAGCCATGTGTGGTTATCACACAGAGGCTCCCTTTGTAATTATTCTTTGAACTACACATATGCAGGTTTTATGCGCTCTTTTGTATATAAGATATAGCTCACAAAAAAAACCATTCTTTTTTAAACCAGGAGGTAGGCACACAGGGCCCAGTTACGAGTCCATTAGAATGCGGGAGGTGGGGGCCTTTTGCAAAATCAGATTTTCCAGCACCAACTCTGACCCGATGAATCATGACCTCTGAGGATGAGGTACAAGAACGTGAATTTTTAACAAGCACCCAGGTGAGTCCGAAGGAGGCGGCCTGGGACAACATTGCGATGCTCTAGGTATTGGTTCTGAGCTGGGGTTCTGATGCCAGATGGGTTTGGTCCAGTCCCGACCCTGCCACTCACTGGCTGTGTGTACCTTGAACAAGGTAGCTGGTCTTTCTAAACCTTGATTTCCACATCTGTAAAACGGGGATAAAAGCAAAAGCTACTTCACAGATCATTTCCGGGGATGCAGTGAGACACGGCGTGTCAAAGGCGCGGCTCAGTGCCTGGCACGGGCTGAGTGTGCGGTGACGATTATTAGTGCAAGAATCCAAGGCGCAGGGGAGGCGACCCTGCAGGTCAGAGCCCGAGTGGCACAGACACAGATGCCCGCAGAGCCCGGGATCAGGGAAGGCCCATCTCAACCACTCTCAACAAATGCCTGGCTGCCGGGGGACGGCGACCCTTCCAGTTCTTTGGACAGAAGCGCACGGGGCTGGGGTGGGGGGCTCTATGGGGGGCGCCGGCGACTGCGGGTACAAGATGGGTGATGGGGTGAGTAGGGCTCAGGGTGCTGGGAAATGCAGAGGCAAACCCCCCGGGATGTGCGTCATGGAAACGCCGAACGCAGGGATGGGACATCCAGAGCCCACCCTCTTGGTACCAGGGATGTGCCGGCAGCTAGAGTCGGGGTCAAGGGCAGAGGGGACATGGTCTCCACTGCCCGGAGCTTCCCATCTGACGCACTGTAGGAACAAAACTTGCCATCCCGAAACGTCTCTCTGTCCTGCAGATTATTTCAAGCCGAAAACAATCAAGGCCCAAGAGACTCAGGAAGAAACTGACCTTCCCCCGACTGCCTAAAAGAATTTCCATAGAGGGCCTGTTCCCCAAACAGAGCTATCGCCAGAGATGTCTGCAAAGAACACGGGCCGGGTGTGCTGGGAGGGTCGGCAGGGCCTGGAGACCAGAGTCCGCTCTGTCCCATCATGTCTGCTGGCTCAGCAAACTCGCTCACCGAGCATTTGCTTTTCCATCTCCATGTACATCGCCTTCCCCTACCCCCAACTTCCTCTTTTGTCTTTAGCGGAAGATGGTATTTAAGGGGAGGGTTTCAGCCACTTTGGGGAGTTACTCAGGTTTCCTGGGTCTCTCCCATGTAGACATGTTCTTGAACTTTGATTTTCTCCTGTTCATCTGTCTCGTGTCAATTTAATTTTTTTCCAGTCAGAAGAAGCTAGAAGGGTGGAGGAAAATTTCTTCCCCCCACCCCGCCCCACCGGACAGTGGACACAGGCCTCCGCTCAAGAAGAAGGTCCAGTCGAGGTTCACTACCAAGTCCCCTGCACACACGTGTTTGTACAGGTGTGTGCACCCGGCACACAGGTGTTCATACAGGTGTTCAATAAATCGGCTCCCCTAATACTGAGAGCCACAGCTGGTCCATGCCCTCCATCCATCTCTGCAGAGCCCGAGGCCCTCACAATGCTCAGTGGGTATGTGAGGGATGAGAGCAGGCTCCATGTGGGGAAGGGGTGTTGGTGACGCCAGCTTCCGAGGACCCAGGCTGGAATATTTTCGGAACTGTGGGAATCTCCAGCAAGGCTTTGCCGGAGTGGACCAGTCAGTCACTCTTCACTGCCTCTGCTCTGTCCTCCCGTGTCCTGAAAGCTGGGATTCCTCTGGCCCCACCCTGGTCCCTCTCTCCCCCCAGTCTCCTTTGGTCCCACTGCACCTGAGGTCACCCCTGCCAAGGACTTCCATTCATCGCTGACCTTGACCTCTGCCCCGAGCCCAGGCTCGTACACCCGGTTCCACGGGAGAACCTCCACCTGGATGGTCCACGAGCACCTCGATCTCGACACGAGCCACCTGAACTCATTACCTTTCCTCTTTAACTTGTTCTTTTTCCTGACTTGTCCATTTTTTGCTGCTGAAACCCCAGCCATTCTCTCCAGCACTGAGGAATCTTATCCCAAACCCTAGAACGGGGAGCAGTTCTCCTCTCCCGGCTGCGCCTGCTCTGTGCCCCCTTCACCTGCTCGCCCCAAACCCTGACACCCCTGCCTCTCCGGGCCTCTCCCCACTCACCATCACTCAGCTGGCCCACGGCCCCCTTGGAGGGGGCACCACGCTCCAGTCCCCTTCTGCTTGGGAACCACCCTGATTTTCAGCCAGCGCACATGGCCTGGACCTAAGCTGACCAGCCCGGGTTACCGGTTGGGGATGGACCAGCTACGCATTTCAGGCCAAGGAGACAGAAGGGAGTTCTGAGAACTCCGGAGAAGAAAACATCTTGATCTTCAGAGAGAACGTCCTGGAAGCAAGCCCCCTTCCCCTGAGCGAGAAGGGAGAGCAATGGGCTCCAGGGCTGTGGTTCCAAGTGGGGGGACCAGTCGTCCCAGGAGGAAGCTGAGAGCAGGGAAGGGAGCCGCCCAGACATCACTGAGCCACACAACAAGGCCAAACGCCACGCTGACTAGTCTCCGGATTCTCCAGTTAAACTAAGAAGCTCCCCTGCTGTTTAAGCCAGTTACCCTGCACCTGAATGCATCCCCAGAGAGGACAATTCCGGCCACCCTGTTTCTGGAATCCCCTTCCTAGCCGCCCCCCACCCCCCACCCCAGACCTCTTGGCACAGAAGGGGACGCTCACTCCTCACCCAGAGAGCCTCCCCGAGTACCTTCCCAGCTCTGTCTCCTGCTAAACCGCCCGCCCCTCACACATCCTCAGGGTTGGTGATTTAATTGCCCCAGCCTGGGGCAAGGCATGTGGAAGCCCTCTGGGCAGGGCGGAGGCCCACCGTCCCTGGACGGGCCGTTGACCTGCACAGGGCCAGCCTTCCCCTCCCGGGCTCTGCACCGTCCACAGCTCATCAGGCTTCCGCACATCCCACACCCCCAGAGGACAGGATCGCTCGAACGGCACGGCACGCAGCCACGCTCTGCCTCCTCAAATAACCCACAAGGCCCGAGCTCCTGGAGCCCCAGGGCCAGCCCCATCCCCGGCCTCTGAGGCCCCGCCATTCCTCTGGCCCCTCTGCCCTGCTGAGCCAGAGCTGGGCGCTGCAAACCAGGAAGGACAGTCGGGTGGGAGAAGCAAGGTTGGTACTGCCCGCCTAACCGTCCCCCACGCCGCCCTCGCTGCAGAGCCCCGTTCTAATCAGGCAGCCACCGCTGCACCGAGTGACCCCAGGGAGACGCTCAGTGCAGAGCCCAGACCCCTGAGCCACGTGGCGACTCCAGTTCCTGCGGGGCGGTGCCAGAACGGCCACTGGGCAGGGACCCCTGGGAGAGGTTCTGGTTCACGTGGAGCCATGCGCCTTCTCCGACGAGGTGACTAGACACGACCCCCAAACCCCTGCCCGCGGCACCCGGCAGACAGCCTGCCCTGAGTCTGCTGACCTACTGTGTGCCGGGCAGTCTGCAAACACCATCCACTTCTCCTGGTGACCTGGGGCTGGGGACACGCCCGTGACACACATGAAGACACAGGGCTGGGGAGGCCGGGTCAGCCCCCTGCAGTCACCAGGCTGTAGGAAGCAGAACTGGGACCCAGCCGGGTCCAGCCACCCAGTCACTGTGCTGGTGCCATCGTATTCAGGGGGGCTGCACTCGGGGAGCGTCCAGGACGCCCGGGCTCCATCCTTACCTTGCTTTCCACCCCCTGAACCCACAGGGGACATCCTCCAGCCCCTAGGGAGGCTCCTCCCTAAGGGAGGAGGCTTCCCCGACCACGTGGTAGGGAGCTGTTCCCAGCAGTGTTTTGTTCCCAACACAAAAGCCCTTCTCCCTCGTGGAGACCCACATATCCAACAGGCCTCCCTTGTTCTCCCTGGCTCCGGGTCAGGGGCCCACAGCCAGCAGGGCCCAGGGAACCAGGGGCAGGGCAGGATGGGCGAAATCTGCCTGGGGCGCCTCCCGGCTGGGTCACTCCTCAGCCAGGCCACTTGGTGGGGGTCCCCTTCAGGAGCCCAGAGAAGGGACAGGGCCCGGCGCCTTGGACAGGTTCCCCTCCCCCCGCCCACGTGAGGACCCCTCCGAGGGATCTACGGGTGGGCGGGAGGAGTCTCAGCTGGGGGAGCCCCGGCCGCCTCCTTCCCACCAGCCCCGTCTTCTCACCAGCCGGACTCCGCGGACAGGAGACCCAACTGCCTTAAAAGGAAACTGTTTCTCAGCCCTTCCGGAGCTCCTATAGGGACGCCCAGCTCCTTCTCAGCTGCTTGCTCAGTTCTGAGGACAGAGGCCCTGTAGCCGATGGGGAGGAGAGATGTTCTCTGGGTCAGAGTTCAGGCGGCTCAGCTCAGAGGTCAGGAGAAAGGGACCTGGATTCATCCCTTCCCAGCTGAACGATCAAGCGACTTTTCTGTCTGAGCTTTGATGTGGTTGTGTCTCTAAATCGGACCATCCACTGACCCCTTAAGTTGTTCTGAGGATCAGGAAAGAAATTATAAAGCGATGGCCCAGGGCCTGGTGTGCTGTAAGGGCACCCTCCTGGCGACCACCCGCAGGGCGGGCCCAGGCGAGGGCCGAGGGCCGGATGTCCGCTCCCCTCCGCAGCCAGGCCGCATCTGGGAGCAGCAAGGCCTGAGAAGTAGCAACGCCAAACAGGGACCCGGAATCCCTGACTTAGGGACGAGTGCCCTGCCCTTCCTTGGGGTGTAATCACCCCCGCACCCCAGATGCAAGCAGAGACTTGTCTTAACTCTTTTGTCTTCTGCTCTGGGTGACCAAGAAGCTTTGCTGTCCCTGTGATCACATCAGCCACTCTGGGTTTGCAGTGGGTTCCTCCAGAGAGCTCTAGTTCCTCCCACTTCACATGTCAACATCTCGATAGACAACCAGCCTTCAATTTTCTGCTGAATGGCTGGAAGTACCTGGGAAGCTATTCGCCGGAAATGTCAGGATCCAGGGCCGGTCGGAAGCGAGAAGCCCAGGACTGAACTCTTCCGACGAGTGACAGGCTCGGCGTGCTGCCCCCTCCTTCTTGGGCAGCCGTCTCATCAGATCCTCTGTCTCAAGAGCAGAGACCCAAGACGCGGCTCGCAGGGCAGCAGAGGGAGAAGCGGACACAGGGCAAGACTCCCACGTTCACCCCACATCTTGTGAAGGTCGGGCTGAGGCGACGGCCCAGTGTGGTCAGGTTTCAGGTTTCAGAAGCCATCTCGGAGACGCTGCACCCTTAACCGCTGGCTCCCAGCGTCTGAGGGAAGGCCTCCTCTCCTCAGATCAGTGGTTTGACTCGACAATCCATGCCATGTCTTTATTTCCCCAGTGGAAAATCCCCACCTCTCCCGTTCCAAATCCTCTTGCCCCCCAGGGCCAAAGGGTGACCTCTGGGCACAGAGTTGAGGTCCCCACCCACGCAGTCAGGTGTCTGCCTACTTAGAATCACCTGGCTGTGTGGTACCCAGCCAGGTACACAGGGGAGCTGTCACCCTTTCCACCTCGCTGTTCGGCCCCTTCCTCCCCGCACCGACGTCAGGAGGGAGCCAAGGCAGGGGGCGGGGGCACCCCGCCGCTCAGGGTTCAGAGCCCAGGTCTTAGAGGTGCCATCTGAGAGCCTGGCAAACAGTCCTGCCTTGAAAGGAATGGTCACTGCTGTGGGGACGAAGGGCCAACATGCGATACAAGCCCGGCCTGAGCTTCACGGGACTTCTTGGGAACCCTGCACGTGACTCAGCCTGTGGGAGAAGCCGGCCGGCACCGCTGCGCTGTGATCCCTCCAGACCCCGCGGTTCCCAAAACTCGACAGTCACCTGGCTCCCTCTCTCCCTCCCTCTCTGAGTTCTGTCTTTTCAAGTCCAGGCCCCGAGGCCCTTGTCGGGCAGTGGGCTGGGCTGGTGCGTGCCCCTCAGCGCCTCGTATAACAGAGCGTTCCAACCCCCGGGTTCAGAAGTCCAAAGGTCAACCAAGGTAGAAATGGGGGTCTAGAATTCATTTTAAGTATTTCCAGACTGTCACAGGAAGTCCTATATCATAACAAGGTCTCACAGGCTAACCAACAGGTAAGTGTCTTTGCTTTTATCTGGAACGATGTCACCTTAGTAACAACTGGTTACCCATGCTGGAAAGGTCTGAACGATCTTCCTGGATTCATTTCTAAAAAGCAAAGCCAAAACCCACGAGCCCTTAGACCTTATAAAACAGGCTGTTTGCAACTGACGTCTCGGGAAGCCCCTGCCCCCGCGGCTCCTGTATAGACAGCCAGGAGGCACTGCAGAGGAGGGTGTGCTTGCCGGGTTGGTGGGTGGGGTGGGGGCCGAGCCTGTGATCCACTGTCGCTGCAGGAATCAGACAGTGCCTCCCGGCCCCGGGGAAGAGGTGGAAATGCTAGCTGCCTCGGTGTTTACACTCCTTACCATACATGGGAATCACTCAGTGTTGACGTCAGACGAATTCCTGGGTAGCTGCGTAGTGCGGCCCCATCACCACCACAGAAATTCCTGCCCACAGGAAACCGCAGCACAGCTGCTCCAGCAGGTACCCAGCACCTCCCCGACTCACCCCCAGCTCCACTGTGTGTGTGTGTGTGTGTGTGTGTGTGTGTGTGTGTGTCTTTTCCTCAAGCAGGCTCTTTCCCAGGCTTCCTTTCTTTCCTGCAAACCCGGCACCAAAATTCAAACACGCATCAGACCTGGTGAAAACGTATCACCTGGGACCCAGGCCCCGACTTCCAGAAGGGCCCCCTCCTCCTCTCCATCCATGCGGCAAAGGGAAGACCTAGAGGTCGTGCGTTCTAACGGGACTCCACCCGCGTCCACTCTGCAAAGCCACATCTTCCTTAAGTAGTTTATGAGCCACCATAAAGCTCTTTGTAACGCGAATGACTGGGCGTGGGTTTGCAAGGAGTCTGCCTGTGTCTGAATGGCAGCCGCAACCCCAAGCAAGTTACTCATCACCTCTGAGCCTCAGTTTCTTCGTCTGTAAAATGGGGAGCGTCCGCCCCACCTCACAGACTGTCCCAGATAACACACACATGGAGGATACAGGCCAGTCCCTGGGGCCCAACAAGCACAGACATCTGCCTACTGTTCTCTCTGGGAAGGGCCAGCTCTGACGCTTGTCCAGTTCTTACTTGCCAGAACGCCCGCGTGGTGGCAACCGGTGATCTTTATTCTCACCAGCACCGCAAAATGTTTAATGCAGGATTCCTCTGTCCTCTTCAAGCCAACTTTTCACAATAAGCCAGCTTACAGAAATATCTAAATTCCAGCAGCCTCTCAGAAAAGCCTTCCCAGTTTGCCTTCCCACCAGGAGACCCAGAGTAAATAGAAACCGTCCCTCTCCTCCCTGACCAGGGCCTCAAGCCCACTCACAGGGGCACCGGTGAGCACCGGAGCACCCGTTTGCAAGGTTCACACGTGTCCGGTAGGGCAGCTCCGCGAGCCGCCCACTCCTACCCCCTTCATTCACCAAATATTTACCGCTCGCCAACCAAGTGCCGACACTACGCTCCCGGCCAGGGAGGGCTCACCAGCTCACCAGCAGGCAAACGTTTGCCTTGAGAAAAGAAAGCACCTGGGCTGGGAAGGCAAGTGCCGGGACGGCCCAGAGGCAAAGGCCGTGGCCCTGCCGCGCTTCACGTTCTGTTAGCAGTGCCGCAGCACAGGTGGCGGGCCGCTCTTCAGTCTCGCCTCTGTGTCCCTCACCCCTCAGACCCTCCACAGTGGCAGTGCGGCCCCTCCCCCTCCCTGGCCCACAGCACACCCTCTGCAGGATAAACTTCCTTCCCCGCCTGCCTGTACCCCGCCCGGATTTCCTCCCCGCGGGACGGGGCCATTCCCTGGGAGGCTGTGGGCAGTAGAGGGCTGGATCCAGCCACAAGGACAGTCTCTCTGGAGAGAGCCCGAGCCCCCCATGAGCATCAGGAGGCTGCAAGTGAGAAGCAGCGGGGGCACAACACCCAGTGCCCAGATCCCACCCGGAGACACCCCAGCCTTCACGCTGAGCTGACAGAGGGGCGGCCAGCTCCTCCAGCCGCCTCAGCTCCTGGGGTGGGGGGGTGGGCAGGGGAAAGGCTGGGGCAAGGCCCAGGGACAAGGCAGTAGTTGGCCCCTCTGGGCTCCGGGCCTGTGTCGTGCCCTCTCCGTACCGCCCCACAAAGAAGCTGAGCATGAGAGGCGAAGCCCCCTGTCCACGGTCGGCTGAGCATTCAGGGTCAGTCAGGGCCAGGCTTTGCACGAGAGCCCGCTGGACCTCCCGGAGCCGCTGGGACGGGATCCCCAGGTGAAGCCCTCGCAGCTGGGAGGGGGCTGCCCATCCATCCACGCCCAGGAGCAGGGGTGGTGGCCAGAGCCCAGGCCTCCAGGGAAGGGCTGAGCCCATGCACCCTCCCGCCTACACCCAGGTCTTGATTAGAGCACAACAAATGGGACAGGCGTTCGCAGGACCTGTGAGAGCAGATCCGACGCCTGCCTCGAGGTGGCCTGCTGGGTGACATAACTGCAGCTCGCTTCAAGTGTGCTGGTAGCAGCCCCTTCCTGCTCCCCGGCCCTCAGGGACTGAGGCCACCAAACACTGTGGCTTCCTTCAGGCTGGGGTGATGGTGCCCACGCAGCGCCAAGACAAGGGGCGAGGGGGGGTGTGAACGTGGCAGGGGGTGACCGGGGACGGCTGCCATCTGGTCCTTTCCTAAGGGTGAAACTCACACCTGGGCTCGGGGCACAGCTGCCCCAGGCGGGCCCTGAACCTAGATGTTCCCCCACCCTGCCCTCGGCACGCTGTCCAGGGGGCAGGCGGGGGGTGGCACGGCCGCCCTCATCCCCAGCTGTACAATGAGCTCAGTGCGCGCGCAGAATCGCCGATTGTCCCGCCGCGGGACCTGCAGGTGGTGGGGAGACTGGCCGTCCCGGGTCAGGGTCACGTGGGGACCCTTTGTGTCCCGGGAGCCCGGGGTGGGGAGGAGTCCCGCGCCTCCTGGTAAGAGAACCAACCGCCGCCACTTCTCCCCGCTCCGCGACCCGCGCCGGCCCCGGCCGCCCCTTTTCCTTGCGACCCTCCTCGCAGCTTCCCGGGCGGCGGCGGGGCCGGAAGGCCGGGGGCGCCCTGCGCGCGGCGGGGCCGGGGCGCACTCACCTGGCGGCGGCTGGGCGCGCGGCGGTTGGCGGACGGCGGGCGGGCGACCGGCACGGCAGCGCTCTGGAAGCGGGGCTGGGCGCGCCCGGCCCGCGCGGCGTTTTGTTCCGCTCGGGGAGGGCGTGTCCGGGCCACGCCAACCAGTGGGCTTTGCACACTGCACCACACCGGCGCCGATGTCACCGCACCGGCGCTGATGTCACGGCGCAGTCCCGCAGCGCGGCCCCCAGGCCCGAGGCGTCCCGGCTGCGCCCTGGGGACCCCCGGTGCGCCCCGCCGCGGAGGAAGCAGCGGCTCACACGTGCCCGGAACTTCTCAGGGCTTCCCGGCAGCCTAATACGAGGGTGGAGACACACGTGATCCAAGAGATAAGACTCCTGATAAACTTCGGACACAAGAGGAAGTGTGGGGGGACGGGAGGTGGTCTCGCGTTTGGTGTCCTGGTGGCAGGTGTCACGGGGGCGCCGGGTAAGACAGGCCAAGCTCTGAGCCCGCCCCTTCCGTGTACTAGCTGGTCCCCGCCCCCAGGCCTCAGGTTCCGCATCTGTGAAGGGGGTATAATCCAGACGGAAGTGGGTTTTTTTTGGTGGGGGGGAGGCGGGGGGAACAGATTGTATAGGCCTAGTAAGCCTTCAGCAGTGCCCTTCCATGAGTGTAACCCCCCAAACAGCTCTGTCCCCTCAGCTTGCCCCAATCTCCCCCGCTATCTAAAGAAGGAGCCCCCCTCCGACCCCCAAACAGCAGCTCTGAGGAGTGGGTGCTTCAGCTGGGCTTTTGTCTGGGCGTCGCCAAGCTGCCCAGGGGCAGCTGCGGGTGGGGAGGCTGCCCTCGCCACCTCCCAGCCCTTCCTGCAAGCCCGCTGCCGGCATCTCAGAGGGCGGAGAGGCTCACACCTCCTTCCTGGATGCAGGTACAGCTCAGAAACCCAGTGCTCTGGAGAGAGAAGGAGCTCCCGGGGGCACCTGGCAAGGAGGGCCCGGTGGGGAGCAGAGAGCGCCAGGCTTTAAAGGAAGGTGCCATTCTCTCCCCCCCCCCCGCGGTCCTGCCCGCCCCAATCAAGGTGCACTGCCCTCTGGGCCTTGTGGGTCTGGACCCGGAGGATCATGTAAATCTGAGACACTGGTGCTCCCAGGACTGGGAGAGCCTCGGGAGACAAAGCACTTCCTTCTAGTTTGCAGTTTTTGTAGCTTGTTCACTGCATTTCTAAGCCAAAAGGAAACTCCCTCTCGTTCTCCAGGTTGAATTACCCCATTTGCACTGAATGCAGACGCAGACGGAGCAGGGCCTGCCCAGATCCTGGGTGTCCCTTTCGCTGTGATTGTGTCCGCTGTGTGCCCGTCTGTGTGTCACCCTCTGCTTCTCTCTTGGGCTCCAGCGTCTCTGTGAGAAGGAAGCATCCTTCCGCCCAAGGCAGTGAACTGGGGGCGGGTCTGCTGGGCAGCTGGTCGCCCCTCCCCCAGGTCACCCACAGATGCAGCTGCCACGTCTTCCAGGCTGGACAGGCATCAAGGCCTCAGACCCTCACAGGCTTCATTTAAAGCCCCAGGTGGCTGAATCAACTCTTCCAGGAGTAAAGTCAAGCATCTCATAATCCAGAAAATGGAGTATTATATTTATCTAGGCTTTTCTTACTTTCTACCCTAAGAAACATGTTTCCTTGGGCCGGGCTGTCCATACAAACAGGGTCCCCCAAGATTGGGAGCACCGACCAGGATTTCTTGCAGATTGGGTGGCCGTTCTCATCTGACCCAGCCAAGATGTAAGAGCAGAACCCAGAAGAATTCCCAGTCACCCCCGCGCCGCGCGAGCGATAAATCAACAGGCCCGTGATGTTGCCGAACGACATCGGCGTCAGAGGCCACGGGCTCGCTGTGCAGAGGTGGTGGGCTCGCGGGTAACCTGTCTCCCTTCAGTTCCCTGGATCCTGGAGAGAGGAGCCTTGGAGTCTTGCCCAAGATTTTACAAAAAGGCAGACTCGTGCCTGTCCTTCTTTGGTCTGGGTTTGTCCTGTCTGGGCGATGGGGCTGCTGATGGATTTCCCCAGGGAGGACAGCCAACCTGTGCTGTGAAACATCCTTAGGGAAGGTCCAGGAAAAGGCAGTCACGCCTGGATTCTCCCGGAGGCTCTTGGAGCACCTCAGAAACTGGTGGCTGTGTCCTGAGCCCTGCCTCCTGGGAGGCTGCTGAGTGGAGAGCACAGGGGTGTGTCCACACGACACTGGGGCAGCAGGACTGTCCCAGGCAAACCAGGCCATGTGATCACCCTGCATGCTTTATTCTTCTCCGGGGGGGAGCACAGGGTCAGGAAGTTTTCCCAGAGAAAGTGAGCGCTTGCAGGGCTGAGGTTCTGCCGGGAGCTGCCCGGGCGCACAGGGAACGTGTGGGTCGAGGAGGAAAGACACAGATGAACGCGTTGTCCACATGCCTGGGGGTGGTCACGGCCGTTTCACAGCCTGAGACGGACACCCAAGGAAGAGCAAAGCCCTTGGATCATCAGGGCCAAGACACTCTGAAGGAACCAGGGCTGAATTTGTATTGTGAGTCTCTGCTCGTCACCAAGCATTTAAAATAATAATACGGGGAAATTCCCTGGCCGTCCAGTGCTTAGGGCTCCACACCGTCAACGCCGAGGGCCCGATTCAATCCCTGGTCGGGGAACTAAGATCCCGCACGCCGCCCAGCATGGCCAAATAAATAAATAATATTCACGACAACCAGACAGATCACGGGGAGGATTTTGAGATGCAGAGAAATATCAAATCGCTGTGTCGTGCACCAGGAGCTAACAGGGCTGTCGGTCAATCGTGATTCAAAAAACAACCCAAAAAACTGATAAAGAGATAAGATTTGTGGTTCCCAGAGGCAGGGGGTGGTGGGAGGGGAATTGGATAAAGGCAGCCAAAGGGTACCAACTTGGAGTAGAAGATGCTAAGTACTAGGGACGTAACGTACAACGTGATAGTGAACGCTGCTGTCCGTTACCTAGGAAACCTGCCAAGGGAGTAAATCCTAAGAGTTCTCATCACAAGGAGAAAAGTTTTCTATTTCTTTACTATTCTAGCTATACGAGATGATGGACGGTCACCGAATTTATCCTGATAATGATGTATGTGAGTCAAGTCATTATGCTGCACACCTTCAACTTCTACAGTGCCCTATGTCTGTTACATCCCAGTAGGACTGAGAATAAATGATATCAATGCTAACAAATAACTGCCGAGCACCAGCTGCCCATTGGGGTCTTTACAGCAGCCCCCCTTACTCTCCCCAGTGGCTGAAGGCTGTAGGGCTATGTTCACCTCTTTTGCACGTAGGTGACCACTGGGCGGTAACCAGCTTGGTGACCGTGTGACCGTGATCCAGACCCCGGTTTTCCTCGTGTGTGCAATGAGGGCTGGGACCAGCTCCACACTCTCAAAGCTTCCCACGGAGGTGCCCCTGCCAGCAGAGAGGGGACGCGCCGCTCCCGGGAGCTCGGAGCGTTGGCGGGATCAGTCACTCCCAGGGCTCTGAAGTCTTTGGTTTTATTATAAAAGTTTGTTTAAGTTTCACGTTCTCCTTCACAGATGCCTGTGTTTGTTTTAATAAAAAGATAATGTTGAAAATTATTTACAGTAAGAGAAACAGAGGTTCTTGGGAAGGGTGTCCTGCCAGCCTCTGTGGACCCTGGACTGACAAGCCCAGCAAGGGGCCTGGGGTGGCTCTAAGGCTCTTCCCAGGATTGATCTGCCTGGATCTCCCGGGGGGTCTCCCGGGATCTCCCTGGATCTGCCTGGATCTCACTGGATCTCCCTGGATCAGATCTGGCTCTGCAGTGCTGAGGCTGTGACAGGGGTCTGAGGGATGGCCCCGCATTCCTGACCGGGACCCTCAGTCCCTGTCTTCATGTTTCCCGAGGAGGAGTCCCAGAGCCTCTCTCGGGGTTTGCAGGAGAAATGAGCCTGATGGCCAAAGATAAAAGAAAGGGCAGAAAAGTCCATGTGTAAACGTCAGGAGGATAAAATGCTTGGAAGAAAGAAAGGGGGAAATCCACCTGGAGAGGAACAAGGGTACTATGGGGGCTCCAACAGGGAAATGTGTTCCCATCTTCAAGCTGCCCTTTACACTGTGAACCACAAGGAATGTTCCAGGGAGCTTGGAAGGTGATTCAGAAATTCCTCAGGGGGAGGCCCGCGGCTGGGTCCTCAGGGTGTTGTGAAACGGGCTGTATAATTTTCAGTTAAATCCACCACTTCCCCTTCCCCGCCCCCTGGCCCGATGGCCTTGTGAGGCCGCTTCCCTCTCAGCAGCCTGCATCCACACCAGGCCGGTGTGGGCAGGGACTGGTGTGGGCAGGGAGACAGGAGGCACCGGGAGACGGGAAAGGAGGGCCCGGGGCCTGGCAGCTCCGGGGAGAAGTGTGGCCAGGCAGTCTCTCCGGCAGACCTGCCTCCTCTGCTTCTGATCCGTTCCCTGTCCTCCTGTCGAGGACCCTCCGACTTCCCTGTGGTCATCCGGCCAGACAGCAGAGGTGTAAGCAGTGAGTAGCTTGAAAATAACCAAGCTTTAGGCAAGAGCTTTGACGCCTCTGGTCCATCAGGGTCAATTGTATGAAATGGGACCCCGAGACAGAAGAAAGGACTGGACGACAATCCAAAGATGAGCTCAAGAGACAGAGTTTACTCTTTATAGGACGGCCGCAGAGGGCAGGGCTGTGGCTCGGTCTCCTTTGTAGCTCACACGCGCCTTGCCTGGAGAGGTGCTTGGCTTTACTTCGTTTTTTTATGTTTTACGAATTCCAGCACCAAAGAGTTCATTCCAGTTTGCAGGGTAAGAACCGGGAGCGAGACTGCCACCTGCCGGCCAGTTTGTGAATCACACTCTCGGGGACCTCCTAGCTTAAGCAGCCCTTCATCCTTTGTCCACTGGGATCACTTGCTACTTAAATTTTGACTCTCACTTGAGGCATCCTAGGCGCCTAGCAGAGAAGCCAAAAGTCCTGGGACGCTGGTCAGAGAAAAAGGCCTTTGAAGGTAGTGGAAGCTTGTTTTGCTCAGGGCCCTCCTGTCTCCCTGGGATCGTCTTCCCCCTCCCCCAAGCAGCACCCCCTCTGTGCCAGGCGCTGGGCTGTAGACTCGGGGCCTCCCAGGGCCGGGGGACATGCGGGCGCTGAACGGGGTGCAGGAGGCCGGCACAGAAAAGAGCACTGGGGGCTCAGGAGGGAGGCTCCCCTGCAGGAATCCGAGACAGATTCACCTGAGCTACCGCGCACGCTGACGAGCGGGACCACACAGAAGTGGACAGACTGGCACCTGCCGCTGCGTAACGAGTTGCCCCAAGCTCAGTAGCTTGAACTGCAGTAGTCACTCACTTTTCTGCCTCGTGGTTCTGGGGTTTATGAGCTCAGCTGCATAGTCCTTCCTCAGACCATACATGTCAGGTGATGCTTAGCTGGGGTCATCAGGGGGACTTTCCTGCTCACGTGGCCGGCGGCTGGCGCTGGCTGGTGGCTGGACTGTTAGCGGGGACCCCCACGTGTAAGCTTGCCAGGCAGCCAGGCGGGGCTACGAGGGCAAGTGTCCTGGGAGAGAGGAAGCCAGGAGGAAGCTGTCTGGCCTTCTGCCAACCAGCCTCAGAAGGTGCAGAACAGAAACCACCCCACCACCCCCACCCCCCACCCCCACCCCCCGTGCTCTGCTGACAGTCTCCAAGCCCCACCCAGTTTCAAGGAAAGGGGACACAGACCCTGCCTCCTCATGTGCACCGTGGCAAGGTTCTAGAAGAGCATGTGGGATGGAAACACAGCCCTTTTGGGAAAAGACAGTTTCCAGAGGTGGGTGGGTCACTCCAGGTGGATCCCTTCAGCTACGATGCATTCAGAGATGCATTTCCTAAGGAAGAAAGTTTCTACAGGTGGGGTGTTGCCAAGAAAAAACATGAGGGTTTAGAAGTATCCGCTGAGCCGTCCTCACTAAGGCTTGCAAAAACCTTTCTCTGAAAAGGAGCCTCAGAGAAAGAGGTGGATGCAGGCTGCTCTCCCGAGGGGCTGTCGGGGACTCTGGCTGGCGGCCAGCATCGACCAAGGCAAGGGAGTAGTGACCTCTGGGGGAGGGGGCCCGTGCGGCGAGGTTCTGCCGAGACGGACTCCAAGAGGGAGAAGAATCCAGTTGGTGTCACCACAGCCAGTGGCCAGGTAGAGCCAGCGACTCTGCCCCGCTGAGTCTTCTCAAGCAGCCACGGGCAGAGCGCAAAGCGGGAAGTGATCAGTAAGGGGAGGCTGCAGCACAGCGAGATGAGGTATGGCCGTGGTCACGTGGAAGCTCCCTGTGTGGGTGTCACACAGGCGCCGGGAGCGGTCCTCGTGCAGAGTGAGACCCTGCTCGGAGAGCAGACACAGCCCGCCGTGAGAGGGCAGGATGGCACCGCAGTGCGCAGGGAGCGAGAGATCCAGGACCACAGCGGAGCGCGAGCGCCCACGGGCTGGTTGGGGGCAGGCCCGGATGCCCGGAACCCTCCGTGTCACCCACCAGCCTTCAGGGAAGGATGGCTGAGACTGCTTCAAAGGCTGGACGAGCTGGGATGGCGAGATCGAGCGTGGCTGTCTGGGAAGGGGGATGGGGGTGGGGCTGGCCCTCGGCAGTAGCCGAATGTCTCGGAAACAAGCTTCCCGAGGCACCGCGTTTGGGCCCCGAGACCCAAGGGAAGGGGACCGCGGCTCCTCTCTCTGCGGAGCCTGGGGCCCAGGCTGCAGAGGACTGGTCCCGCTCTCTCTCCAGGACGCGGAATGCTAAAGCCCATCGCCTGTGTTTTCCACTTTAGAGCACTGGCGGGCATCACCCAAGCCCCCTGCGGGCAGCTTTATGCTACTTTAGGAGGATTAGGTTGATTCTTTGTAGTCTGGGCTGCACAGACGTGGTCCCAGCCAAAACTTCCTTTGCTACAAAGGGCTACAGAGAAGCATGAAGTTGGGGACAGAACTGTGTCTTGGTCAACTTCTGCGTGTCCAGTGTCTGAGATAGTATCTGGTCAGAGTGTAAAAAGGAAAGAAGAAAAAAAAAGAAAAGGAAGGAAGGAAGAAGAACAGAGTCAGATTTAAAAAAAAAAAAAAAAAAGAAAAGAAAAAACTGTGCCTGGTGTCCTAGTCACACCTGATCTGGTCAGTTCAGGAGAGCCAGAGGAGTTCTAGAAACATCCATGACCCAGACAGACAGTATATGCTGAGTCCAAAAAGAAAGCTGCAGAACACACAGTATGATTTCATATGTATAGTTAAAATAGTCTGGGCATGTAGAGTGTATAACATAGTAAAAGCATAAAGAGATGTATGGGAATGGTTAATGCCAAGTGCAGAATAGTCTCGCCTCTGTGGGGAGAGAGAAATTCAGGAGGGGAGGAGCTTAAACTATGTTCTCGCACTGCTTTATTTCTTACACTGTATGGTGTTCACAGGTGTGATGGTTAAATTTATGTGTCCACTTGACTGGGCCACCGGGTGCCCAGATATTTGGCCAAAATTATTCTGGGTGTTTTTTGGATGAGATTAACATTTAAATTAGTAGACTGAGTAAACCAAATTGCCCTCCCTAATGTGGAGGGGCCTTGTCCAATCAGCTGAAGACCTGGATAGAGCAAAGGGGCTGTGACCCCCCCTCCCCCAAATAAGAGAGCATCCCTCCTGCCTGGCCGCCTTCAAACTGGGACATCGGCTTCTGCCTGGGTCTCAAGCCTGCTGGCCTTCAGACCGGAATTATCCCATCAGCTCACCTGGTTCTCAGGCCTTCAGACTCAGACTGGAACTAAACCGTTGGCTTTCCTGGGTCTGCAGGCTGCCAGCTCCCTCGGCAGAACTTGGGACTAGCTGTCGTGACTGCCTGAGCCAGCTCCTTATAATAAGTCAGTAAATAAATGAATGAATGAATATCCCATTAGTTCTGTTTCTCTGTAGAACCTTGACGGATGCAACAGGTATGTTTGCTATATTGTTTTCCATACCTTCGGCATGTCTACAATATTTCACAATAAAATTTTAAATTAATAAATGATGAACGACTGTTAAGATGTCAGATGCTATAGAGATCAAGTAAAATGAGAGATGGAAAACGCGCTTAAGATTTAGCTTTCAAGAGGCCAACGATTGCCTTTGCTGGAGTGGCTCAGCACCGTGTCCAAAGCGGAGGCCTGATGGTGATGGGCGGTTGGTGGTAGGGAGCGCACGCACCCTCGAAGGAGGTTAGCCACGAAGTGAAGGAGAGCTCTGGTCTGCTGCTAGGATGGGGGGTAGAGGAGAAGGAGGGGGTTAAAAAGGAGTGGCTTCCCTTCTCCCGGGGGCCTCCACACTAATTCTGTCGGAATTCTGTTGGCGTCTGGTGTTCCTTTGGTCCCGGGGACGATTCCAGTAAAGATTCTGGAAGACTTAAATTACATCCCTGGGCTGTACAAATGATCTTTAAAATATCTAGCCACAGAGGCAAATACTCCAGATGTCAGCTTTCTTGGTAGCAGTTTCCCAAAGAGTGTAACACCAACCCCTCTCGTGGAAAAGGAGACAGTAAAGCCATAATTATCTCGTTAGCCCCAGGTCCAAAGGGTGCATCAGACCCACAAGAAATTAAGCGGAAAGTTCATTTTTTTCCTTTTTTATCTGGTTGAGTAGTTGAATCTGGCTGGTGGAGTGTTGCTAATGGCTTCTCGGTTTAGGTTCTAGGAAATGGGTAGCAAGGAGCTGACCAAGCCACAGAGGCTGGGAGGACATGCTGCCAGTCTACCTCACTCTTCCCAGAAACACTGTCTGGGTTGTATTCTAATTTCTTCTTCGTCTCATCAAAGGAGCCCGAGCGGGGGGGATTCTGAGCTGGGCTATTTCTTCCCACCCCCTCCCAGACGGACGGCGGGGTTTTTCCGACACTCCATTCTCCCTAGGGTTCTGCCTGCTGGCTATGGGCAGAAAAGTGCCAGTAGGGGTCAGCAGTGTCCCACGTGTGGCTGGAGCCACCCACCCGCCACCTGGGCTATGGGTCCTGGCTGGTCCAGGCAGACGGGAGCTGGAGGTCAGCTTCCTGTAGGGACCTCGGCATCTCTGAGCATCGCCGGCTCAAGCCTCCCCTCCCTGAGTGGGGGGCAGGGGGATGTTCATTCAAGGACCAACTGACAGGGGAGTGGATGTGTGACCCAGACATCAGCGATGCTGACTCACTGCCCGGTTTTCTCCTGGGAGGTTTTCACGTGTATTGACATGTGCAATGCCGTGTGTGGGTTGGATGTCAGAGATGTGTGTGTTGGATTTGCCCCATGAGCTTTTCTCAGAGACCCGGGGTTCCTTGCCGGGTGCTCGTGCTCTCCATGAAGGCTGGCAGTCCGCATGGCTGTGCGGGCTCCCACGAGGCCTGCCCGGTCCACGCCACCCCCGCACACTCAGCTGGGAAGGGGATTCCGCATCCCAGCATCTCCAGAACGACATCTCTGCGGCCGAAGCCACACGGAGCGAGTTTAGCTCACCCTTGCCCTTGGCCTCACTGCCCGCCTCCTCCCAGCTCTGGTCGCCTCTGACCCCTCGGGTCCACGCTGCTGCCCCGCTTCCCCGCGCCCTGCCCCCGGCACCACTCCCCAGCCTCCCCGCCCCGGTGTGGGAGCCCCCAGCGAACCAGCTGGGCCGAGGGGACAGCTGCACGGCCGGAAGCAGCTCCGGGCTGGAAGAAGGTCCAGCCTGTGCTGAGACTCTAGGCCCAGCACTTTCCAGGCGGCCTCCACGCGCAGCCAGGACGGGCAGATGCCCCGCCTTTCCGCCTGCAGGAAGGAGGACCCGGCAAAGCCCGGCACCTGGCCTGCCTTCCCTGGAGTAGAGTTAAGGCCGCTGATCCGGGCAACAGGTGCTGGGCGTTCCAGCTGCCGCAGGGCACATCTGCACCCGGGGAGAAGGCTGCAGCAGCCGCGGGGACACCCCGGAGGCGGGGGAGCCCAAAGGGCCAGGGGGAGAGAAATGTGGGGGAACTGGTATCAGCGCTCATAGAGCATCCCCCTCCCAGGATCCCAATGTGGGACCCCTGGCCGAGCTGCCCAAAGCAGCCTCACTGGCCCTGCAGCTCGGGGGTTGGAGGCCTGCGTCCTCTTGTCTCACCGCCCAGCCCTCTAGCTGTAGCCAGCTGCTCTTCCCTCCCGGCGGGCTCCCCTAGCCTCTGCAGGCTGCACCCAGGAGGCTCTCGGCAGCTCACCTAGAAAATGGGGAGGGAGGTACTGGAAAGAAGGCTCTTCATACATGCAAATACTTCTGGCCATTTTAGTGCCTCAAACTACAGTCAATTAAAGGGAAGGGGGGACATTTGGGGCTCCCAGTCTGAGGCAGGCACTGGGTCCAATGATTCACCGACATCGTCTCATCAAATCCTCCCAACATCCCCACCAGGTGTGCATTGTCAGCATCCCCTGTCTCCCAGGGGACAGACCCAGGTTCTGGGCACACAGCGAGGATGCAGTGAATCTGAGGCTTGACTACAGCCCTGACCCCAAAGCTGCACTCTGTCCACTAGGCACCCTGCCTGAAACCTCCCATTTCCTGGTACATCCCACACCGGGGCCCCATCCCTTCCTCCCGTAGAGGGGATTCCTTGCACCCCTGCCTCCGTCACCTCTGTTCACCACAGCCAAAGTCACTTCTACAACCTCGTCACCCGGTTCACTTGGCAACTCATGCCCCTAATACCTCCTGTCACCCGCCCACCACGAAAGTGGACCCTGCAGCCTCCAAATCCTTGGTGGCCACGCCGAGCACCCACGGACCATCTGGGCGATGGTTTCCACACCCACCCCATGTCCCTCCTTTTCCTTCTCAAGAAATTTTTCTTTTTTTGGCCACACTGTGTGGCTTGCGGGATCTTAGAACCCCGATCAGGGATTGAACCCTGGCCCTCAGCAGTGAAAAGCGCCAAGTCCGAACCACTGGACCAGCAGGGAAGTCCCACAAGACACTTCTTAAGGTGTTAAGAATATTTACTGGGCTTCCCTGGTGGCGCAGTGGTTGAGAGTCCGCCTGCCGATGCAGGGGACACGGGTTCGTGCCCCGGTCCCGGAAGATCCCACATGCCGCGGCGCGGCTGGGCCCGTGAGCCATGGCCGCTAAGCCTGCACGTCCGGAGCCTGTGCTCCTCAACGGGAGAGGCCACAGCAGTGAGAGGCCCGCGTACCGCAAAAAAAAGAGGAATATTTACTGATATAAGGAAATGTTCACAGAATATACTAGGAGTATCTTACCATTTTACCTGTCATTATGTAATTCCTGAATACATCCTCCTTGTGAAAAAACCCCCAGCAACTCCAACATACGGAAAGAATTAACAATGCCCTGGGTGACTCTTCCCCAGAAATAACCACTGCTATCAGTTTGGAGACTTTCCAGAGTTCTCTAAAAACGTATTTTCATACAGGTATAATGCACATAGAAATATATAGTTTAGTGGGGCATCTTTTGACATAACTCGGATCAGAGTGTGCTGTTTGTTTTGCAACTTTGATTTCTCTTAATGCTCAATATTAAGACTCCACGATTGTGTCGTGTACGTAAATAGCTCATACGTTCGTAAGTTCTGGGTGGAGAAATGTTATTCCTTACTGGGACCTTGAGAGTCAAGCTTGGGCTCTGCTTTCTGTCCTGTGGGCAAAACTGGCTACACAATTTATGGGGGCCTGTGCGAAATAAAAATGTGAGGTCCCTTGTTTAAAAACTTGGTAAGAATTTGAAGGGGGCAACAGCAAAACATTAAACCAAACATGGGGTCCCGTGTGACTGCGCACGTGCCCATGAAGCTGGCCGGCCTGTGGGTGGTTTGAATCAATGCGTCCTCTGTCCCGACAGTGGACATTCCTGCCTCGGCCTCCACCTTGGGCCGTGTCCCTGGATTCTGCACCCAGCCTTCCCCGCTGGACTCTCTCTCCAAGGCCAGAGTCCTGGGCAGTCTTCCACCAGCACAAGCAAACTCCGGCAGTCCATGCCTGCCGATCAGCATTGCCCTGGGGGCCCCCCAAAAGAGCGGGGGTGGTGGCAATGACACCTCCCCTGTGCCTCAGGGGAAAGTCTCGCGGGAGATAGGAGAGCACCGAACTACCAAGCTGCATGTCCTGAGCCGCGTGTCCTTAGCGGTGAGCTGCTGACCTTCTTGGCACCTTGGCTTCGTATGTGTTGAAGGAGAGGGTGGGATTCGACAGCCTTCCAGACCACACCCAGCTCTGAAAGTCTGTATGTAAGTGACTCTAAGAGACCAGAATGGGAATAACTCACGCATTTACCATACGCCACTTACATGCTCATCTAATGCTTGGGACAGGCCTACAAGGCAGGCGGTGTCATTCCCACTTTACAGACAAGGGAGTCGAGACTCACTAAAGCAACCGAGCAAAGAAGCGTCTGGGGTGAAGCACGTGTTCTAGAACCTGGTTGTGGTCACGGCTGCACAACTCGGTAGCTTTAGTACAAATCATGGACTTGCATACTTACAAGGGGTGAATTTTATAGGATGTCAGTTATACTCCAAGAAAGCCATTAAGAAGGGAGAAAGAAAGAAACGTGCAGCAGTGCTGAGTGACAGAGCCCCTCCCCGGGCCCCACGTGGTCTCCAAGGCCCCCTTTCCTCTGCGGATCTGCATGGCACCAGGGCACGTGGCCTTGGGTGCCAGGATGCCGGGATGCAAGTCCCGGCTCCAGCACTGACCGGCTGGGGACCCAGGCAAGATCTCAACCTCAATTTCTTCACCTACGAAATAGAGACAAAAATGAGATGGATGTTAAGGGCTTAGATTAGCAGTCCGTACCCAGCAAGAGCTCTGTAAGTCGGACTGTTATCTTCTCGGGGCAGCTCCAGCCAGAGCCAGCCTCCCGAAAGGGAAGCATGTCTCCCTGCCCATCCCATTCCTACCCTGCTGGCCCCTTCCAGAAGCACCCCTCTGGAAAAGCCATCATTGGAAAAACACCATGACTGACTAACAGCACAGCTCACTTCCTGGTGATAGAAAGGGAGAAAGGGCATCTTCCCCATAAGGCAAGCCTCACTATCCTGAAACATGCAGCCCAGTGCCAGCTCTTCCTCACAGACCGTTCCTCCCGGGTCCTCATCTAGACCATCAACACAGGGGCCCGGCACCCTGAGGCCAGGGTAGCCACATGGGGACAACTGCCACACCCACGCCCCCCCATCCCACTCCCGTGAAGCTCCTTGCTGGTTAACGGATCAAGCCAGAGAGGATGAGGGTTGTTAGTAGACAGTCAGATTCCTATCGCTCA
Organism: Monodon monoceros; assembly: GCF_005190385.1. NCBI lineage: Eukaryota > Metazoa > Chordata > Mammalia > Artiodactyla > Monodontidae > Monodon > Monodon monoceros. Next base: position 1,179,102 of record NW_021703774.1, on the reverse strand, counting down.
AAAGCAAGTTTTCTCAAACCACCAATGGCATTTTTCACAGAACTAGAACAAAAAATTTCACAATTTGTATGGAAACACAAAAGACCCTGAATAGCCAAAGCAATCTTGAGAAAGAAAAACAGAGCTGGAGGAATCAGGCTCCCAGACTTCAGACTATACTACAAAGCTACAGTAATCAAGACAGTATGGTACTGGCACAGAAACAGAAATATAGATCAATGGAACAGGATAGAAAACCCGGAGATAAACCCACGCACATGTGGTCACCTTATTTTTTATAAAGAAGGCAATAATATACAATGGAGAAAAGACAGCCTCTTCAATAAGTGGTGCTGGGAAAACTGGACAGCTACATGTAAAAAAATGAAATAAGAACACTCCCTAACACCATACACAAAAATAAACTCAAAATGGGTTAAAGACCTAAATGTAAGGCCAGACACTATAAAACTCTTAGAGGAAAACACAGGCAGAACACTCTATGACATAAATCACAGCAAGATCCTTTTTGACCCACCTCCTAGAGAAATGGAAATAAAAACAAAAATAAACAAATGGGACCTAATGAAACTTAAAAGCTTTTGCACAGCAAAGGAAACCATAAACAAGATGAAAAGACAACCCTCAGAATGGGAGAAAATATCTGCAAATGAAGCAACTGACAAAGGATTAATCTCCAAAATTTACAAGCAGCTCATGCAGCTCAATAAAAAAAAAAACAAACAACCCAATCCAAAAATGGGCAGAAGACCTAAATAGACATTTCTCCAAAGAAGATCTACAGACTGCCAACAAACACATGAAAGAATGCTCAACATCATTAATCATTAGAGAAATGCAAATCAAAACTACAATGAGGTATAACCTCACACCGGTTGGCCATCATAAAAATTCTACAAACAATAAATGCTGGAGAGGGTGTGGAGAAAAGGGAACCCTCTTGCACTTTTGGTGGGAATGTAAATTGATACAGCCACTATGGAGAACAGTATGGAGGTTCCTTAAAAAACTAAAAATAGAGCTACCATACGGCCCAGCAATCCCACTACTGGGCATATTCCCTGAGAAAACCATAATTCAAAAGAGTCATGTACCACAATGTTCACTGCAGCTCTATTTACAATAGCCAGGACATGGAAGCAACCTAAGTGTCCATCGACAGATGAATGGATAAAGAAGATGGGGCACATATGTACAATGGAATATTACTCAGCCATAAAAAGAAACGAAATTTGAGTTATTTGTAGTGAGGTGGATGGACCTAGAGTCTCTCACAGAGAGTGAAGTAAGTCAGAAAGAGAAAAACATTTCTCTAACATAGCATAATGGTGGCCATTATGCTAACGCATAATATGGAATCTAAAAAAAAAAATGGTTCTGAAGAACCTAGGGGCAGGACGGGAATAAAGACGCAGACGTAGAGAATGGACTTGAGGACACGGGGAGGGGGAAGGGTAAGCTGGGACAAAGTGAGAGAGTGGCATGGACATATACACACTACCAAACGTAAAATAGCTAGTGGGAAGCAGCCGCACAGCACAGGGAGATCAGCTCGGTGCTTTGTGACCACCTAGAGGGGTGGGATAGGGAGGGAGGGAGGGAGACGCAAGAGGGAGGGGATATGGGGATATTTATTTACGTATAGCTGATTCACTTTGTTATACAGCAGAAGCTAACACCCCACTGTGAAGCAATTATACTCCAATAAAGACGTTAAAAAAAAAGCGTGTTTTCGAACATGGAGAGTATACCCGAGGGGATGTGATGCAGGTGGGATGGGGTGGGGCCGGGGTATGAGATGTGTTTTCTGTTTGATAATCGAGCTTCTGCTGGCAAATGCTCAGCACTACTTACCACACCTTCTCTTCGGCTCCCTCACTGAACGCTCACCCAGGCCTCGGTAGGCGGTGGTGTCCCCTGGGTGTCACCCCGCTTACGGATGAGCATGTGCTTCGGCAAGGGCCCCGCCAGAGTGTGGACTCGGGTCCTCTGACACCCAGTGTTTTTCCACTGTTCTTCCGAGGAGGAAGCCAGAGGCTCCCTCTAACGATGTTTATTAAAGGCTCAAGAAATAAAGTGATGTGCTGTGCTCCCATCCCTGCCTTACAGACGGCTCTGCGCGCCTAACAGGAGCGGGAAGGTGCAGACAGACCCTGGCGGGCCACACGGGATGGGGGAGCTCTGACAGTGCAAACTCCCGGATCCCGAACGTAAAACAGATTAACCTCGGTCCTCAGAGCTCAAGAGGGCAGGAAATGGGCAGGGGCCCCAGGAAATCAGGCCAGGCCTGGAAATGCTACCTGCTGAGCTGGGGCTCCCGGAGCATCTCAACTCAAGCCAGGTCTGAGATCACGGGGTGACAACAGGCTCCTGGGCTGATTTTTTAAAACCTATTTGTCACGTTGACATTAATCCTCTCGTTAACAATCTCCTGCCCTGATTCAGGATGGGCTCTAAGCCGTGGATGGAGGAGGGGACCAGGGGCAGCTGTCGGGTTTAAGGAGTCACAGGGGGGGTCAGCAGGGCCTGGAGGCCGCCTCGCGGTGGGGTGGGGGGATGATCCTGAGCCTGCATCTCACCGTTTCCCTTGTGGCCAGCGCCTCCAATCTCCTCTCCTGGTGGCCAGGCCCTTGCCTTTACTTCTTATTGATTTTCATATTTAAGGAAAAGCCATTTGCTTTAGAGCAACAGAGTCATCACTGTGTTCGGAGGAAAACTGCTCACAGGCAGGCACTTGGTAGAGGCCTCTCCTGGGCTGGGGGGGGACCCTACTTCCCACCCAGGCAGCCCTGCGTCCACGGTCACCGTGGCTTCTCTCTGCCGCCTTGTCCCACCACCTTGTCTCTCAGGAGCTGTCACTGCCTCTGCCCTTCAGCACGACTAGAGCTGGTCTGTTTATCCCCTGCCCACCCCCCTACCTGTCCATATGCCAGCATGTTTATCCAGACACACTTCACTGCTCCAGGTCTGTGATTGGGACATTTGGAGCAGGGTCGGGGGACTGGTATGATCAGCCATTCATGAATGGGAGAGAAATACTGGTCTCACGAAGGAAGAGATTTAACCCTTACAAAACCATGGCTTGGGACTTCCCTGATGGCGCAGTGGTTAAGAATCCGCCTGCCAATGCAGGGGACACGGGTTCGAGCCCTGGTCCGGGAAGATCCCACATGCCGTGGAGCAACTAAGCCTATGCGCCACAACTACTGAGCCTGCGCTCTAGAGCCCGCGAGCCACAACTACTGAGCCCGCGCACCACAACTCCTGAAGACCACGGGCCTGGAGCCCGTGCTCCACAACAAGAGAAGCCACTGCATTGAGAAGCGCGTGCACTGCAACGAAGAGTGGCCCCTGCTCGCTGCAACTAGAGAAAGCCCTCGTGCAGCAACAAAGACCCAACGCAGCCAAAAAATAAATAAATTAGAAAAAGAAAACCATGGCTTTAGCCTTCTTCCCCATTCAGCACCCAAGGAACAGCATCTTCCTGCCATTACCAGTATGGGTGGGGCCTCGTGTGCAGCCTCACCGTGGACCAGAGGGCAGTTCACTCTCTGAAACCGCTTTGCAAGCCTGCTGTGTAATCCTTGGTCCCTAGACTGAGGAGGTGAGCAACTCAGCCGGTCCACCCTATGGGCCCTCGAGAAAGGACAGTGCTTCTTCCGAGAGGACCAGGCTCCCCTTTGCAGGCCGAGGAGCCTGTGAAAAGCAAGAGAGATTCCAGTTAGCACATGGCTGAATGCCACACTGGATGCAGGGTTGCATGACTCAGGGATCAAAATAATAATTAATGTTTACCAAGTAGTGCAGGCACTATTCTGAGTGTGCCACCTAGATTAGCACACTTACTCTCACCAACAATCGTAGGAGATGGCAACTGTCATTACCCCAGTTTACAGATGAAGAAACTGAAATGGCCAGAGGTTAAAGAATCCGTTCTGGTTCCCATGGCTGATGAGAAGCAGATCCAGGATATGAACCCAGGCAATCTGCCTTCGAGCCCACACTTCCAGCCACTGTACCCACAGGGCAAGGACTCGCCCCCTGTATCCCTCTGAGATAGCCCCTCCCCCGCAAAGAAAAGGCAGCTCATTCCCATATAGAAACCCTTTTCCCTGGTTAGTTGGGAACTTCCTCAACGCCACTGCTTGTCCACTGTCTAGTGTCCCTTTATCACTCTCTTAGGTCCACGGCCACTGTGACCCGACTGACTGGACGGGGGTGGGCAGGACTCTGCTGACCCTGCTCCCCTCTGGTTGACCCGTTGCTGGTGAAACTTGGGAAACCTCCCAGGGAGTTGGCCCCGGAAATAATCAATCATGTTTGCTGGCTGGAGCTGGCGACGCCTCTGGTCCCAATCTGGTGGGTCCTTGGTCGCACTGCCGCCTTTCTCCCGGAGCTCGAAGCCTGCTCCAGAAGCCCAGGCACCTGACCTCCTCTGCCCTGTCCCGGGAGGCAGGGTCAGTGGAGGCCGCACTGCCCAGGCTGCACTAGGTTCTGGCCGAGGCCCCACTTCCAGCCCCTCTCTCTGGGTCTGGTCGTTTCTTCTCCCCCTCCCTCCTCCCCCTCCCAGGCCGTAGAAGGAGAAAGGGCCCGTGGCAGGGTCGCGAGGTCGGGCAAAGCCCCACGCATTTTACTGAGCACCTACTACATGCCCGGCCCTTCCGGGGTCTCCCCTCCCCTCTGCATCCGCGTCCCAGCCCAGAAAGCGGAACAGAACAGAGAGGAAGGAAGGGGGCGCGGGCGGAAGGGGGTGGGAAGGTCCGGCCGACCCCTCTGTCCGCGCTCCTAAGAACTGCCGGCCGGCGGCAGCCCGAGGGCGCGTGGGGGTGGGGCCGGGCCTGGAAGCGGCGGGTCCCGGCCGAGGAAAAGCCTGATTGTGCGGAGGCTTCCTGCCCCGCCACCCAGCTCCGCCTTTCTGCGGCCGCGGAGGCGGGACGGAAGGCGAAGGCAGGAAAGGGTTACGGGAATAGCTTTCCAATGACAAAGTCTGGAAGGGCCCGGCGCCTCCGCCCCTCTGCGGGTTCAACTGGCACAGAGCGGGGGGAGCGGGCCGCTCGGCGGCGCAGCCTCCGCCCCCGGCCCGGGGAGGCGGCCGGCGTGTGCCCGGGGCAGCGGGTCACCAGGCTCCGCCCCGCGCCCGGCAGGGGACGCACTTTGTTCGGGATGCCGCCTCGCTCCGCGTCGTGGGGCCCGGGCCGGCGGCGGCCCTAGTGCCACCCGCGACCGGAGCGCGGACGCCGAGACTCCGGGGGAAGCCGACCAGCGCGGGAGCCAGAGAACTTTCTCCTCGCGCCGTGGGCCTGGCCGACGCCGGCGGGATGCGTGGACCCGGGGCCCCGGGGCGCAGGCGCGCGGGTAAGTGGCCCGCTCAGGGACCTGGCGGTCGCGGGGTGGGTTCGAGTCTGATGCTCCCCGCTTTGAGGGACGGGGCTGGCGGGTTCTGCAGGGCAGGAGGGCCCGAGCGCCGGGGGGTGAGCTTGCGCCCGCGGGAGGGTGAGCGTCCCCGCGGGACTGCGCGTCTGGTCCAGGAGTTGACTCACCATGGGCCACCCAAGTTCAACCTTTCGGAGCCTCGGTTTCCCTTGCCTTGCTGTTGAAAGTGTGTTGAGATCCTCTTATTAGAGACACCGAGGGCTACATTACACACACACACACACACACACACACACACACTGCCCACATCTTCTCCTCCCACCCCAGCGGAGCGAGCTGAACAGCTGGGCAGGTGACCTTGGCGCACTGTTCCAGAAAACGTTCTCTGGCCCCTGGATGCACCGAGAAGCATCGCACGGGCTCCGGAGGCTGTCCTCCTGGCACGCCTGAGAAAGCTTCCCGGAGCAGCTGGGAGGGAGGGAAAAAGAGAGGGTGGCCGCTCTGGGAGCTCACCTAAGAGTCCCCGGTGCTTGGGCCCTGGGGTCCCTTCTATTCTCAGAGCCGACAGAAACTGGTCGGAAGATAGAGAACTGGTCAAGTCTGCAGGGGGCAGAGAGGGGAGGCAGGATCGGGGAGGCGTGAGTGGGGTCGGTGGGGATGGTGTGCAGCTTTGACGTCCACGCCGCAGAGAGGGTTCCTTGTCCCCGAGCTCAACATGGGAACATCAGCTGGTGAGTCAATGGGACTTTGTTAAGACAGCCCAGGGCGCAGCTGGCGCCGGCTTCTGGGACGCGCCGGATCCCCCTCGATAATGTGCTGTTTATCTGGCTTCCCGTTTCAGTGGTTGGCACACCATTGGCTCGTTCAAATTCAAGCTGAGAAGCCTGCGGCCTTGTTCGCGCTGCAGCAGTAGAGGGTCTGCCTGGGTTTGCATCCTGCCTGCGTTTTGTTCCCCTACGCGGTGTCCCCTGCGACTCTTTTATAACGGGGCTGCAGGACTTCACACAAAGAACCCTCCCCCAAGTAGGCGGAGCTGCCACTAGGTAGACCTGGGCTCCCTTCAGGCCAAAGACACAGAGGACTCCAGCCTGCTTATGAATTTTTTGTATCCTGCTTTGAATTTGGGTTTGTGTGTCTTTGGGATTAAACTGGGAAAATGAGACGGGGAATCGCAGTGATTGTGAGTTTCCTCGCCCGGGATGAGCTTTACAGCGGTCCGCGCTTTCACCAGCGGTTTCTAGGGGAAAGTTGCTGATCAGTTTGTAGTTCTGTATCAGCCTGTGTTGCTCACTTCCCGGATGACCCGAGAGCAGGTCGTTCCTTCCTTGAGTACCACGGGGCAGGAGAGAATGGCCAAGGCTTTTCCGTCCTGTGCTGCCGCCTCTAGGGTCTGTCTCCCCGAGCTCCCCAGGTTTAGAGGGAACAGCCCCTACTCTGAACTCCCCCGGGGCAGGTTTCCATTCTGCTTTGTGTTTTTATCTCCCTGTGAAGGCCTTCCTGCCCGCTGTCCTGTCTGACCACGCCCAGCGCTCAGCAGGCATCTTTCAAATGTTTGCCAAATTAATACAATTGGGAAAAAAAAATTGGGTCCCACCCAGCGGTCTCCCATCCAACTCCGGTGCCCATTTATTCTTATTTATGTCTTTCTTTGGGAGTCCTGTGATTTGCCTCCACCACCATCCCCCCACCCCCCTTTTCCCCTGCAAACCTGGTCCATAATGAGGTTGATTTGTTCACAGGTGGGCAAGCTTTAAGCATGCAGGCCTTTTCTGGGATCTCCTTGGAAGTCCTGGCCTGAGCAAACTGAGAACAGCAATGCTGTTTTTCCTTCCCTTCCCAAACCTGGCCCCCTCCTGAGTCCTTGGGAGCCTCTGGTATTAGCCCAGCTTTGGCCCAGTAGGAAAGAATGGCCTAGAGAAGAAACAGCTCTTGTCCATCTTTTAAAACTTATCTCTCTTTTCATCTTTCCATTTCCCATCAATGTCACTTCCCTTTTCTTTTAAAGTTCTTTTGAATTCTTAAAGGGTTTGGCCTTTAGAAGCACTAGTCTAAAGAGGTCTCGCCTCCCAGCCCCTGCCCTGCCCTCCCCTTTACAGCGGGGAGTCAAGGCCTACAGGAGGGAGTGGAGGGGCTCAGAGCTGCACAGCTGGGGCTGCGGAAGCCAGCCTAGAACGCAGGGCTTCTGGCTCCCGGTCTAGGGCTCCTTCCCTTTCAGCCAATCACTTCCGTGCATCAGAATGTTTCTCTTCCTAGTATTGCCATCCGTAGATCTCAGAAGATGTTCCATAGCTGTTGGCAAGAGAGAGGAACAGAAACAAGGGGGACGGAGAGCGTCTCTGTCATGGAACCAACCACCAGCTCTTAGAGTCTAGGGACCACGGAGAACTGAGAAATGTGTCTATCCTTGGCAAACACTCCATCATTCTGGCCCCGAGTCACAAAACAATCATTAAAAACACTCCTAGGGCTTCCCTGGTGGCGCAGTGGTTGAGAGTCCACCTGCCGATGCAGGGGACACGGGTTCGTGCCCTGGTCTGGGAGGATCCCACGTGCCGCGGAGCGGCTGGGCCCGTGAGCCATGGCCGCTGAGCCTGCGCGTCCGGAGCCTGTGCTCCGCAACGGGAGAGGCCACAGCGGTGAGAGGCCCGCGTACCTCAAAAACAAACAAACAAACAAACAAAACCACTTCCAGTTCCTTCTTCAACTTAAAAAAAAAAAAAAAAACCCACCAACTTTTCAAGTGGAAAACACCCCCCCTACGTAAACAATTTCCTGGGCCTCGTCTGTTCCCTCCCCCTCCTAGGAAGGCTGACTCAGGCCTGATTTCCTCCAGGGGGCCTGGGATTTTGCTTGCCAGCTTCCTGTGGCTCTTGAGATGTGAAGGGAGGCAAGATGGCTGAGCCCCAGGTCACTCTGGCCTGCCTGCGGCTGTGGTTCCGTTTCTCTTGCACAGACCATCATCCCCATCAGATCTGTTTGCTCTCCTTGATTCTAGTAAGAGACGCGCTAACACACATGAAAAACTAAAGGCGCTGGTTGATGCATGCTCCTCCACCAAGGCCCATTAATGACGAGATGTCCCCACTTCAAGGGGCCCTGAGACTCTTCTGATGCCCAGTCCTCCGACGCTCTGAAAGATTTCCTGAGTGGGATCCTTTTCTCCGTTTCTTTTTTGGATTGTCCACTGCTGGTGTGTAGAAACACAATTGATTTTTGTGTGCTGATCTTGTCGCCTGAAACATTTGTTTATTAGCTCTTTTGGCTTTTGTATGGGTGGATTCTTTAGGATTTTCCATATGCAGGGTCATGTCAACTGTGAATAGAGATAATTTTACTCCTTCTTTTCCAGTGCAGATGGCTTTTAACTGCTCTTTCTTCCCTAACTGCTCTGGCTGGAACCTCCCATCCAGCGTTGAGTGGCCGGTGAGAGCAGGCAGCCCTGTCTGGTCCCTGATCTTAGAGGGAAAGCTTTCAGTCTTCAGCGCTGAGTAGAATGTCTGCTGTGGGTTTTTCATAAATGCTCTTCATCATGTTGAAGAAATCCCTTCTAATCCAACTTTTCTAAGTGTATTTTATCATGCAAGTGTGTTGGATTTTGTCAAATGCTTTTTTTCTGTGTCAGTTGAGTTCATCATGTGTTTTCATAATTACATTGATTTTCTTATGTTGAAGTACCCTTGAATTCCTGAGAAAAATCCCTCTGAAAGCTTTTTTTTAAAAAAAATGCAAAATTTCATTTTTTTATTTAAAAAACTGAAGAAAATTTGACAAAGTGCTAACATTCTGTAGTTGGGTGGGTGGGTGCATGTTTATTATAGTTTTCTTTATAGTTATTGTACTTTAAACATTTAAAAATTTTTATTGTGGTTAAATATATATAGCATAAAATTGACTGTTTTAATCACTTTAAAGTGTACGGTTCAGTGGCATTAAGTACATTGTTGTATAACTATTGTCACCATCCGTCTCTAGAACTTTTTCATCTTTCCAGACTAGAACTCTGTCCCCAGTAAACAGTAACTCTTCGTCTTCTACCCCCCCCCCACAACCCCTGGCAACCACCATCCTGCTTTCTATGTCCGTGAATTTGTGAAAACTTTGTAATAACTAGAAAAGTCAGGACTTTGAGGCATTGAAGGATTAAAGGACCTCACCCCATGTCCAAAGGGAACATCTTAGAGGGATTTTGATTCAGATCTTTTTGACTTAACAAACACTCGCTCAACCACTGCCCCTGTGTCAGAGACGTTTGACAAGCCCGGGTGTAGACATGAACGGACCCAAGTGTAGACGTGAGCTGATCCAGGTGTAGTCATGAACTGACCCAGGTGTAGACATGAGCTGACCCAGATATAGACATGAAGTGACCCAGGTGTAGACATGAGCTCACTAGGTGTAGACATGAGCTTACCCAGGTGTCGACGTGAGCTGACCCAGGTATAGACGTGAGCTGGCCCAGGTGTACACGTGAACTGACTCCGGGTCTTCATGGGGCTCGGAGGGCACCAAGGCCACCCCAGCGTGAGCTGCATTTTCCAGCTCAGTGGCTGCATCTTGACGGCCTGTTGGACTCACTGGGGAGCTTTGACCAGGACGGATGGGTGCCTGGGCCCAGCCCCAGAGTGTCGGCTTCCCTTGGTTTGGACACAGCTGCCTCCGTGACTCTGAGGCACAGTGAGGGTTACGACCGCTCGGTGGCTGAGCTGATTTCCTCCCTGGAACCCTTGGCTGGTCACCGCTTCCGGTGACGCAACTCCCTCCCCATCTGGACAGTAAAACTGACCCACTTTACATCCCTCCCCGACTTTAAAATCCATTTGTAAATAGAATAAATGCCAACTTCTGTAGAACTAAACTTTCAAAGTTGGAAAGAACCATGTCACGAAGCCCCATGTTTGCTTTCCAGGTACCACAGGCGCCTCTAAACCATCCCCTCCAGGGTCCTCTGGCTGGGGACCCCCCACGACTGTGTGCTGACACCATCTGGTTCTGTATGTGAATGCTCTGTCCTTCAGGGTTCCTCCTGGGTTTATCTTTCGTGGGTGTGGCTGCCTCTGGTGAAGATACCAAAGGTGAATGGGCTTCACCAAATGCACCCCCAAATAAAGTGGGGGGCTAGCAATAACCCACGCAGAGCAAGTGCTATTGCCCCACATGGTGACAGCCTTTCAGGGTCTGGAAGCAGGTGCCACGCGCTGCCCGGGCTCCCCCTCTGCCCTGTTTCCTTCAGATCGTCCTCACTGGGTATGGTCTCAGGTGTCTTCTGGGAAGACGGAGGATGTCATAGTAAGAATCTGGACCATGAATTGAGGCAGACTCGGAGTCAAGGTTCAGGTCTTGACTTTGCATGCAAAGTCCTCAGCACTTGATGAATATTCCACACATATTAGCGATTGGAATCATAGTCTCCCCACTGGCCTCCGTGCTGTCTGTGGGACCTGGGCCGCCAGAGCACCTGGTGGAGACTCCACTTCTTCCCCAGGGAGAGCTGAATGAAAACGTCTCACTCCTAAGAATCTGTTCCCCAGTCGCCTGATCTCCACCCTTCCACCACTCCCCCACCCATCACAGCAATTCCTGTGATCTGGCCAGGTTGGGAAATCCACTCGGAGAGCGATTGGGTCACGTGAGCCCATGGAGCCTGCCCTGGTCCAGGGACGGTCAGGGTGAGATTCCCCTCACCCTCCTCGTTGCACTAATCACCCTTAGGACAAGCCGGGGTCCATCTCCATCCGAACAGAGGATGGCTCTCCAGTTCCGAGCTCCCTGCACGTCGGCAGATCGCCTGCCATCAGCTGGGAAGGCAACTCTCTTTCTGACGTGTGGATCGCTCCCCAGAGCCTGCGAGCTGGCTGTCCAGCTGGGGACACGGGATAAGGTGTAAAGCAGGGAGAGTCTGGTGGCGTCTTTTGCCCTTTCCTGTCTGTGTTGCCTCGTGTTCTTTTGGTGTTCCCTAGCTTTCTGCAGACTTGGAGCAGCGCGTAGAATTCGCCAAGCTCATTGGTTCAGATGGTTGAGTTGACTGGGCAGGAGGCTGGGCTCCAGGTGCTGCTAAGATGCCAACTGTCTGTCTGCTCTCCTTTAACAAAGGAGACAGCTGACGCCCCAGCCGGGACCCACCAGCAGCTGCCCGCCTGGCCCTCGTCTGGGGTGGTTCTGCAAGTCCCTGGGCCCTCCCCAGCACCCCCATGCCACGCATGCACTCGGGGGGGATGGTGGCAGCTGCGGGGTCAGGGCCCGCCCCTGCTTCCCTGGGGACAGGAAAGGCGCCACGACAGTTAGGGTGCTTCCGACATGGAAAGTTTTTTCCCTGTGATGTTTTATTTTGAAAAAATGTCAAATCAGTAGAGAAGGCGAGTGATAGGACAGTGACTGGGTTCTCTGATTGATAACGTTTTGCTCCGATGCTGTGTCTCTCTCTCTCCATTTATCCACATCAGTGTATATATAATAACACTTTCCCGAGCCATTTGAAAATAACTTGATGAGATGGTGGTATTCAACCCTTAACTATTGCCCATGCATTTCCTGAGACTGAGGACTTACAGCCCCACAATCACACGTAACGATAGTGAATTTAATAGCATTATTATATTTAACAAATGGGCCACATTCAGATTTCCCAGTTGTTACCCAAATGCCCTCTAGAGAGCTGTGCATTTCCCCCTCCGCCTGATGTGCTGGGGCCTGAGCTGCAGTTTTATCTCCCGAAAGAGGGAACTGGTGTCATGACCCCTTAAATTGGGACAGGGATGCCCTGAGTGCAAAGCACTTTGATTCTTATGATTTCATTTAGTCTTTACAACCTCTTAGCGAGATGGGCACTAATCTTCTCCCCATTTCACTGGCGAAGAAACTGAGGTTCAGAGAGTTATCCCAGCAGCCCTACCAACGTGAGCCATCATTACCATTCCAGGCTGCATGTCGTGTGATCTTATTTACAAAAAGCCATCTTGTCTTGTGAGGCCTTAGGACCTGCTATGCTGTCCCCATTTTACAGACGAGGAAAGTGAGATTGGGAGCCTCCAAGGCTGGTATAAACCACACTCCCGTAGTCCAAACACCATAAGTGACCTGCATTCCTTCTGAAGCAAGTTCAGTGTGACTGCTGGTCGCTGGGCAGAGGGGAATCAAGCATATGTGACCAAGGGGAGGGAGAAGGGGAGCGGCCAGGAGGTTCTCCAGTACTCTCGTCTTATCCAGCTGGGGGTTCAAGAGAGTCGTCAAAGTGTCCTAAAACAAGAAAACAAAACTCAAGGTTATAGGTGGGAAATAACCGATAAAAGGAATGAAAATAAAATATTGGGAGGAAGAGAAGGAGAAAGAGAAAGATTCTTATTTCCTACTATTTTGTCAGGTAACGGTAGATATTATCTAAAGGTGGCAAAACAGGGAGTTGAGTCATTAGTGTATCATCCCCGGTTGTGTGGGTAACCCCCCAGAGCACTAGTAGCAGAGGCTCCCCGGGTGCCAATTTCATCACTCCTACAAATTTTACCCAGTTAGTCAAAGGAACACTGTCAAAGTGTTATATTTTCAGTTCTGTTTCTCATTTTCTCCTCAGAGTTGAAAATAACCCTTTTGCACGAATTTAGCCTGTGTTCATCTGGCAATACATTGAGACTCTTTGGCTTGTTAGCTGGTCTGGAGCTGACACACCGGGCCCTCCCGAGGTCCACATCTCCCGTGAATCCAGACCTCTCCGCCGTTACCCATCTCCCTACCAGATGTCATCACAGGGGCACATCTCTTGAGGCCACGTCACCCCTGAGTCATCCCACCGCTTCCTCTTGCTGGCCTTGGCCACTAGGGGAGCCCAGAACGTGGCCGTAGGGTTGGAGTAGTTGTGGGAACAGGGCGGGAAGGCCCTGCTGAGCTGGCCAGAGGGCCCGGGACACTCTGGCACCACGTCCAGCGCAGACAAAGCCCTGTGTCTGGGATCCGGGTGGGGGCTGGTGGGCCGATGTGTCTGCGAGAGGCCGCCCAGGGCAGAGGAAAGCCCGCTGGGCCACGCTAGGCTGGCCTTCGAGCTGGAGGTGGCCTGGCTGGGTCCCGGTGGGGAGTCAGGCTCAGGAAATCCTTGCTCACGGATGCCTCGAGGGGAAGGGGTGGGTTGTTCGTAGCTGAGGGCCAGGTGGCCATGGTTGTCCGTCCCTCCTGCCAAGGGGAGCCCTGGTCCTGACTCTCCCTGGCAGGTGAGAGGCCACCTCCTGGGTCCTCAGCTGTTCCTGGGGCCTCTGCGGTGGGAGATGGGGGTCCGTCTGAGCCGGGCTCCTGCGACTGTAAGATGGGGACCGTCATTGCTACCGCATGGAATGGCGAGAGTTGTCCTAGGGTTAGTGTGTCAGGAGCTGCCTGGCTGGAGCGGGTGCTGGTCACTGTTGTCGGACACCCCATGCTGCCCCTGTGGCCGCTGCCTGTGGGCCTCGGAGGGTAAACGCTGGCTGGGCCAGTGACAGGACAAAGCAAGGAGGCTGCAATCAGTGCCCCAGTCCCGCAGACCACACTTCTGGGTGGATTGATCCCCAAAGGGGTGTTTGTATGCCGGGCGGGGAGATGCGTCCCTGCCAGGGCCAGATGGGGAGGGGGGAGAGGTGCGGCTCTAAGATGTGTGATCTCTCTGGGCCCTGGTGCGCTCCAGTCTGCAGGCTTCTGGGGGTGGGCAGGGGGTGTGGAGGGACCTGGGGCTCTTTCGGCAGAGCCTGCCCATCCGTTGGCCCAGGCTGTGTTTCCAGGGCATCGCACACAGCCGCGGCTTGGCTTCGGGAGGAGAGGTCGCAGGTGTGGACGAGGCAGAGTATATGGGAAGGTGGGAGATTTGAAAGGATGAGCTCAAGCCCCCGGAGCCCAAATCCAGGCTGGGGCGGTCGCCATGGCAGCAGGACACCAGGGAGGGCTCAGCCTGGATGCCTCAGGCGGAAGGAGGGTCTGATTTATGAGCGGGGGAGAGCAGTGCTCAGCAGCCCGTGGACGG
>NW_021703774.1:1091702-1164355 GCF_005190385.1 Monodon monoceros | reverse complement strand
CCCCCCCATGCTCTGGGCCCTGGGCTGGCCTTTCCCTCCAACCCAGAGGGAAGGAACCCTTTTCTCCTTCTTTTCCCCCTATTCTGTTGTATTTTAATTGGGGTATGATTTACAAACAGTGAAATAACACAAACCGTAAGTGTCCCGTCTCATGTGTTTTTAACAAATGAACGTACCTTGGTAACCACACCCCAGTCCAGATATAGAACATTTCCATCAGCCCAGTTTCCTCCTGTCCCTCCTGGTCAGGACACCTCTCCCACCATTGTTTCACTGTTCAGATTTTTATCGCCACAGATTCGTGGTGCCCGTTCTTGAACTTCACGTACGTGGGTCACGTAGTGGGTTCTGTTGTGTGTCTGACTCCCTTCGCTCAACATACTACGGGGAAGCTTCCACTTTGTTCCTTTTAATTCCTGCCGTGGCGACGAACCGGTTTGTTTCTGGCGGAAGCTTCCAATGCTTCTCCTGTTCCAGGAGCCACATCTTCCCGCATCACCAGGATCTCTGCTGGGATTTTGAGAGTGAAGATGTGCTGGAGGCGTTTGAGGTTGGCGGTGTCGTCTTCCTTGTGCCGAGACCACATCCCGTTTCGTGGCTCCCTGTACGTGGCCCTGGTGCTGCTTCTTTCCTTCGTAGGCGGGGAGCCACCTTCCCTCTTGGAAGGTTCAGATCATGGGACAGCTGGAACATCCGGCCCTGCTGGTGGCACCAAGCCGGTGGGGAGACACCCGAGGTCCGAGAGGGCGTCTGACCCGGTGTCCGGAGCTCCAGCTCAGCTCTGGTCTCTGGAGGGACCCCAGCACGTGCTCCGAGCCTGGCGCACGGTGGGCTCCCAGGAGAGGTTCTGAGTGGACTGATGGGTAGAGAGGGAGAGCCAGCCGGCAGATCTCCTGTTACAGTCGGCGAGGGCAGCCCTGCAGGAAGGCGGCGAGAGCTGGTGGGAAGCAGCAGGCCGCAGTGAGTTGCACACGGGAAGGACCAGGATGGAGAGGCAGCGAGCCTGCTGCCCTGAGCCTGGACCCGGGGGATGCACTTGACTTGCCCCAGCCTCAGAGTCCTCGTCTGCCAAAGAGGACCAGCCCCTTGTGTCACCTTGCTGGACCTGTCATCGCAAAGTGCCACAAACGGGGTGGCCTAAAACTACAGAGATTTATTGTCTCGGTTCCTGGAGCTGCGAGTCTGGACTTCAGGTGTCAGCAGGGCTGTGCTCCCCCGCAGACCTGTGCTGGGGGTCCTTCCTTGCTTCTCCCGGCCTCCCGAGTCGCCAGCCGTCCTTGGTGTCCCTCAGCTGATAGACGCATCACTTTGGTCTTTGCCTCTGTCACCACGTGGCCACCTCCCCCCTGTGGGGTCCTCATGTGCATCTGTGTCCAGATTTCCCTCTACTTACGAGGGCACCCTACTTATAAGGGCAACTCTACTTGAGTGTGACCTTGTCTTAATTAATTACATCTGCAGAGACCCTATTTCCAAATAAGGGCACGTTCTGAGACACTGCGGGTTAGTATTTCAACAATCTTATCTTTTTTTTTGAATTTTATTTATTTTTTTTACAGCAGGTCCTTATTATCTGTTTTATACATATTAGTGTGTACATGTCAATCCCAGCCTCCCAGTTCATCCCACCACCACCGCCCTTCAACGATCTTCTCCTGATGACGCAGTTCAGCCCCTCACATACCACCTGCCTCCTGACGTGGAATGAGGCGATGCATACCAATGCCTTTGCAGCTGTGTCGTGTAAGGCCAGTGCCAGGGGTGATTTTGGCTGGAGGACCTGCTTTAACGTCCTGTGCCCTTGTTCAAATTCCCTCCCCTCTCTGAGTCTCCATTTCCTCATCGAGTTTAGTCTCTAGCTTCTTCTCCAGATCTAAATCCTGTAAGTCTTTGCCTCTGCGGTTCTGAGTTTTCAAGTCTGGGAACCTGGGAGGGCCGTGGGGTCCCTGGCAGATATGGGGAGGTTGGGCAGGGGGCCAGTCTGAACATCAGAGGATGCTCCCTCTTGGACCTGCCCCTTCCTTCCTATGGTGGTTGGACCCTGGCGAGTCCTGGGCATCTTCTGTGTGTAGCCCTGGGCCATTGACCCTTACCTAGTGAGGCCTGGAAGGAGGGAGGCCTGCTATAAATAACGCTCTCCGATCCAGAGGCCCTCTTCCTGGGCAGGAAACACAGCAGCCTGAGGGCAGGAAAAAGGTGTTTCCGAAAGAGAGGCCAGAAAAGGGAGAGGCTAGAGGGGGTTCAGGGGACAGATGGGTCCCCCAGCCCCGGAGGAAAGGCTCTGCGGAGGCAGCTGGGCGATGGGTCAGTGGGCGGCTTAGGGCTGCTAGGGGGACTGGCTTCTGGCTCTGCCTGGGGTCTGTGTTCATGAGAACAGCCCGTGGAAAAGGGCTAGGAGGGGTTTGGGCTGGGAGACGGGATTTCAGGTGGAGCGAGGATCGAAGGTGCCACGTTCACTGACTCGGCATCGCTCATTCATCCACCGAACACTTGCCGGGACTGTGCTGGGCGCCAGGACGGGTGGTCTAGGCTCAGTTACAAAAGACGTCCAGAAAACAAACCAGCGATACAGCCTGGTTATCACAAGCGCCCCAGAGGCAGCTCAGGGCCGGTGGGGGTGGGGGCGGGGGGGGGGGAGACAGCGGAAGGAATCGTAGGCACTGGCGGGGGTGAGGACCTCCTGGGCAGTGAGTGCTTTTGGCTCCCAGGACCGAGTCAGGCAGAGAGGGGTTGTGAAGGGGGTCGGGGCGTCCCGGGCAGACTCTTCACCTCTGTTCTTCTGGCCCAGACCCTGTCCAGGAAGGGCCTCCGGGGTGCTGGTGGTCTCAGGGCAGCCCTTGTCGCCTCCACAGAGACTCTGGGCCCTTGCGGAGCATCGCCCCACAGCTGGACGGCCGAGAGCACCGTCTCCCGTGTCCTGTGCTGAAGACATGTGAGCGTCTCCACTGCCGTGTCCTTAAAGAGCCTTAGAAAGTCATCACTCCCCCCGGAAAAACAGAGGCTTGACTCTGCTGGGGTCTCTGCGGTAGCAAACGTCACCGGCCAAAGCGCGGACGCTGGCTCATCCCTGGGGCAGGGGACGATGGCGAGTCAGCCCGAGCCTGGGAGCCCTGACTCCTGGCCCTGCCCGAGCACAGGCCCCCTTAACTGAGGGAGGGGACTGTAGGCTGTCGTTTCTGTTCAGAAGCTCGGGGGGTGTCAGGCTGAGACACCTTTGCGTCCCCAGGCCACCAGCAGTGCTGTTGAAATGCCACGTGCCATCCGTGGTCATTCAGCCAGGGTTGCTGGTGATCCGCGCCTTCTGAGGAATCTGGCTCAGCCTCTGCGCCCCCCTTCCTGTGAGGCAGCGCTCGGTGGTTTGGGAAGAGACCCAAGGCTGGGCTGCATGCTTGCCTGAGTCCCTCAGCCCAGTCCGCTACAGCCTCGGGGCCCCGTCAGGCCTCGATCAGGACATTAACTCTCCTTGGGGCAGTCACCTGCCAAGCCGCACCTTCCCCAGGGGTCCCCGGGGTCAGCCGGAGGGAGAACCAGGTCAGGATCTCACCCATAGCCTCCTCTGCTGGGGTCAGATGTTAGAGATACCTCTTGATCTTCCCACTTCTCAGGTGGGTAAAGTGAGGACCACCTGGCCCGTGCCACTTAGACTGGAAAAAATGAGTAAAGCCCAGGAGTAGACGGCAGGACCTTCACTGTAGTCACGCTGAGAACTGTCAGACGTGGTCTGTTCCAGTAGGAGGGATGAAGGGGCACAGGGTGGCTGTGTCTGCCCCAGGAAGAGGATGAAAGGGCTCCTGGGGGGCCGGGGAGGGGGCTGAGGGTAAGAAGGAGGTGGGGCAGCAGAGCTCCTACCCTTCCGCCAATTTCCAGTTGTCTGTGCCGGTGATGCGTCCGCAAAACGCCTTCACCTGCACAGTGGGGACCACCTTAACCCAGCTCGTTTGACTGGTCGAGGGTGGGATGACATCACCCACGTAAGGCACGGCGTCTGGCCTGGGGAAGGGCAGCTCTCCGTCAGGCCTGGCCTGTGGAGGGGAGTTCCCTCCGTAACTGGGTTGCTCTCGGGCCTCCCCGCTCAGGCCCGTGGGAGGCTTCCGTGAGCTGGGAGGATGAGTGGCTGGCATGAACCGGCTCTGGTCAACATCGCCCTTGACCCACCACCTCCAGTCCAGCTGGAGGGACTGGCCCCGTGGCCTCGGAGGGTCCGACACGGGGGGGGGGGGGGGGTACTGCCTGGACCCCTGTGTTGGGTGGGGAGGCTGAGGCTCTGGAGCAGAGCTGGCTTCTCGGTCGAGGAGCTGGGAGCAGGGCTTTGGGGCCAGCGATGGGCAGAGGGGGCAAGTTTGCTGGGGCCGGAGTGTGACGGAGGGGAACCCGATCGCCTGGAGCTGTGGAAGGTCACACCTCCCTCCTGGGGGGTTCCGTTTGGGAGCCCTCGGGAACAGGGTGGTGCCTGCCCACTCTCCTCCGCCCCCCCCCCCGGGCAGGGCCCGGTGCCACCCTCTAGTAAGTGAGGGCAGTGCAGAGGATTCTGGGAGCTGGAGAAGGGATGGGGTTCGCCCTTTGTCTGCAGGTCCTGCATCTTCCCACCGCTGCCACCAGAGGGCGCAGTTGCCCAGCAGAAGCCCAGTCCCCACGCCCTCTCCTGTGTGGGCAGTGGGCAGCGGGCAGCAGCGGGCAGCTCTGCACCTTGGGGGCTGTCCCTCCCTCATCCCAATGCCGGCTCAGCTCTGGCCGTCCTGGGCCAGCAGTCAGCAGGCAGGAGCCCAGTGACCCTGCATTGGTGCTGGTTTGGGGTGCCCAGGGGATGGCACACCCCAGAGTGGGCTGGATTGGCGCTCGGCCCTGGGTTCCTTGCCCCATGGCAGGCCCTGAGACACCGGGACTCCCTGAAACCCTCCTCCTGGTCCTTTAGGGCCCAAGTCACTGTCCCATGGCGGGAACCAGGGTCTCCACAATCCAGGTCTATTGCATTGCTGCCTCTGCTCCCTGCAGGGCCCGTTTCCTGGGACAGGGGGGCTGTGCAGAGCTCCGGGGTGTGTGTCATGAGCCCTGAGGCCAGGCCACGGTTCCAGGCCAGCCCTGGAGGCATGCAGCGGACAGTGGGCCTGGGGAGGGGTCAGCATCCTGCTGCTTCCCCCCTCTGCCCCGCCCCGAGGGCCCTCCCATCTGCTCCCTCCAGAGGTCCTGAGTGGAGCATCCGTCCAGGGACTGGCTTGGGGTGGAGCTGGGGCGGGGAGTTGGTGATCTGAACCCTCTCTTGCTGAGACCCCAGAGTCCTTGACCCTGGGAGCCTCGGGAGGTCCTGTCCTGCCCCGAGTCCTCTTCTTTGCTTTAAAGGGAGGGTGTCGGCAGTCTCCTTACCGCTGGGACAGTGGGATGTTGACAGTCAATGGATTGTCCTAAACATCGTGATTTTTTAATCACGTGAGAGCGGTGATCTGTGGATGGGAAAGAGCTCCCAGCCTGAAGGATGGCGTGGGGAATGAGGGGACTCACCCTGCCCTGCGCGCGTGCTTTGTACTAAAGCGGACGTGGGCAGGCACAGGCCTGGGTTTCAATCCTGGTTCTGCTACTTCCTGGCTGGGTAGCTGACTACGGTGCTTCAGTGTCCTAGGCTGCAAATTATGAGGCTTAAAGATTAAACCTGCAGGGTAGCTGGCACATGGCAGGCCCTCGAGGGACGTCAGCTTCATTTTCCATCATCTGTGTGTCTAGGTTTTCCTTCTGAGTCTTTTTGCCCCAGACGTTCTGTCCCAGGGACTGAAGCTGTTTCCCCAGACTGCAGGCTCCCTTGGGGCTGGGCTCTTTCTCCGGCGTCAGTGTGGGGTTTACTGGAGGCAAGGCCTGTCTCCCCACACATCCTCGGCCTCTGTAAACGTGGCAGCTAGGCCTTGCGCATCAGACTGGGCGCTGTCTCTGAAGGCAGGGGCTGTGTTTCCTCCTGTGCCATCGGACTGGGAGCGATTTTCAAGGTTGGAGCAAAGCCACCTGAGGATTAAGGGCAGGTCAGTTTGACAGTCGTCGAGGGGCAGGTAGCTAGCACCACGTACTTGGTGGGCTCTGAGGGCATTTTTCTAAGGCCGTGTCCGCCCCTGGACCCCGGTGTCGGGTCCTTGTTGGCAGAAGGTGTTTCTGCAGTGGAGGCATCTGGGGTGCACATGCAGAGTTGGCCGGGCTGGATGGAGGCCTGGGAGGCTTTGGATTCCAGGCCCTGGGACTCACACACCCCCCGCCCCCCATCACAGCAGCCCTTCCGCAGCTGGCGGGGTTGGTGGGCCTGGCCTGGGGTGGGGGAGGGCAGTGGTGTCCTCCCCTCGGGTACAGCTGCATCTCAGCAGGAAAAGATGAAGGGATCCTGGCAGGACTGGCTGCTCTATAAAAGCGCCTGTGACTACCAGCCCCAGTCTTCCAGCTGGGTGGGGCTTAAAAGCCTCGTAGGAAGCAGGCCACCCTGGGAGTGTGCAGAGCAGGCCCTGGCACCTCTTCTGCTTGAGCTAAGGGGTAGGGGCGGGACTCCAGGCTGGGGGGGCTGGAGGTGAGCTAGCCGTTGGGGGTGCAGGCAGGGCAGGGCGGGCTGGTCCTGTCTCTGGTGTTTTGTCTGTAAGGGAACCAGCGGGTCACCGGGAAGGAAGATGGGCTCTGAAACCGCACACGTGAGTCCGGATGCCGGGCCCTTTGTGCCTGGACGATCGGGGACACGTCATGGGATCTGTCTGAGCGTCAGTTTCCTCCTCCAGAAAGTGGGGGTGAAAGCAGCACAGGTGGTGGGCAGTCGATGAGGTAACGCACGGGCTTCATGAGCAGTTTTTGCCAGGAGGGATGGCCTGGGCCCTCGACTCGGCTGCCCTGTCCTGTGGGGAAGCCCTGGGGGTGGGGGTGGGGTATGTGTGAGGAGGTGACAGACCTATTAAGAGGTGACAGGATAGGCAGAGGGTGCAGACGTGCTTAGCAGGCAGTATGGGGGTGCTGCCCTGGGCTCACTCCTCAGCGTCTACAGAAGCAGGAGACATTTGTCCTGGGATGAGCCTCTCCGGACACAGGGGCCCACGCTGGGGGTCACTGCCCCAGGAAATCACTCTGGGGCAGCCCAGGCTGGGAGGAGTGGGCGGGCCTGGGCCAGGGGTGAGCGCACGAGAGCGCTCGCCCCAGGATGCTGCCTGGGGGCGGTGGGACCCAGCTCCCTGCTGCAGGTGCAGGGACATAGCGGGGTGAACCCCAGAGCCCCCTAATCCTGAGGCCAGGCAGAATCGGACGCCTGGAGTGTGTGCTTCAGGCCTGACGGGGCCCGCTTGACTCTGGACTGACACGCCCTCCCTCCCGCCCACCCGTCCGTTCCACTTCTCTGAGCCTCCGTTTCTCATCTGCAACGTAAGGGCACTGACTCCTGTTTGAACAGGTGTTGTGAGGCTGAAACGAGGAACCGGGGAAGAGTCGTGGAGCTGACAAGCGGGGCTTTGCAGGCCAACCCACCTGGCGGGGCCCCAGTTCTCGGCCTCGCACGGGGTCTGGCACGTCAGGGAGGGGGCAGCTCCCCTCGGGGGAAGGACCAGTGGTCGGAGCTAATCCTCCACTGGTGCCAACAGTGCTTTACCCTTGCGGTCCCTCACCTGCAAGGCGGAGCTGTGTGCTCCCATTGCTGCTGTAACAGATTTGCACCAACTTGGTGGCTTTGCCCAGCACACACCTGTGACCCCCGGGCTCTGTAGGTCAAAGGTCCGACAGGGAACCACCAGGCTAAGATCCGGCGTGGCCGGGCTGTGTTCCCTTGGGGGCTCCCGGAGAGCCTGTGGCCTCGCTTAGCGGCTTCTAGAGACGGCCCTCACTCTGGCTGGAGGCCCTGCCTCCATTTCTAAGGCGCGTCAGCAAGGCCCTCCGCATGCCGCCCTCTCTCTGTCTCTGCAGCGGGGCGGAAAAGCAGCTCCACTTTGAAGGGTCCGTGTGATTAGATCAGGTCCACCCGGCTCATCCAGGGTAATCTTCTCATCACTGGCCCTTACCCCTGACCATGTCTGCAAAGACCCTTTTGAACATGTTCACAGGTTCTGAGCATCAGGGCATCTCTGCGGTCCCGGACCATTGCGGGGAGGGCGTCCCTATCACAGAGAGGGTTGTTGAGAGGAGTTAACACGAGTCAACTGGCCGCCCCGGAGAAGGGCTCAGTGAGTGTCTGGCTGTGGTCTCAGCGCCATCGCTGCTTCTCAGCTGCTGTCCTGAGGGAGAAGCTGCAGCTCCAGTGGCACTCTCCCTGTGCCCCCTTGTGCTGCTCGAGGGCGGCTGCCAGCAGCGGGCACGGGGCCCGGCCCAGGCTCTCCTGAGGATGTGGCAGCCATCCAGATTGCGGGGGAACAGAAGGGCCCCTTCTTCAGAGGCCAGCAAGGCTCCAGGTGGACCCCCGAGGGAACTGAAGCCCCTCTGTGGGGAAGAAACCTTCCGTTGTGAGCAGCCTTGCTGTTTGCAAAGCGTTTTACAATCATTTTTATTAGCGGAGCCCCAGGGATCCAAGGACAGTGGGGGGCTGTCACCCACCCCCGCCTCTCCGGGGAACACTGAGGCCCCCACGAGCAGAGGCCAGACCCCCGGCCACACGATGGAGAGGCTTTGACCAGCCAGACGTTCCCCCCAACACCCCCCCGTTCACTGAACCGAACCCCAAATCAACGCCCACACGCCCCGCGGCCCCTCTCCGGATTTTCTCTAAAAGACCAACTTGAAATGCCGCCGCCTCCTGTCCGGTCCTTCTCTCAGATGCTCTGTGCCCTCCCATCACATCCGGACCTCTCCCCAGCCCTCGCCCCCCCGAACACCCGGCAGCTCCATCCTCACCCCAGTTCAGTCGGAGGCCCGCGCCTCCAGGAAGCCCACCGCACTCCCCAGCGCCCCACTCTCGTTCCCCCGGCCCCTCAGGGCCCGGGCACACTGCTCAGGGCTCACTCCCTCCCCCGCCCCGTACTTAAGCTGTGCTACCGGGCAGCCTGCCCCGCTGTCCAGTGACTGTACTAGCCCTCACGGGGCTTTCTCCCCAGCCCACCACGGGCACACACAAACCCCCTCTTCCCTTGGGAATCAAACAGTGTTGCACCACAGACTCCCTGCCAGGGTTCCTTTCCCCCCTAAGTTGTTTTTTTTTCCCCCCTAAGTTTTAACAATTTTTTTTTTTTTTTTTTTTTGCTGATTGATGGAGCTCACGATGGGGCAATAGAATAGCCGTCACCCCCTCCAGAAGTGACAGGTTAACTCCCTGCTGGTCTCTCTTTTCAGGCAGGCTCCTCTCTCACAGTTAGTGTCACTCCCTGCCTACAGTTTTGTGTTTTTTGCTTAATATTTTCTCAGGCATTTTCTATATCAAGCAAAGCTCCGTACACATCCTTTTGAACGTTCTTTCCTATGGGTGTTCCATAACTCGCTCGGCGGTCTGTGATCCCAAACCATAGGGTGCTGGCTTCGTTCGTCGGTGTTTTGGAATAGACCACCCCTACTCCCAGCCTCTGGGAAACAAAAGAGATGACCAGCTGCTCTTCACGGGACTCTGATTACGATCTTGAACCAGGTGGAGTTTGGAAATCAGTGCCGCGCCCTCCCCACACCCTGCCCTTCCTGCCGGACACAGGGGAGAGCAGTCGGCTGCAGGGGGCTGACAAACACCCCACCCTGCTCGTGGGGAAACAGCTTCTGTGGGTGCAGGTGGTTGTCTCTGCTGGGTTCTCTGATGAGGCCGTCCCCACACTCCAGGCGTGTTTGTGGTCAGAGGTGCGCCGATGAAAGGGGCTCTCAGCCCACTCGGGGGAGGGGGGCTGCCAGGGGGCGCAGGGCTGGGCAGGTGCTGGGCTCTGCTGCCACGTGGCTCAGCGACGTGTCTTGGGCTCCGTCTGGCCTGATTAAACTAGCAATCAGGATCACTGTGTGCATAGACGGCTGTGTGTATATGTGCCCCGGGCCGTCTGAGGCCCAGGGAGTGGGACCTACAGCTCCCCGGGACCTCCCTTCAAAGCCAACGCGGCCAGTGCCTCCCGTAAGGGCTGTGGCTCCACACACACCTACTTCCCCAGCCACGTCTGCACCCGGGCGTGCACACGGTCCCCGGCCGCACTTCAGGAATGCCCTTCTCTACACGGTGCACACCCACATGAGGGTCAGACCGGGAGATGGAGCCTCTCCGAACGCTCTCACTGGCTGTGCGGTCAGCTGTGTCCCACCGTCGTCCTCCATCAGACCCCGACAGGCGCTCTGACCTCCAGAGTCCTGGGCCGGAGGCTGCCCCGGCCATCAGAGGAGGCGTGACGGGCCCCCGGAGAGCAGGGAGACGGTGCAGGCTGGAGTGCAGGAGGGGCGGGGGCACAGCAGCCACGGGCTCCCCCTGCCTCTCCGGCGTGGGGAGGGGCTGGCCCCAGCCCAGAGCGCACCCCTCGTGCGGTGGCCGTGTTCCGGGGACAGCTCTTCTTGTCCCCAGCTGGCAGGTCCCCTGGGAAGATCTGGGCTGCCCACCCCGGAGTCCTGGCGCCTGAATCTGTACTTCCCGGAACGCTCCAAAGCCTACTTGTTAACACAGCGTCAGCACCCACTCCCACCTCCACCGCCCTGTAAGGCTGCGGCCCTGATCCCTGTCTGATCAATGCTGTATCTGTCCCTTCTGAGTTTTGGGCGCTGGCATGTCCGGCCCCATCTGGGACCTGTGCAGTTCCTGAGAGGACCTCCGTGCTGCCTGCGCACACGGACCCAGACATGCTGCCTGCGTCATGGGCTGGGCAGACGTGGGTTTGACAATCACTGTGGCCGTTAGGCGTGTGTTTTTGCCTCCTTGGGCCTCAGTTTCCTCACCTGTAAAGTGAGAATGTTAATGACAGTCACTCCATGAAGTTATCTGGATTCAACAAAAGAATGTGAGCGACACCCGTGTGCACGGAGCCTGTCCCAGGGTGTGTGCTCAGAGAGGGGCTCCATTGCAGGGGCTCTGAGCCTCAGGCTGCTCGCTGATCCCCCTTCCCCAGCGTCTATCTGGTCTGAAAGTCCAGACGTGCCTTGTGCGCACACAGAATTTTCTGGGGGGCCTTCTAGGCCCTGGGGAGGCAGGGCCCTGGGGCTGGAGGGCTGTGTAGGGTGGGTCCCCCTCCGCTCTCCTCCTCCCAGCCACTTCCTGTTAGCAGGACACCCGGGAGAAGCGTGTTTCCTCCCTGCACTGGGCAAACCCTGGCCATTCCCTCACCCCCAGGACCTCTGAGCTGGCTGGAGGCTTGTCCGAGGTGGACAGCCAGCCCTGGCCAGAGATGCTCAAATGATCCAGACTTGGGGCTGACGTTGGGTGGGCCACCGTGGGCTTCGTTCCAGGGGGAGTCTGCCTGCCACCTCCTGGTAACCAGGACAACGGTGCGGGGCGTCACAGCCACAGTGAGAAACTCTCTGATGCTGGGGCCGGCCCCAAAGGGGCTTGGATTTGTGAAGGATTTTGATGTCCAGAACTGACATCACCTTCTGTTCTTGAAGCAAATGACTCCAGGGATCTCGAAGCACTTGACTAAGCCCCAGGGACACTCAGAGGGTGTCATGGGCCCCTGACCTTCTCTTCACTTCCAGGGTTGTTGAAGCAACCCTCTGTGATCTGACACCGTGTGAGGCGTTCTAGATTGCCAAGGGTGTGTCTGCGTTTAAACAATTACCTAGGAAGAGGCAGGAAGGCCAAATACAGTCCCTGGGCCTGAACGGGGTCTCTTTACTACAAAGGACCCTGTAGACAGTGGCAGAGCTTGAAAAGAACACAAGGATTCAGCGACAATGCATTAGTGTTAATTTTCTGACCGTGGAGGTTGGGTGGTGGTTACATAGAAGGTACGGACTCTAGGACGTAAACACTACCGTAATCTGGGTGATGACCTGAAGTTAGCCATTTACTCTCAAATGGTTCGGGGAGGGGGGAACGTTCTTTGTACTAAAACTTGGAACGTTTCTCTAATTTTAAGGTGATTTCCAAAAAAGTTAATCAAAAATAAACAGAAAAGGTAAAGAAACAAAATAAAAACCACAGCTTTCCATGGACCCAACCTGAGCTTTTTTACATGTTGGGACGTCTCTGGTCCTTCAGGCGTATTTTCGTTCTTTTGCTATTTTAGGCCTGGCTTGAATTCACACAATCTAAGTGATTGACACAAGGCATTGTTGAATATAAACATCACAGATCTGCCACAAACCGAGGTCAGTTGGATTCTTCCCACAGACCCGGAGTTCATACCTAAATTGGGGCAAGTGGGGCAGGGAGGTAGTCGCAGGAAGGGGACTGCGTCCTTAAGCTCGAGAAACGGCTGATGGAATGATTCTGGTGGAAAAAATCATCTAGGGAAAGCGCAGTGATGCTGGGAGCTTGTGGGGCAGCACAAAGAAAAGGGTGCTGTTCTCAGGGGTAGGGGGGCCCCCCTCCGGGTGCATTAGGAAGTTCTTCCAGCCTCCCCGTCAGTGCTCCCTTAGCTCAGCTGGACACCCCCCAAGACCCTGGCGGAGGGCAAAGAACCAGGCCCTGGAGGCTTCCGACCACGGGTGGCCCACAAGTCGGTTTACTTCTCCTCTGCAGTTTACCTGCGAAATAAAGGGAAACCTATCACCTGCCCGCCTGGCCCACGGGATTATTGTGAGAACTCAGTGAGGTAATACATATGAAGATGTTCTATCCCTAAAATATGGTATCTGTTTTATTCATTACGATTTATAATTTACTATTTATATCATTTACTAGGATGTGTTTATTATAATAGTGGCACCGCAGCCATCCTGGCGGAAGCCCCTGGCCTCTCTTGTGTCCTGATTAAGCTGACCTGGAAAACACCAAACAAAAAATTAGAGCAGGTTCCCTCCCTAGAGCAGGTTAGAGTAGGAGCCTGTGGCTCACGTGCAGGCCGTGCCCAGGGCCACCCCTCCCTCCCTTTCAGGGCAGCCAATCCACAGAGCAAGCAGCTGCCAGGGTCAGGAGGGCTTGGCAAGACAGCCCTGAATCCAGTCCCCTCCAGTTCCGGGGGCGTCTGGCCACACACCCCGTCCTTATCTGGCCTGCGGTCCCAGGAGGCACAGGTCGGCTGGTGGGAAGGGGCCCCGCAGCCGGGCGCACGCCCTCCGGAGTCTGTCCTTAGAGGACACAGGAGGTGAGTCTTCAGAGCGGCTGTGGGACATTTACCTGGTGCCCAGGGGGTGGGACACAGGGCTTTTCCGCCCTGTTCACCGCCTGGCTTCTGCTGGAGGGTGTCCCCAGGGTGGCTGAGTGCTGAGACCTGGGTGGCAGTAGCCCTTTCCCGCCCCTGAGCGCGGGCCTGCTCCCGGGAGCGCAGGTGTGGGAGCGCGTGGCCTCCGGGAGTTCCGGTCCCTGGAACCCGGGCTGGACAGCGTGGCCTATTTTCTAGCACCAGCCCTGCAGCTGCCTCTGCTCTGCCGCTGACCCTGGTTGCCCGTTGCTAAGGCAACCGAGCCTCGAGTTTCCTGAGCTTCACAGCATCTCAGCACCCATTTCCGCTGTGTCTACGTGCACCCCGCCGCCGCCAGGGTGGAGGTGCCTGGGGCTGCTCCGTCCCTGCCAGGCCTGGTGACCGTGGCCTGGTGACAGCGTGCGTGCTGTCAGCACACTCCGAGCCACGCGGGCTTGCGGCACTGGGCTCCGGGCTTGGCCAGGCCGGAACCTCCCGCGCCCGCAGTGTGATGGGCGGGCGTCGGGCCACCTCCCGGAGCTTGGTCCTCACCAGTGACGCCACCGAGGCGGTGGTGGGGCTGCTGTGAGAACGACATGCGATGGGGATGAGGTCGTGCAGGCAGGGCTCCGAGCACAGAGCCTGGCACGTTGTAGGTGCCGACCAGTAAGTGGCAGCTCCCTCCCTTCCCTGCGCCCTCCTGGCTCACCTGCCGGCAGACAGTGTCTGCACCTACTGAGCAACTTCTGGGCTTCTGCGAGGGTGGGGGTGGGGGGCTGACTTGCCCGCCTTTGCAGCACAGCCGAGGGGCCAGGCCCGGGCGAAGGGGGCCCTGGGGTGAGGACCCTGGACCTCTGGCTATGGGAGCCCAACACTGCAACTACAGGGGCCCCTGGATTATCCACGCTCAAGAACAGGGGGCCTGGCCAGCCTTCTGTTTTGCCGAGAATCGCTTATTATAGTTTTATTTTTCTTCTGCATTAAGTTTCCCTTCCTAATATGGTTTTGTTTATCCCACTATTAAAGGCGGATTACATAGGAATTTATCCTAAGTAAATGATCATCAATGTGTACAAAGATCTAGCAGCAAGAATGTTCTCTGCAGGATTGTTGATCACAGTGGAGAGGCTGCAAACAGTCTGAGCGGGCCCAGCACCAGGGGTGCCGACGACATCCCGGTCCAGGCATCGGCAGGAGGGGACCATCTGCTGTGCCGCGTGCGTCCTGGGGAGCGTTCGTTCATTCATCCTGTCATCCTTCCACCTTCCTCTAATTGCCCACGCGGCTCACGTTCACTGAGCACCTTCGGAGCAAAGGCCTTTACGACACAGTGTTTTTATTCACGTGTGTGTGGATGAGAGTGTGATAAGAGATGCAGTAGAAAAGTCGGGGATTCGTGATGGGACGGTGAGGACACTGGGGGAGCAGGGATATCGGAACACCTCCAGGCTGAGGCGTGCAAGGTGCCGCGTGGCAGTTCTGTGGTGACGAAACCCTCTCCAGCCTGCAGAACTGCAGGTCCCAAGCTGTATTCTTAGCTCCTGAGAGCATCGTGGGCCGGGACAAGCTCGGGACTGGAGTCCAGAGACCCAGGTGCGAATTCCTCTTCCATCCTGAGGCCTCTGCTACCGTCAGTGAAATGGGGACTTTAATGCCTGTCTGACCTACTTCCAACAAGTCCTCACTGGGTGCAAAGGAGGCCTTGCAGGGCCCTCTCTAACTGTGCAGGAGAACATGCAGGGTTAGTTTTTCCAGGACGAGATGCTCTTTGTCCCAGTAGATGCCCTCAGGCATGGTGTCCAGCTGTGTCCTTCTGGGTGTCCCCTCGCAGCTGTCCAGCTCTTGACACTCCCCATCCCATCCGGGCTTTTCCCATCGGACCCGGGCCAGGCTCTGTGAGCCCAGCATCCAGGCCAGGCCACCTGAAACCACCGTCATCATGGGAGCCTCCACGGATGGGCCCTCCCCTCAAAAGTAAATAATCAGACTTTGTTTAAAACCCTGATGTAGTGTTTATTTGTGTTGGTCAAGCTCAGATTGAATTACATGTGCACAGGGCCTGTCCCTGAGGGATTTACCAACTTGGCCAGACACCCTGGCTGATTCAGAGGACGTACAGGCAGCGGGACATCCAGCCAAGGCAGGCTGCAGGGAGCTGGCCCAGAGTACGGCTGCTGACCCCAGAGAACTTTCTTTGTTTCCTGATGAGGGTGTGTGTGTGTGTGTGTGTGTGTGTGTGTGTGTGTGTGTGTGTGCGCGTGTACACATGTGCATGCACCCATGCCATATTTAAACTCTCTCAAGGAGAAGGAAGGAAAGAGGGAGGGAGGGAACAAAAGCAAATCTTGGAAGAGGGGCCACGTGACCCCGGGTACAGCCGTGTGCAGCCCCTGCCCTGCCCTCCTCTGGACCGGCTTTTCCTGTCACCGTCCCTCACACAGAGCTTTTGTTACCGCCCCCCCCCCCACACACACAACCCCCCTTGCTGTGTTGCAGTCAGGACCCTCCATCATGAGAGAGGAATGCCCACACTGTCTTCTGCTCCAGGCCGGCCTGCGGTCGGCCCCAGACGTGGTTGCCCTGGGTGTGGCCATAAGGAAGTCTAGACCAGCTCAGCAGTGGGGCCGCCAGCCGCTGGCCCAGGCCATTCTGTGGCTTTGCATGGCCTCCACTGACTTCAAAAGCCCACCCTTCCCAGAAGGCAGCTGTGCGTGGTGGGGTCGGCCCTGCCCACTCTGCCCGGTGGGGCGAGGGAAGACCCAGCCATAGCCCCCCAGCCGCCCCGAGCCAGCCCTCGGGGCCACCCGGTCTCTAGATGGCCTGGTCCAGCCCAAGCCACAGCAGCTCTGTCCAGGAAATTCTAAGAGAGGCCCCGACAGCACAGCTGCTCTGAGAGTGGACTCTAGGGCCAGATTTCTGGGTTCAAGTTCTGGTGTCTGCTCTTTCGAGCTGTGTAACCTTGGGCAAGCCGTTTAACCTCTCTGGGACTTTGTTTCTTCATCTGTAAAATGAGGACAATAGTGGCATCTCCCAGGTTCTTGAGGTAGTTAGATGAGCTCTTATAGGAAAAGTATGTAGAATCGTGCCAGGGACCTGAGGAAAGCTGTGGGGGGTCACATGTTTAGTTCTTTAAGAAAACTGCCCAGCTGTTTTCCAAAATGGCTGCACCATTTTACATTCCCACCAGCAGCATACGAATGATCCCGTTTCTCTGCGTCCCCCTCAGCACTTGGTGTTGTCACGGTTTTTACATTTTAGCCGTCCAATGTCTGTGTGGTGATACCTCACTGTGGCTTTAATTTGCATCTCCCTGATGACTAAGGATACTGAGTTTCTTTTCATGTATTTACTTAACAGTCTGTGTATCTTCTTTGGTGAAATGTCTCTTCACATCTTCTGCCCATTTCCTAATTGAATTGTTTGTTTTTTGACTGTTGAGTTTTGAGAGTTCTTTATGCATTCAACGTACTACTAGCCCTTTGCTGGATGTGTAACTAGAAAGTATTCTGTCCTACTCCAGAGCTTGTCTTTTCATCCTCTTAACAGCGTCTTTTGCCAAGCAAAAGTTTTCAATTTTTGACGAAGTCCATTTTTTCTGCTTTTCCCTTTATGGATTGTGCTTTTGTTATCAAGTCTAAGAACTCTCTGCCTAGACCTAGATCCCAAAGATGTTTCCCTGTTTCCTAGAAGTTTTGTAGTTCTGTGTTAAACATTTAAGCCCATGATCCATTTGAAATTGACTTTTGTGTAAGGTGTGTAAGGTGTAAAACACAGGTTGAGGTTCATTTCTCTTTTCTTCTTTTTTTTTGTTTTTTTCTTCTTTTTGAGGTTCGTT
Source organism: Monodon monoceros (assembly GCF_005190385.1). Taxonomy (NCBI): domain Eukaryota; kingdom Metazoa; phylum Chordata; class Mammalia; order Artiodactyla; family Monodontidae; genus Monodon; species Monodon monoceros. Next base: position 1,147,363 of record NW_021703774.1, on the reverse strand, counting down.
TCTTTGCCTATGGATGTCCAGTTGCTCCAGCATCATTTGTTGAAAAAGTTATCTTTCTTCCATTGAATTGCTTTGCACCTTCTCCAAAAATCAGCTGGTCAGGGCTTCCCTGGTGTCGCAGTGGTTGAGAGTCCGCCTGCCGATGCAGGGGACATGGGTTCGTGCCCCGGTCTGGGAAGATCCCACGTGCCGCGGAGCGGCTGGGCCCGTGAGCCATGGCCGCTGAGCCTGCGCGTCCGGAGCCTGTGCTCCGCAACGGGAGAGGCCACAACAGTGAGAGGCCCGCGTACCGCAAAAAAAAAAAAAAAAAAAAAATTCAGCTGGTCATATTTGCGCGTGTCTATTTGTGACTTCCTTCTTCGGTTCATGGTTGATCTCTGTGTCTATCCCTCTGCCAATAACACACAGCCTTGATTACTGTTGCTGTAGAGTAATTATCAAAATTGGGTAGACTTATTCTTCCTACTTTATTCTTCTTTCTCAAAATTGTTTTTGCTATTCTAGTTCTCTTGTGTTTCCATATAAATTTTATAACATTTATATCTACAAAAATTCCTGCTGGGATTTTGATAGCAATTGTGTCAAACCTGTATATCAGTTTGGGAGTAACTGACATCTTTCCTGTGTTGAATCTTGAAATTTCTGAACGTGATATGTCTTTCCATTTATTTAGATCATCTTTGATTTCTTTATCGGCATTGTGTAGTTGTCAGCCTACAAAACCTGTACATGTGTTATCAGATTTGCACCTAAGTATTTCTTTTTTTAAAACTAGTGGTAAAATACACATAACAAAATTGACTATCTTGACCATTTTTATGTGTACGGTTCAGCTGGGCTAAGTGCAGTTACACTGCTGTGCGGGGAATCTCCAGAGCTCTTTCATCTTATAAAAGTGAAACTCCATTAAGCAACAACTCTCCATTTCCCGCTCCCCCCAGGCCCTGCCAGCCACCCTTCCTCTTTCTGTCTCTATGAATTTGACCGTAGGGACCTCACAGAAGTGGAATCACACAGTATTTGTCTTTTTGTGACTTGCTTATTTCACTTAGCATCATGTCTTCACGGTTCATCCATGTGGTAGCATGTGTTCGAATTTCCTTCCTTTTTAAGGCCAAATAATATTCCATTGTGTGTATATATATATATATATATATATATATATATACACCACACTTTGTTTATTGATTCAGCCATTGATGGACACTTGGGTTGCTGCCACATCCCAGCTATTGTGAACAATGCTGCTATGAACATGGTGTACAAATATCTCTACAAGACTGTTTTCAATTCTTTCGGTTATATATCCAGAAGTGGAATTGCTGGATCATATGGTAATTCTATGTTTAGAGGACCTGCTATGCTGTTTTCCATCGTGGCTGCACCATTTTACATTCCCACCAACAGTGCACAAGGGTTCTGTTCCAATTTCTCCACATCCTCACCAACACTAGTTATTTTCTGTGTTTTCTTTTTTTATAGTAGCTGTCCTAGTGGATGTAAGGTTGTATCTCATTGTGCATTTCCCTAATGATTAGTCATTTTGAATATCTTTTCATATGCTTCTTGGCCATTTTTATATCTTCTTTGGAGAAATGTCTATTCAAGTCCTTTGCCGATTTTTAAATTGTTTTTGTTGTTGTTGTTGAATCTTAGGAGTTCTATATATATTCTAGGTACTCCTTGTCAGATATATAATTTTCAAATATTTTCTCCCATCCCATAGGTTGCCTTTCCACTCTGTTGGTTGTGTCCTTTGATGCACAGAAGTCTTAAATTTTGAAGGAGTCCAGTTTGTCTATTTTTACTTTTGTTGCCTGTGCTTGTGGTGTCATATCTTTCTTTAGCAAGGCAAATAGTATTATAAATATTGGTTTCCATGTGTTTATTGTTAGTCTATAAAAATGCAATTGATTTTTCCATGTTTATCTTGTATCTGGTGACCCTGCTGAACTCACTTATTAGTTCTAGGAGTTTTTCTTGTAGTTTCCTTGGGATTTTCTTCACAATCATGTCATCTGAAAATTGGAATAATTTTGTTTCTTCCTTTCTAATCTGGTGGCTCTTATTACTTTATCTTGCCTTATTGCATTGGCTAGAATTCCCAGCACTGTGTTAAATAAGAGTGTTGGGAGTGGACATCTTTGCCTTATTTCCAGTCTTAGGGGTAAAGCATTGAGTATGTTAGCTGTAGGACTCGTGTAGATTATCAAGTTGAGGAAGTTCTCCTCTATTCTTATTTTTCTGAGAGTTTAAAAAAAAATCATAAATGGGCGTTGATTGTTGTCAGATGTTCTTTCTGCATTGATTGATAGGACCACATGATTTTTCTTTGTTATCTTGTTAAAATACTGGATGACATTGATTGATTTTTGAATCCTGAACCAGCCTTGCATCCCTGCAATGAACCTCATCTGATCACAGTATATAATTCTTTCTATATATTGCTGAATTCTATTTGCTAATATTTTAGTAAGGATTTTCATGTTTATATTCATGAGGGATATTGGTCCACAATGGGTTTTTTTTTGGTACTCTCTTTGGTTTTGGTACTGGAGTAATTCATTTCATAGAAGTTTCAAAAAGAGGGAGGTGTTTCTTCTTCTATTTTCTGGAAGAAATTATGTAAAATTGGTGTTACTTCTTCTTTAAACATTTGCAGAATTCTCCAGTGGAACCATCTGGAGATTTCTTTTGGGGGAGTTTTTAAATTTTGAATTCAGCTTCCTAAATAATTAAATGGTTATTCAAATTATCTGTTTCATATTGGAAGAGTTATAGTAGTTTGTGTTTTTCGAGTAATTCATCCATTTTGTCTAAGTTGCCAAATTTATTTGTGACTTGAGTTGTCAAATTGTGTAGGCTTGTTCTTATTATTCCCTTATTATCCTTCTGATGTTTGCAGAGTCTCTAGTGATATCCTCTGTTTCATTACTGATATTCATAACTTATGTAGTCTCTCTATTTTTCTTTGTCAACGTTGTTAGAGGTTTGTCAATTTTATTGATCTTTTCAAAGAATTAGTTCTTTGTTTCATTGATTTTCTTTATTGTTTTTCTGTTTTTAGTTTCATTGATTTCTGTTCTTATCTTCACTATTTCCTCCCTTCTGCTTGCTTTGGGTTCACTTTTCTCTCCTTTTTACAGGATCTTGAGATGAGAACTTAGATGATTGACTTGAGGCTTTTTCTCTTTTCTAATGTACGCATAATGCTATAAATTTTCCTCTCAGCACTGCTTTAGCTGTGTTCCACAATTTTGATATGTTGTATTTTCATTTTTTATTTAGTTCAATTGTCCTTTCATTTTCCTTGAGTTCCTTCTTGACTCTTAGATTATTTAGAAGTGTGTTGTTTTCTCTGGCTTTTGTGGAGTTTTCTGTTATCTTTCTATTACTGATTTCTAGTTTGATTTCACTGTGACCAGAGAACACACCCTACATAGATTCTACTCTTTGAAATTTGTTGATGTTTGTTTTATGATTCAGAATATGGTCTACAGTACGTGTTCCAAAAGCACTTGAAAATCATGTGTATTCTGCTGTTATTAGATGAAGTGTCTATAAATGCTGACTAGATCCTATTAGTTAATGATGTTGTTGAGTTCTATCCTTGTTGGTTTTCTGTCTAGTTGTTCTACCAGTTGTTGAGAGAGGAGTGTTGAAAATCAAGCTGTAATTGTGGATTTGTCTATTTCTTCTTTCAGTTCTATCAGTTTTTGCCCTACATATTTTGCAGTTCTGCTGTTTGGTACATACACAGTTTGGATTGCTGTCTTCTTGGCAGATTGATCCTTTTATCATTATATTATAATATCCCTTTCAGTCTCTAGTAATCTTCTTTGCTTTGAAGTCTACTTTATTTGATATCAATATACTCATTCCTGCTTTTCTTTGATTAATTTTACATAATTCTTTTACTTTCAACCTGCCTATATTGTTATATTTGAAGTAAGTTTCTTATAGACACCATATTGTTGCATTTTTTTAAGCCATTCAACCAATCTGTGTCTTTTAATTAATATATTCAGACTGTTTACAATTATGTAATTATTGATGTGTTAGAGATTAAGTCTGCCATTTTATTTTTTGTTTTTTGCTTGTTCTCTCTGTTTTTTATGCCTCTATTTTGTTTTTCCTGCCTTCCTGTGGGTTACTTGAACATTTTTTAGAATTCCATTTTAATTTATCTGTAGGGTTTTTTTAAATATAAATTTATTTATTTATTTTTGGCTGTGTTGGATCTTCGTTTCTGTGTGAGGGCTTTCTCTAGTTGCCTCGAGCGGGGGCCACTCTTCATCGCGGTGCGTGGGTCTCTCACTATCGCGGCCTCTCTTGTTGCGGAGCACAGGCTCCAGACGCGCAGGCTCAGTAGTTGTGGCTCACGGGCCCAGTTGCTCCGTGGCATGTGGCATCTTCCCAGACCAGGGCTCGAACCCGTGTCCCCTGCATTGGCAGGCAGATTCTCAACCACTGTGCCATCAGTGAAGCCCCTGTAGTTTTTTAATTGAGATATAATTGACATATAATATTAGTTTCAGGTGTACAACATAATGATTCAATATTTGTGTATATTGCAAAATGACCACCACAATGACTTTATTTTTTTAAAACTTTCAGTCTTTCACATTCAGTTTTTTTCTTTCAATATCTATCTATCTATCTATTTATTTGTTTATTTGGTTGTGTGGGCTCCTTAGTTGCGGCTCACCAGCTCCTTTGTTGCGGCCCGTGGGCTCCTTGGTTGCAGCACATGGGCTCCTTAGTTGTGGCATGTGAACTCTTAGTTGTGGCATGCATGTGGGATCTAGTTCCCTGACCAGGGATCAAACCTGGGCCCCCTGCATTGGGAGTGCTGAGTCTTATCCACTGCACCACCAGGGAAGTCCCCACAATAAGTCTTATGCTTATCTTTGCGTAGCTTTTTTAGTGGTTGCTACAGGTATTAAATTACATATACATACTTTATCACTGCCTCCTGGTGTTTTCTTATTACCAATTTGAGGGAAGTATAGAAACTTTACTTCTTTTTATATCCCTTTACCTTCCCCTGTTTATAACATAATTGTCGTATTTCCTTTATATACATTTAGGACGTCAGACTGTGTTATAATTTTTGCTTCAGACACCAAACGTAATTTAGAAAACTCAAGAGAAGGAAGCCTTATTGCATTTACCCATATTTTTGCTTAATGGGCTTTTTCTTCCCTCCTGATATTCCAAGATTTCTTCCCTTTCGTATCCTTTCTGTTTAGAGAACTGCTTTTAGCCATTCTTTCCTTCTGGCAACAAATGCTCCCAGTTTCCCTTCATCTGAGAATGTTCTTGATTTTCCCTTCATTCCTGAAGGATATTTTTGCTGGGTTCTGGGTTGATAGCTCTTTTCTGTTAGTACTTGAAAAATATTGTGCCACTTCCTTCTGGCCTCCACGGTTTCTGATGAGAAATCCATTGTCATTTCAATTGTTTTTTCCCTGTAGACAAGGTTTCCTGTTTTGTTGGCTGCTTTCAAGATTTTTTTTTTTTCTGTCTTTAGTTTGCAGAAGTGTAATTGTGATGTGTCTTGTGAATTTCTTTAGGTTTTTCCTGTTTGTCTTTTGCTAAGCTTTTTGGATCCAGTAGGTTTATGTCTCTTACCACCTTTGGGACATTTTCGGCCGTTATTTCTTAGAGCAGTGGTCCCCAGCCTTTTCGGCACCAGGGACGGGTTTCGTGGAAGACAATTTTTCTACAGACCAGTGTTGGGGGGATGGTTCAGGTGGTGATGCGAGCGATGGAGGGCGGCGAATGAAGCTTCGCTCACCTGCTGCTCACCTCCTGCTGTGCGGCCTGGTTCCTAACAGGCGCGGACCGGTACTGGGGGTTGGGGACCCCTGTCTCAGAGTACTTTGTCGGCTCCATTCCCCTTCCCCTCTCTTACTAGGACCTTGAGGACATGAATTAGGTCTTTCGGTCCCTAAGGATGTGCTTATTGTTTTCATCATACTTGAGCCGTTCTTTCCGCTGTTCATCCTGGGTAGTTTCTGTGGTTCTGTCTTCCAGTTCACGGATCCTTTGTTCTTCCGTTCTGCTGTTGATTCCATCCACTGAGATTTATATTTCAGCTCTTGTATTTTTCAGCTGGAAATTTCCCATTAGGCTCTTCTTTATGTCTTCCGTTCTCGGCTCCTCATTGCCACTGGCTGGGGGCGGGCGTCCAGGCTCCACACTGGCTCTCCACTGACAATGAACTGGGGGTCCTGGCCTCACTACCAGCGGGTGGGGGGGTGGTCCTGCTCCAACTCGGCCCATTCTGACACCACCCTGTCAGGGGTCTCATTGCAGCTTCAGCCTGGGGAGGGAGGGTGGCCTCTGCTCCCCACTCAGCATTTGCTGGCGTGGGTGGAGGTGGCTGAACTGTGCTCCTGGCTGGAGTGGAGCAGTTATTGCCCACAAGTTTTCTATCTTGCTAGGCTCCCTCTTTCCTGGTCCCTTGGCTGGAGAGAGCAGGCTTTTGTTGGGGCTTTGTTTGTTTGTGTCCGTTGGCATCACTGAGTTGCTGGCTTCTTCAACTCCAAGTCTGGGATACATGAGGCAGAAAGAAAACCCAGGGACCTCACCACCGTGAGAACCTCGGGGGGTTCCCTTCCAATCTGCCTTCTTCTCTCCACCTTTTAGGGTCCTCTTGTGTTCATTTTATGTATGATGTCCAGGGTTTTTAGCTGTACTTCATTGGTTAACAGGGAGAAGTACTCCACATCTTCCCAGAATTATTTCTGAACACCTGGCTATGCCAACCTTTGGGGATGCAGAGACAAATGAAATTAATTTTCTGCTTTCAAAGAGCTCAAAGGAGAGGAGACAGATGTGCCAACGAATAGATCAAAGAGTGCGGTCTAAGTATTTTGGTGGGAGACTAGATGCCGTGTGCTGGGGGGCTGGAAGGCGGTGGGGTGGGGGCAGGGCTGGCTTCTTAGAGGTCGTCATACTTGAGCTAAACTGTGAAAGATAAGCAGACTTCTGGCTGGACACGGTAGGACAGGGCATTCCAGCGGGGGAACACAGCAGGTACAAAGGCTTAGAGGCATCAGAAAGCCCCAGGGTTCAGAGAGCTCGCTGCAGGCTGTTTGAGGAGGCTGGGGCATGGCTGGAAGGGAGGGCTGTGAGGAAACCCAGGAAGCTGGCGGAGGGAGGGAGTGGGGACGGGACCACAGAGCGCACTGTGTGCTGTGCTAACCTGAAGGTTTAAGCATGAAATGCTACAGTCGGATTTGTATCCCTGGCCAGTCATCCTGGAAGGGGTGACACAGGAAGTGCAGAGGCCAGCAAGCGGGGTCCTGTCAGGGTTCAAGCGAGGGTTGGACGTGGACAGCGGTGGTGGTGGTGGACCGCAGGGGTGACCTCGAGGGATATTTAGGGACAGGATTTGCAGGGTGGGATGGAGGCGGGAGGAGGGTGCCCCGGCTGTCCGGCTGTGGACGCGCTGGGTTTGGAGAGTCTGAACAGCCCAGAGAGGACGGCAGACATGTCTCAGCAGGACGTTAAAGCCGGAGAGAGGAATGGGCTTGGGAACCTCACGAGGAGGTGGGAGTGGGACTCATGGAGAGGCTTTGAGACTTGAGATCAGAGCGTTGCCGCCTCGTGGAGAGGAGGGCGGGGAAGGTCAGAGCAGGCCCCTGGCGAGGCTGGATCAGTCTTAACCAGGACCACCTTCCACGTTCCCAGGAGGAAAGTGTCACGCGGGGAGCCCACTCCGTGAGGGATACACAGAGGAGGAAGTGGCTTCTGCTGCCTCCTGAGGGAGAGGGGGAGGGCGGGAGGCCCCCGGTGCCGGGCTGTGCTGGCAGGACTCAGCCAGGAGCCAGAGCTTAGGACCCCGGGCCAGGCCCCTGCAGGGCTCGGCTGTCCCCCGCCACACACGGGGAAGAGCGTGAGAAGGGGCAGAGAGCAGGGCCCGGGCCCAAGGGGCTCAGGAAGGGAGTCCTGCGCGGTGCCTGGGACCCCTGAGGGCTTGATGACCCGAGGGGAAGCGTGCTGTGGAAGGGGCCAAGCAGAGCATCGGTGACCTCGGGGAAGGAGTCGAGGCCCACGTCCGCCCGGCCTGGTGACCCGGGGCCTAGCCCTTGACACCTTCAACAAGCTGGACCCGACCGCAGACACAGCCGCTCCCCTCGTGAAGTCCGAGCTCACACCCACCCCTGATGTCAAGTTCCAGTGCTGGTCGCTCCCCGTCTCCCCAGCCTTTGGAGCCTGTGTGCCACCTACCCCAGCATCTCCCCCGCCGAGGCCTGGCCGGGGCCAGCCCGTGTGGGCGTCCCGGGGCTCCTCGCTGCCTGGCCTGGCCCCTGCTGCACCCGGCTCGCCCGTGTGGGGACAATGGCCTTGATCCCCGCGCTTGGAGAGGGCCTGGTGGGGCAAGGCCCCCGCCGGGACCCAGCCTCCCGGCGCCCAGCCGTGTTAATTGTCCAAGCCACCAACAAGCGCAGCCTGTTCCTCGGCTGCAATTAAGACAGAAAGCTCGCTGTCTCCTGCTGGCTCATCTGCGGACTCTGCTGAGGGCTTCCTCTCAGGAGCAGCGTCTGCAGAGGCCGGTGGAGGCTGGCCTTAACCCCTTCCCCGCTGCCTTCGGGACCCTCTGGTCCTAGGAGAGCCAGCTCCGTGGGCAGCTGGGGCTGATGGGAAGGGCTCTGTCACAGCCTCTCTGGGTGACCTTGGGCAGACAGGTGACCTTCTCTGAGCCCTGGGAACCCTTTCCTCCCCGCCCTTCTGCCCAGGAAGCTGCTCGAGCTGTCGGCTCCCTTGAGTAACTGAACGTCCCGGGTCTTACCCAGTCGTGTACGAACAGTCCTTCCCGCAGTCGAGACCCTGTTCTTCTATAGATGAAGCGTGTACGTGGCCTGATGACCAGAGGTGCTCGTGCCGGGGGATCTGCTGGCTGGGACCTTGAACTGCCCAAAGGGACTTGAATTTAATAGGATTTGCAGCCCCACGTCGCAGTGTGTCCTTCAGCAAGTCGCTTAATATCTCTGTGCTCTAGTTTCTTCCTCTGAAAAATGAGGGAATCCAACTGGATAACCTCCGAGATCCTTTCCAACTGAGAAATCCCATTACCCACGATGATTTCTTCTATCCAACACAATTTGAGAAGGGAGGAAATTAGCATTTACTGAACCCCTAGCATGTGCCAGGACTTGCACGTGTATCATTTTTCCCCTTTTAAATGTGAGGAAATAAGGTTCAGAGAGATTGAATAAATTGTCCAAAGAGATTGAATAAGTTGTCCAAGGCCAAACATCCAATACACAGAGGACTCTGGGTTGAAATCCACGTTGATGAGGCTGCAAAGCCATTGCTCTTTCCATGACCCCGTGTATTAAGAGGGCTGCCCACCTAAATGACTCCTTACAAGATGAGGCTGAATGCAGAGGGAGAAGTGACCTAACTTAAGACAAAGGGGTCTGAATTATGACCCCTTAACTTCTCTGTCCAGGAAGGAATGAATGACAAAGAACCACATTCCCTCTGGTCTCCAGCGTGACTGAGAGATTGCCTGAGATGTGTGTGCAGACCCTGAAAGAAAAATAAAAGAGTTTATATAATGTTCGGGCATTGGGCTCTTGTTGCCATCTGGGTAAACTGAGCCCAGAGATGGAGCACAGCTGTTAAATCAGCAGCCACTCCAGGCTGGGATGAGCTTGTGCGCAGCAGAGCCCCGTGCCGCCTGCTGAGACCCCTCCTGGGCCCGTTTCTAGAATCTCCTGAGTCCACAGAAGCTGGCCTGGGCTCACCCATCGGTCGGCTGACAGGCTGGGACAGCTCGGGTGCTTCACCAAGGTCCTGATCCTGGGCCTTTTGCACAGATGGCTAGTCTGCTCCTGAGTCATCCGAAGAGAGGGGTCTGGGGAGAGTCTGGAGCAGACAGGGCTGGAGGGGGTCCAGGAAGCTCTTGGCTGGCTGGCAGGGAGCCCAGACCCTGGAGCCCCAGGAGGGAGGGAGTGGGGGGAAGAGCCCCTGCGTCTGCAAACTGAGGAGCTCAGAAGAGTGAGAGGCAGACCTAGAGTCCTCACTCTGGAAGCAGCTGACTGAGTTCCTCCCACCCGCCTCCCCAGCCCTTCCCCGCCAAGCTCGGCAGATAAGACGATGCTCCCTGACCGGGTTCCCCACTGGGACCTTCGTCGTCGGGGGCCCCGCGCTTACCTCCCACCCCGTCTCTCAAGCTCTGAGCAGCTCCTTGAGGTCGGGCCCTGGGTTGGATGCCCCAGGTTTGAGGATTCTGGCTTTGTGGTGCCTCCTCTTTTGCCGAGGGCCTTTCTGTGGAGCATTGAGAGCCCGGGAGCCGCGCATCTCAGAGTGTGTCCTGTGGCTTACATTGCTGCAGGATGTCCTGTGAGTGGGGCACACAGGTGGGTCCCTGTGGTCAGCTACAGTTTGGAAAAGCAGTCCAGTCCATCTGCCTCTTGGAATATCTATCCGCATTAACATAGAAAAGGCTCCACAGAATTCTTTTTTTTTTTTTTTAGAAGGTGTTGGGGGTAGGAGTTTATTAATTTATTTATTTTTGCTGTGTTGGGTCTTCGTTGCTGCGCGCGGGCTTTCTCTAGTTGTGGCAAGCGGGGGCCACTCTTCATCGCGGTGCGCGGGCCTCTCACTATCGCGGCCTCTCTTGTTGCGGAGCACAGGCTCCAGACGTGCAGGCTCAGTAGTTGTGGCTCACGGGCCTAGTTGCTCCGCGGCATGTGGGATCTTCCCGGACCGGGGCACGAACCCGTGTGCCCTGCATCGGCAGGCGGACTCTCAACCACTGCGCCACCAGGGAAGCCCCACAGAATTCTTTATTCACAGGCACCAAAGGAAAAAATCCATAAATTGGATTTGATCAAAATTTAACTTTGGGGACTTCCCTGGAGGTCCAGTGGTTAAGGCTTCACCTTCCAATACAGGGGGTGCGGGTTCGATCTCTGGTCAGGGAGCTAAGATCCCACATGTGTCATGGCCAAAAAACCAAAAACATAAAAAAACAGAAGCAATATTGTAACAAATGCAATAAAGAGTTTTAAAAAAAAATGTGAAACTTTGGTGTTTCAAAGGACACTATCCAGAAAGTGAAAAGAGAGCCCACAGAGTGGGGAAAAGGTTTGTGAATCATATGTCTGACGTGAGTTCCGTATTCAGAATATATAAAGAACTCTTGCACTCAACGATAAAAAAGACAAATAACAATTCTTAAATGGGCAAAAGACTTAAACAGACACTTCTGCAAAGAAGACATTCAGGGCTTCCCTGGTGGCACACTGGTTGAGAGTCCGCCTGCCGATGCAGGGGACGCGGGTTCGTGTCCCGGTCCGGGAAGATCCCACGTGCCGCGGAGCGGCTGGGCCCGTGAGCCATGGCCGCTGAGGCTGTGCGTCCGGAGCCTGTGCTCCGCAACGGGAGAGGCCACAGCAGTGAGAGGCCCGCGTACCAAAAAAACCCAAAAAAACCCAAAGAAGACATACAAATGGCCAACAAGCACTTGAAAAGATGCTCACCATCATTAATCATCAGGGAAGTGCAAATCAAAACCACAGTGAGATGTCACCTCATAGCCACTAGGATGGCTGTTATCAAAAAGACAGAAAATAACGAGGGTTGACAAGAGTGTGGCGAAATGGGCGCGCTCATACATTGCTGGCGGGAACGTAAAATGGTGCAGTTGCTCTGGAGAACGGTTTGGCATTTTCTCAAAAAGTTAAACATGGAGAGGCCAGTTGACCCAGCAATTCTACTTGGTGCGTACCCAAGAGAACTGGATGGGGACAGGATGAGAATTCCCACTTTCCAGAGAAGCAAAGGAGAAATAGACATCTGGAAAATGAGGATATAATAACATTTAGTACCTTGTAGGGTTGCTGTGACGTTAAATGAGTTAACATATGTAAAACAAGGAAGAAAACACTTGTTGTTGTTATTGCCTGAGCACATACTATGGGATCATCACCAAGTTGTATAGCTTCTTCCTTAAAGCCACCCTATAAGGAGGACATCAGCGTCTCCGCTTCACAGATCAGAAAGTGAGAGTCGAGGCCGGGTTAGTCAGCGCCCAAGGCCGTGTCACCAGTAAAGGACGGGTGGGGAGTGTAACCAGCCCTCCAACTCCAGGCACCTGCTGCCTCTAGTTCCAGCCTAAAATGTCCCCAGGAGTGAGGCCCTGCCTGACGTAGTATGTGTGCAGGTGTATTGAGGTACGGTTTACAGGAAATGAAACCCAACGGGCTTTTACAGACGGATACAGTCCTTTAACTGCCGTCACAAGCATGATTTAGAACGTTTCCAGCTCTTCAGAAAGTTTCTGTTGATCCCTTTCTTCCTGGCCCCGGCAACCCCGGTCTTGCCTTTCTGGACTCAGGTGGTAGGTGCCCAAGACCAGCGGGGAGGGTGTGCAGGGGGGCGGGGACTGCTGCTTGGTTGGGGGGCAGCCGGGGGCCAGGACAGAGCGTCTGGTCAAAGCCGGGGCTGGGCCGGGCCTCAGGCTCATCATCTTTGTCAGCCAGGCCTCCCTCCACCTTTTCAGCCGAGCACATGGCCGGGCGCCGGGAAGGAAGGGGTGAGGCTGGACGGCCCTGCGGTGCTGGGCAGAGCTGGGAGTCCGCGGCCTGACTGCGCCTCTGACTCTGTGACCGGCTCACCCACGATACCCCAACCTGGCGCTCCTGGTGCCCTTGTGCCGTTTCCTTTTCCTGCAACCTCAGCCATCCAGCCCGCCACCTGTCTTTTTCTTCATCGCCTCTCTTCTTACTAGAATGCACTTTGCTCTGAGGAGGACGATGGTGCTGAGTTCCCAGCCCTGAGAATGAGGACCTAGCCCGCTCCTTTGCCTCCTTGTAAGCCGGGCTGTTGGATTCCCAGATCCCTAAGGCTTCTCTCTGGCTCTACACTCCGGATTTTCTCCTCCACTCAAGGCACCAGGGGGTCGCCTGGGAGCAAAGAGGCTGCGTAGTTGTCACCCCTTAGCAGCAAGTGACAAGGAGAAGTGTGCCCGAGGGCCTCTTTGTCAGGTGGTAGGGAGGGAAAGGGCCGTTCGCATAGCCTCTCAGTGTCAGGGCCCAGCCAGGGCTCCGTCATAGCTGGGTGGGCCCCCGCTGCTCCCGCCTGGGGAGGGGCTGGGCAGGCCTGGCACCAAGGGGGGGGCGGCGTGGGGAGCGGGTTGGCACCGGGGAAAGAAGCACAAACAAATGTACGCAGATGTGTGCAAATCTCTGCTGCTGCCCTCAGTGCTGGTCTCTGGGTAGGAGACCCACAGCCTCACCCCGGGGCCCACCCCAGGTGCGCCGTTCCCTGTGGCCGAGAATCCCCCACCCCCATGCGAGGTCCCAGAGAGTGAGAAAGCTGAGTCAGGAGGTGGGGAGACTGGAACGACAGCGCCGCTGCAGCCGCTACTCAGGCCCAGAGCCCCAAACGTCCACCTCCCTCACGGACACGCCGCTCACGGTCTGGGGCGAGATGAGGCAGGGCTTGGCGACACCTTAGATGCAGGCTGAGCTCCTTTCCCCCCTCTGCCCCGCCTCCTCTCCCCCTGGGGGAGGGGAGGGCCCTGAGGTGTGGGAAGCCGCCCCACCAGTGGGAAGCCAGCTTTCTAGGTTCGGGCCTTTACTGTTCCAAACGTTGCCTCGCCCCTCCTCTGCATTCAGCCCCCTCTGCTCCGTGCACCCCACCCCCCGACATCTGCCGTCAGCAAATCGTGGTGCAACCAGCAGTGGCGACACAACCCTGGATCAGGGTTTGAGGGAGACACACAGGCCTTGCCCTGAGAAAGCCTACGGCCACTTTGCAAAGGTGGGGACACGGGGAGGGAGGCGCAAACCACCTCCAGGCCTAGAGTGGGGTCTGGAGGGCGCCTGGCTCAGCTCCTCGCTTTGCTGCGGAGGAAGCAGAGGAAACAGAGTGGGCGAGGGCGTCCCTAGAGCACACGGCAGGGTCTCCTGGCCACCAGGCCAGAGCTCTGCAGGCCACGCCATGCTCGCTTGTCCCTTCAGTGGCTGTGAGGGGTCGACAGTGAGTGGGGATCAGGAATTGAAGGATGGGGGCCTTCCTGGAAGAGGCGGTGTTAGGATCGTGCTCTAAAGGCTGAGTCGTGAAGAGTGGCAGGACGAGGCGAATGGTTGTATCCACAGGACGTGAGGTTGGTTTGAGCCAGGTCTTGTGGCCCAGATGGCCAAACGGAGGCTCGCTGTTGGAGGGGCAGGTGGCCCGGGGCCATTATCTCGCATCGGAACAGCACCTGCAGACCAGGCGCGAGCCCAGTGGCGACTGGGTTCCGTGGGTGGCCCCGTCACTCTCAGAGCCTGCAGTTCTCAGCGAGGGGCCATGTCCCCGCACCCTCCTCCCCATCACCAGGGGTCTCTGTGGACAAACACAACAAAGATGTCTCCAAGCCACAAGCGGCAGGTCCCTCGGAAGGCGGAAATTTGGGTCTCTGGGGCTGAGTAGGGGCTGCGACCGAGCGCTCAGCGGCTCAGCGTGGGCCGGGGAAAGAGGTGGCCAATCACCCGCGCCGTGCCTGGCTCTCGCGGGCCTTCGGTGCCCGACGCCTTTCCCAGCCGCGGTCAGTCTCCAGCGCAGGCCTGGCTCATCCATCAGTCCCACCATGCCTGTCAGCAGGTCGGGGCGACGCTGGTTCCCAGGCTTCAATGCGCTCCAGGCCGGAGACAACTTCCCCCACCCGCCTTGGAGGAGGCAGGCGTGGGGCAGCTGCAGGCCCCTAAATTAAGACCTCTGCTCTCTCGCAGCCCGAGGACCCCAGGCTCCACAACCTGGACCACTGTCGTCTTTGGCCCTAGTCAGCTTTCCCCCAGGTCGTCAGGCCCCGGGGCACTGCCTAGGTACAGATGAGCCAGAGGTTTGCAGGACCAAATCCGGAACCGAGAGCCTATCCAAGTGCTGGGGACCTGCTGGCCCCGTTCTCTTCTGATTCCTCCTTGTCTCAGCAGTTCTTCTGGCTTCTGTGGGCCGGGCGGGCACCGTGCTTGCTGTGTTTAGTGCGTCTCTGTGACGGGGCCTCTGCTGGTACTCCGGTGGGGGTGGGCAAGCAGTGTGGCCTGAGCCTGGGTGCTGTCTCCGCTCACCGTCAGGCTGGGGACCCCAGGGGCCCCGGGGCGGGCTCCTCCCCAGCTCCGAGCTGGCCCCTCCGGCCCTGCCCTTCCCGCCTCTGCTCCAGCCGGGCTGCGGGAGAGGCAGGAGCCTGGGGCCAGCGGAGGGCCCCGGGATGGAGATGAGTTGCGAGAGCCCCGCGGGTCGTTGTAGTGGGACCGCCCCGAGAGCAGGTGGGAGAAGAGTCCAAGTGCACGAGCATCCTGAGAGGCTGGGAGCTGGGAGCCGGGGGGTCTGGTCTGTCTGCGGGGATGGGACCACACACCCTGGCCCCACAGGCGGCTCAACAGGCGGGCGGTCACCCTGGCACTGTGCTGGTGGGGCTCCTCTCTGCCGCGCTGTGCGCCCCAAGGCCCCAGAGCTGGGAAGGTTGGGGCTCTTGGGACGACCCAGGAGAAAGGAAGGGAGGAGGCCACCAGAATGGGAAGACGAGGGGCTGCACAGGGTCTGGGGAGGCCGCCGGAAGAAGCCTTCAGAGCCGGTTGCATAGGGGTCTGTGGTCAGACTAACTGAGGACGGCTCGGGACCAGTAGCCCAAGGAGGAACCGGGTCAGACCAGTCTCTAGCAGAGCCCTCCGTGGAGCCCACCTTCACCAGGAAGACGGCTGAGCCGCTGGGTTCCCACAGAGGGAGGGGGGGCAAGGCAGGCGGGAGGTGGGCCTAACTCCTGAGGGTGGCTCGACAGGATTCTCCCTGTGACACGTGGCGGGTCGGGAGAGGTGGGGTGAGGGGTGGGCAGCAGGGAGGGAGCTGGCCCTCGCCGTAGCTGGCCTGGCCCAGCAGAGACCCGAGCAGAGACCCAGGCAGAGCAGCAGGCCTGAGGCAGCTCCAGCCTTGCCCGCCGCCGCCGGGGGCCCTGGGAGCTGTCCAGCACGGAGCCTGCTGAAGCCAGCAGGGGCCTGGCCCGCAGGAGGCTCTCCCAGGGGCCCTCTGTGGCCCACTGCCCGCTCTCTGCCCCAGGGATTGAGAGACCAGCGTCGGGGGTCAGACAGAGAAGGGGAACACCCAGCAGAGGATCTCTGCCCCTTCTCCATGGGGACGGGGACGGGTAGGGGAGAGAGGCAGCATGTGTTCAGTTCTGAACATCAGCAAGGGCGAGGTCTTTGCTCTGCTCTCCACCTCCTGTGGCCCCGAGGGAGGGACACAAACACGTCGGAGGATCGCTCATGCCTCTAGTCTGACTGTATCACCGGGAGGGGAGTGGCCTGCTGCAGTGGCCACTGGACCCGCCACGTAGCTGAGGACCCAGGTTTCCTCCGCTGTAAAATGAGAGGGTGAGGTTATCTGCCTCCTGGGTTTTGTGAAGATGAGCTGGGCTGAGGCAGGTGCCGTGCTGGGAGCAGGTGGGGGGTGGCTGTAAACGTCGGCCTTGTTATTCCTCCTCCGAGTGGTAGGCCTGGTCCAGCTGCAGGCCCACCTCTCCCACCAGGCTGGTTGTGAGGGTCCTTTCCCATCATTCCCAGGCTGGTCCAGGTAGCCATCTACTGGACCTCACTTACTGAGCATCTACTGTGTACATGGGTGCAGGAGGTGCAACGATGCACAGATACTGTCCCACCCAGGAGAGCTCCCAGCCAGGTGGAATGGGATTTAACAAGAGAGAAGCAGTGGGTCTGGGGTGGGATGAAAGGAAATGACCCCTGAGGAGGAGCCTTTGATGAGAGGAAGGGTGAGAAGGGGTGGGTGAAGGGGGTAAGTAGAGGGAGGGGTCCAGGCCTCCTGCAGCCCGCCTGCTGCCCGTCCCCTACCGTCCGGCGTTTCCCAGGCCACACACACGCCAGCCTCGGCCCCGCTGCCCCCCACACCTTCCACCGCCTCCCGCCCCAGCCTGAAGGCAACTGCTTACCTGGGGCCTCCTGTGCAGACCACAGCCTCACGCAACCGCCGACACGCCCCGGGGGCCTCTGGTTACAGCCCGAGGGGAGGATTCGAGAAGACCCCTTCCCGCTGTGCCCACCAGGCTGGGGGCCGAGCTGGGGGCACCCAGCAGCCGGCCCAGCAAAGGGGCGAGGCTTCCTCCCCTCCCCCCAGGCCTCAGGAAGCTGTGCACAGCGTCCCACCTGCTTCCTGTTCAGTGGGGACATGTTCCCGGCCTGCTTCCTCCCCAGCTGCCTCTCATTTCCTCCCTCCCTCCCGTGGCCCCCTCAGCATGCAGAGGTGAGGCGTCCCGGCCCCGGCCTGGCTTCCTGGGCCCCGGGAGCCCCCTTGCCCGCCCACGCCTGGATTGGACGAGCAGCGGGGCTCAGGGCACCTGGTGCCGGAGTCTCAGGCTCCTCCATCCCTTGAGCTCTGGAGCTGAGCCCGAGACCCACGGAGACAGAGAACCAGCTGTGCAGACAGTGCCAGGGGGTCCGGGGTCCTCCTGGAGGGGACGATGTCCGAGCTGAGCAGGAAGGGTGAAGAGAACTTAGCTGGAGGAAGACTTGAAGCCATGTGGTAGGAGCAGGCGAGGGGATAAGACTGGAGGGTAAAGTCCAAAGAGGGAGAGGCTGGGAGGTGAGGCTGGGAAATGGGAGGAGGCAAGTCGAGGGGGGTCCCGGAGCCCCCAAGGAGCTTGGTTTGATTACACGAGGGAGTCGTGGTCAGCCCCACAGTTTGGCCGGGTCCTGTGGCCGCAGCGAGGAAATGGTGTGAGTGGACCAGCCGCGGGGCAGGAGAACAAGGCGTCTGTCCTGGTGAGAAAGAAAGGGACCTGAGTGAGGGCCGAGGCACAAGGGTGCAGGGGTCACGAAAAGCCGGCAGGACCGCAGGTCTGAGCAGACATCCTTGGCCTGGAATCGGGGACCTGGCTGTAGCTCTGTGACCTCGGACCATCTCTCACACTCTCCGAGCCTCAAGCTCATCATGCGTCGAGTGCATCCCCACCTTATGGCTGGAGCCAGGGTGATGGAAGCAAGGCGGCAGGTGAGGGCAGGCGTCCTGCCGACTGTCGATTGCTGGCTGGGAGAGGCCCTGTTGGGACGCCAGCCCCGCTCTGCTGCTCCAGCTTGGTGATGGGTAGATGGGAGAGAGGTGTGCTCTCTCTCTGGGGCCGGCAGAGCCCTCCAGGGGACATCGTACCCCATTGCCTTCCTTGGACAGCTGACCATCGTCAGGTGGGGCTCTGCCCTTCAGGAAGCACTTCTGGACCGTCTCCCAGGGTCGGGGCTTCTGTTAGCCCCACGTGGCCACGAGGAGAGCGAGGCAGACCTCTGCCAGCTGGCCGGCCGCCTCCTGCATGGACTTCACCAGCCCAGGGTGGTCCCCCGGGAAGCAGGATCCCACAGCGGGTCAGGGTGGGGCTTCTGGGACGATAAGGTCGCACTGCTCTTGGATCCCTTGTTGCAGTGTTTCCTGGGTCCTCGCCTTGTCATTGTCTTGTGTCCAACCCAATCTTTCTGGCTGGAAGGGGACTCCTTTTCTTCCAGAGCCCTCTTTTCAGTGGCAATGGGAACAAAGGATTTATATCTGCGAAGCCCACTAGCCAGCCTCCCCGTGACCTGCACCTGAGTCCATTAGTCCGTCGCTGGCTGGCCCTCGCCCTGTACCCCATCATAGGCCACAGGGCACAGAACAAGTTGGTTGGGGGCTTCGAGAGGCCCTGGCCCACGGTTGCCACAGGGGGTTGGACTTCCTGGCAGTTCTGCATCAGGGCACCAGCCCCCCAAATGCAGGACTCAGGGCCTGCTCTGATGCTCCAGTCTTGGGAGCTCCTCTCCATGAATCTGTTTCTCTAGGAAATCAAAGCCCTTCCCGTGAGCCCCTTTTAGGGGCAGCGGACCTTCAGGCAGGCTTCCTAGCACTGGCTCTGACTCTTAGCGCCCCTGGCGTAATTGCTCTGAAAGAGACCGTGCTAAGGTACTGAGGGAGGGCGGGCGCGTCTGTATCATAAACAAGGAGAGAGATTTAGTGGGTTTTAAGCTCCACAGTCATCTCCAGGGAGAGCTCGAGAGGGGAAAAATAACACTTTATTTGGAAACAATTCTGCCGAGATGCAGGCCCCTCTCAGCTTCCCTTTTCCTGCTGTCATTACCAAATCTTCTGTGCTCAGAAACAGGCTGAGCTGTGAAACAGGCCAAATCCTGGGCTCCGAACCAAGGGGGCAGCCCCGGCCAGGCTGTGTGCCCTGGAGGGGAAGGGTCTGGAGCAGAAGTGACCGTGGTCACTTCATTCCTATAGCTCTTGGGGACAGAGACCCCCACAGTCACGCTTAAAAGCCTTAGTACCATTGAATGACCTCCATTCGCACAGAGGAAAGCTCCAGGAGAGAGACCCGTCTCTCGTCCTCCTTGCTGCCCGTGACCTGCCCAGAATCACTCCCGAGTGACTGCAGCCCAGATGCCTTCTCCTCATCCCCTGGAGCACGGTGCAGACAGGCCGGACTTTGCAGAGGAAAATTTAAATTTTAAAGTGTAGGGGAAGCTAACTGCAGTGGGGGGTCTCCTGGAACAGAAGACAGACCTTGGTGGAAAAACTGCTGAACTCTGAATAGAGTCTGTAGTTTACTCAACAGTAACGAGCTGATGTTAAGTTCTTTGTTTTCACAAATGTACCTGGATATGTGAAGCTTCAGCATGAGGGCAGCTGGATGGGGGGCACACGGGGACTCTGTAGTATCTTTGCAGCTTTTCTGTAAGTCTGAAATTACTTCAAAATATAAACTTTATTTTTTAAAAGGTGGAGGGAGGGACAAAAAAAGAACAAAGATGAGTCAGGAAATTCAAGAATAGTGAGGCTTAGCATGTTTCGGTGTCTGATCCCTCCATACTCGTGGGAAAGCAGAGTGCCGTCGGGGGGCAAAGCTCCTACATTCGGTTTATCCGGAGATAGCCACCCTCCGGCTCCAGTGGTCCCCTACCTGAAGTCTGAAGGTTGGCCCCCTCCCAGGGCCTCTGCAAAGGTTGAGTCAGTAAACCTGCTTTTCCCCTTTCCTTCTTTCTGAGCTCTCTGACCCCCAGGGGGGTCTCCCCGCCCAGCTTCCGGTCCAAGACAGACTGATTAAAGCTCTGCTGGTCACTGATCCCCATCCAGCTCCAGGGAGTGACTCAACTGGAGGAGTCTTCAAACACATCGTCTAAACGGAATCTCACGTGGAGAGCCAAGGTTTAAAACCGATCAACTTGAAGCTAAAGTGGGGGAGGCCCCCCGCACCCCTTTCCACCCACTCATGGGAGCTGCAGCGGGGTCCCCACAAGCCCTTTGGACCACCGAGCCCTGCCCGGCTTGGGCACCCATTGCTCCCCCGCCCCTGCCCCCGGTCTGCGGATCACACCTGCCCCTCCCCTCCCCACCAGAGGGAAGGGTTTTGCAAACGTCCACCCTTCAAGGGTCCAAAAGGATCACACCCCGCCACGAGGGTCAGAGGGCTGCTCCCCTGAATCTCTTTTGTTGCTGCAATCACAGCTTTTTTCTCCGTGTTTCCTCCCAGCGCAGGAGAAAAAGACCTGAACGCTGTCAGACCCAGAGTAACTCTGTATTCTTGAATTAATCCTCTTCTAAATTATCCTTTTCTAAACCGTGAAATCACTTAGAGTCCTTCAGGCTTGGGCCCCAGGGCCAGGCCTTCCGAGGCCTCCCGAGAAAAGGGGTCCACGCGGAGGCTGCTCTAAGCCGGGCTACCCCAGGAGGGCGGGCTGTCCCCAGGCCCCCCCACACACACTCACGGCCACCTCAGCCTGGCAAGCCTGCCTCAGGCCCAGCGGAAGTGGTACCAGCATCCCTCTGATGCCTGTGGCATTATTGGAAAAGTCATCTTCGAAACCACAGAGAGATTCAGCGTTGGGGGCTTGGGCTGGGGCGAGCTGTAGACAGCAAGGCAGCTGCGTGACCACCTGTCTGCCTACCTCCCTGGTCCTGGCGTGACCCTTGAAGCTGGTGAGCCGTTTCCCCGCTCAGCCAGTTGCATTGCTCTCTGAGGACAGGACCAGAAGCTTACAGCAGGAGGGCTTCAGGCTAGACATCAGGAATCATTCCAGAACTTTATGGGCCCGAAGCAGTTTGCGGAGTCGCCTTCCTGCGAGGCAGCCAGTAGTTTGCCGAGGCTCCACCTGCCCAGGTAACCCAGGTCAGCCCCGCCCCCTCGAGCTCCTCTTCTTCTGTGACTTGGGGACGCTCGCGTGGCGGTCCTGAGAGAGTCCCAGCCTGGACCCGCCGCCTCGCTATGACGCGCGCAGGGGTGGCTGTGGTCCGTCCTCGCCTGTGGCAGCTGCCTCTGTGTCTGCCCACAGAAGCCATTGTTCTGTCCACGTTCGTGCGCTCAGCGACTAGCCTGGAGGATGTGCCTTTGCTTCATCTCTGTGCTCCTGCACGCGCTCTCTCTCCTCTCTCCGGGGTCACGTGTCACCTGGGTGCTGGGAAGGGCACCCGGCACTGCTGAGCCATCCCTTCCTTGAAGGAAGACGGAAATTCCGGGGCCACTCTCTATGCCTCGGAGCACAGACCTGGGCGTGGACTCAGGAATGGTGCCTTGGCTTTTAGGGCACCCACTGGGTGCTCAGGACGGGCACAGGCTTGTCATGAGCCCACTTGAATCTGGTCCTCCTGATGGCGTCCCAAGGGACAGACTATTACCCCATTTCACGGATGGACAGCTGACCCCTAGAGAGACTGGGGGCCTGACTGGGTCTCAGACAGTAGGTGCGTGAGTCTGGGTGGAAGCCAGCTGGGCATTGGGAGCCAGGCTCTCTCCGTTCCACGTAACCTTTCCATTCTGGTCGTGATGATGGTGACTAAGAGAACAAGGAATGGTGGGTCACAAAAGGCCCCCCTAGTGACCCTAGCGACCACTTCCTGAGCTCCCGCTACGTGCTGGTTGGCGCTCATCACACCAGCCCTGGGAGGTGCACGCTGCTGTTCCCATTTGACAGATGAGAAAACTGAAGCCAAGACGCTGTCGTTTGATGGTGTCACACATCGAGGAATGGGTGGGGCTGAGCTTCAAATCCAAATTTTCGACCTCAAGTCCTGCTCTTTCTGCTGTGCCGGAGGGTCTTCCTGTAGCATTTCCCACTCTGATATGTAGGACCTTCTTTTTGTTGAAATCTCCGTCCATCCTGATGCAGTGTAAACAGAGCTGTGAAAATACAGTACTGTGTGTTTACTTTGCCTTGTTTTTACTGAGGGCACCAGAGCAAATACACAGGGTGACCCAGCCCCCGGGGACGTTCCGTGTTCCCTTTTTTCTTCTTCACCCGGTCCTCTCGTCTGCTTCCCTCCCCCCGCCCCGAACTTGGTGGTCCCCCAGGGTGTTCCTCCACTCTCCCACCTTCCCTCAGCATCCTTGCTGCTCCCTCAGATCTCAGCAGCCAATCCGGTACCTCCAGCATCTCGTTGCCAAGCAACAGGCTTCCTACCTGCCCCATTGTGTTAGAATCTCCATGACAACAAGTATTGCCAAAAGAGAGAGAAAAAGAAGTTAGGTGGTGGTAGCAGGAGGTGGTGAGACCCTGTGTTCCAGGACATTGGTGCAGTTTTGCCAGTAGTAACTTGCTTGCTCTCAGGGTCCCCAGGGTGGGGTCACAAGCAGCCTGGACCAAAACCTAGGAGATGACAAGTCGCCAGGCTGACCGTCTGCACGTGGGGCTGGAGATTCTCTCAAGGGCCCAGGATGAGAGCCACAGACATTTTTTATTGAGACAGAGTGGGGCGGGGCCCGTGATCACCTTTCTGTGGGTCAGTACAGGAAGGCAGCGGAAGAGGGAGGAGTTTTCGATCCCTGCTTGACTGAGGGGGTTTCAGGAGCACATGGGGAGGCGTGTGTCTGAACAGGGCCACGCCTGGAGCAAGCAGCACTTAGGGACAGGCTAAGACCCAGGGCAGGAGTGGGAGGCGGGGGTACCATAAACAGGGTTTTGGAAACACCGGCACCTGCCCAGGGGCCGTGGGTAGGTGAACGCTGTGGATTTTCCCTGTAGGCCAATCTCGGCAGCCGCTGCGTCACCTCCACCTGGCCTTCCTGCCCTAAAGGCCTGGAGGAAGCTCGTAGGGAAAGGAGGGATGGAGGAGGCGTGGGGGGAAGTGAGGAAGCCTTAGGTCCCCAGGCCAGTCGAGGGATGGTCTCAGAAAAGGGAAGCACTGAAAAGAAATGGGAGGGTGCCTGGGTCAGTTAGGGCACAGAGGAACTGCCGACCTGGATGCATGGCGGGGGCCTCCCAGGACCCTCAGAAGGGCAAAGATGTTTGAATACAGAACCTCCCGTCCTGCGGCCACAGCAGGGCCTGCTTGGGCAGTATTTACTGTTCAAGGTGGATGGTGCACGGAAGACCCCTCCAGCCCAGGGCCCGGAGGGCACTTGCAGGGCCTCGGCAAACCCACCAATCTCCCCTCTCCGCTGGCTCCGCCTCAGTGGTACCGCCGCGTGCTCCACGGCTGTTCTGAGGCCCGGGTCCTCCGCCATGCTGCCCGTGGACCTGGCCGTGAGCATTCTCTGCCTTCCAAACCTCCCAGCAGGACTAGACAGGCCCCAGTTCCAGTACTTGGTGCTCCTCACGGATGGAAAGTTCCTCCTAGCCTCTCACTTGACGCCCCAAAGTCGAGCAGTGTGTTTTCTTCTCTGGGTCCAGTGAGCAGAGGCAGAGCAGCTCTGCTGGCAGGGCACCGGCCCACATTTTGGCCTCCAGTTCTGCTCCCCTGCCTGGCCTGACTATTCGAGAACGTTGTGAAAGCTCTTGGCATGTGTGGCCGCAAGGAGGGCCAGGCTCCCCACAGAGGCTGCACCGCCCCCCCCCAACTGCTGTACCAGGCAACTCGGAGAAGGATGAGGCGAGTCAGACACTGTTGGGGGAAGACAAGTGGGGTGAATCTTTCTGACCAGTGATCTGCAATTTGTATCTGAGAGCTTTTATGAGATTCCCGCCTTGGACCCAATAATCCCCTTTCCAGGAATGTAGCCTGAGGAAGTCATCTGAGGCTCAGGCAGAGCTGGTTTGGTTGTTTATCACAGTGTTACAGGAAATAGTAGAAAACTGGAAACGACCTAAATGGCTAGTGACAGTGCGATAATTAAGCAGCGTTTGGTTAATGCAGTCACAGAAGAGTTTATCAGCAATTAACAAGTACGTTTCTGAAAAAACGTCTGAAGATTTTTAAATGAAAAGTAAAACTGCTTACTACGTAGTAAGCGAAAAGGTGTAAAATGTATGTATATAGTATCATCACAATTTCATGATCAATGTATGTATGAGTGTGAATTGTAAAAAGCCTGGAAGAAATCGAAACACTTAAAAAAGGCTAAGTAGCGGCCAGTAGGGGATAGAATTTTTCTTTATATTTTTGTAGATTTTTCCAAGTTTTTCCTAATGAGCATGTTATTTTTATTATAAGAACTGCCCTTTTTAAGCACTTCCCCTGGGCTACCACGCTAAGCATTTTTCACACTGCTTTAGATTGAATTTTGGTGTCCCCTAAACTTCTTATGTTGAAATCCTAACCCTCAAGGTAACGGTATGAGGAGGTGGGGTCTTTGGTATGTGATTAGGTCATGAATGGGATCAGTGCCCCCCATAAAGAGACCCCCCATAATGAGACCCCCATAAAGAGATCCTCCACGTGAGGACACAGTGAGAAGATGCCATCTGTGCACCAGGAAGGGGGTTCTCACCAGACTCTGAATCTGCCGGCAACTTGACCTTGAACTTCCAGCCTCCAGAACCGTGAGGAATAAAGTTCTATTGTTTGTAAGCCCCCCGGTCTATGATATTCTGTTAGGCCAGCCCGAACGGACTAAGACACATTATCTCATTTCATTTTTACATTAACTCCGTGGTGTCACTACCCTTGTTTTACTTTTTTTTCTTTTTCTTTTTTTTTTTTTTGCGGTACGCGGGCCTCTCACTGTTGTGGCCTCTCCCGTTGCGGAGCACAGGCTCCGGACGCGCAGGCTCAGCGGCCATGGCTCGCGGGCCCAGCCGCTCCACGGCACGTGGGATCCTCCCGGACCGGGGCACGAACCCGCGTCCCCCGCATCGGCAGGCAGACTCTGAACCACTGCGCCACCAGGGAAGCCCACTACCCTTGTTTTTCAAATGAAGCAGCCAAAGTTTGAAGGATTTAAGTAACTTCTGCAAAGCCACACGGTTTATAAATGGCAGAACCAGGCCCTGAGCAGCACCCCAGATAAGTTCCCAGAAGTTACAGCTGTCGTTCAGGGTAAGCGGTGGATCTGTGTAGCTGTGGGCTTCTGCCCTAAGAGTGCAAACGCCTACGCGTCCCCACTCTCCTGGCCCGGGTCCAGCTCCTGAGCAAGGCTTCCTGGGGGTGGGGAGCCTGCCCGGAGCCCCTGTGCTGGGAGGTACAGACGGTCACGAGTGGGGCCTCAGGTGTGGCCTCCTGCGTCCACCTCCAAATAGTGAGAGAGAAGAGGGGGCTCCCCCAGCTTCAGCTGAGGCGGGTCTCCCGCGAGCTCGCCGGCCAGACTGCTGGCACCTGGCGGACCCTGGGCCTTGGGGAGCTGAGCTCTGGGAGCCTCACAGCCGCTCTCTGAGATTGGGGTCTGCCGGGGGAGGGACACTTCTCCTGCAGCCTGGCACCCGGGCCTTGGGCGACAGCCAGGCCTGGCCGCTCCTCTGTGCGTGACTCCCACGCAGATGTGCTGCTGCTGAAAGGGAGATGGTCCCGGCGTGGAGACGTCATGTGCCAGGAGCGGGGGTGTTCTCTCTGCTGCTCTGGAAGGACCTGACCCCTGTTTCACGCTGGAGTTGCCTGCCCCACTTTGCAGATGGCAAACCTGAGGCCTAGACGTGAACAACTCCGGGAGATGCTTAGCACTGGAGTCCAGTCCGGGGGTCTGACTCCCAGGCTGCCACCAGCTCCCCGCATGCCCACTCACCCTCGCCCTCCAGGGTCTTTGCTTGTGTAACCGGCCTGAGGCAGGAGGCCTGACCTGTACCTCACGTGGGTTTGCAGTCCAGCCCCTCCAAAGGCCACCATGGGGTTGGTGTTCCACAGCGGGTAGCAGCCCACACTCCTCAAGGGGCAGCGTCTCCGGGTGGAGAGCTTAATTTAAGAGCAGTCCAGAATCCCCGAGACCCCTCCTGCCCAGCCCCGTGGCCCTGGGCTTTGGGGCCAGGAAGTATGTGGCGCTTGTTGGGTGATTCCCCTCCGTCCGCCTGGCTAGACCAGCCATCCCTGGGCCGGCACTGGAGCTGAGGGAGCAGAAGAAGGAAGCAAGGGTGACAGACATGGAGCTGCCGGGGGCCACGTGGGCTCCAGTTTCTCTGTCAGCCTTGAGCTCCCCGCCCCAGGCTCCACCAGCTTCTGCTCCGGGGCCCATCTGAAGGCTGAGCAGTCACTTGGGAAGCCAGGCCTCTAGTGACTGACTGGCCTGCAGGGCGTCACGAGCGAGGGAGGGAGAGAAAGAAAGACGGGGTGCGGCAGGACGGTCATGGGGCACCTCCCAGGGTCTGGGCATTTGCACCCTCGGAACGCAGACCCCAAGCTCTCGTCTGCGTTACAGGGGCCCTGGGAGCCCCCGGAGGGGTTTTGCTCTGGGCTGCACGTGCTCCCCAGGCCAGCTCAGCTCCCTGGAGGCACTTACAGTGGAGACCTCCAGCCCCCTGTGATTTGTGGGGCAGTTTGGTTTTTTTAATTAATTTTTTTGTTGGAGTAGAGTTGACTTACAATGTTGTGTTACTTTCTGCTGTACGGTGAAGTGATTGGGATATACATACACATGTATCCACTCTTGTTTTAGGGGGGCATTTTTTCTTAAATTAATTAATTAATTTTGGGGGCTGTGTTGGGTCTTTGTTGCTGCGCGGGGTTTTTCTAGTTGCGGCGATCGGGGGCTGCTCTTCTTTGCGGTGCGCGGGCTTCTCATCGCGGTGGCTTCTCTTGTTGCAGAGCACGGGGCTCTAGGTGCGCGGGCTTCAGTAGTTGTGGCTCGCGGGCTCTAGAGCTCAGGCTCAGTAGTTGTGGCTCACGGGCTTAGTTGCCCCGTGGCACCTTCCCGGACTAGGGCTCGAACCCGTGTCCCCTGGATTGGCAGGCGGATTCTTAACCACTGCGCCACCAGGGAAGTCCCTGTGGGGCAGTTTAAAATCATTGATTTTCACTGGCACTGAGTCATTTCTCTTGGCTAATTGAAAAGGAACCAAGGATCCTGACAGTGGAGCCGTTTACATGGATCAGATCAGTAAAAAACGCCACCCAGCTGACACACGTGAGCCTTCAGCTGCGGCTCGGGGCCTCCCCGGAGCTTGGGTGGGCTTATCTCTCAGAGGCCAGAGAAACAGCCCCCCGAATGGGGACCAGGAAGGCAACTGGACCCTGGGCAGGAAGAGTGGAGGTTAGACCCTGGGAAGGACTTCCAGCCCAGAGAGATTCTGAGGGGGTGGGCGAGTCCCTCTTCTGTCGGGTTTTCTGGGGTCTCCCTTCTTCCCGCCTGTCGGCCTGGACCCAGCCTGGACTCAGCCAGGACCCCAAGGGCTGGAGAACCCTCTCTGGGAAGCAGATCCAGGCAGCTGCTCGGTCCTGGGAAGCTGACCCGGGGACAGGGCTGGGTGGGTCTCGGCACGAGCTTGACCACTCACTGTAAATGCCAGGAAACTGACCTATTTCACGTCGCCCGAGATGATCACAGCCGGTCCCATTTTTTCCTCTGTGAGAACTTGTTGCCACCTGGCCAGAAAGAAGAGCTGGCTGCAGTTTCTAGGCTAAAGGAATCCCCGAGGGTGTGGGCAGAGCCCCAGCCGTGGGGGTGGAGATGGGGAGGGGATTGCTGAGTCCCACCGCTCGGGGACAGTTGGGCCCCGACTCTGAGCCAGGAGCCAGCCAGGCGGGCGCTGCTGTACTGAGCCGCCCCCCACCTTCTGCCAAGTCCCAGCCAGCGGACCCTTCTCCTCGCTCCCTGCCAGCGCGGTGCCCAGTCTGCCCATGCCCCCTGGAAGTGACGACACCGCTGGCTGTCCATCCTGTCCTCTCCACGCTGACCGGGGTGATCGCCTTCTCTGCCAAGGGCCAGACTCGGCTGAATGGCACCCCGCCCCAGTTTGCTGGAGTCCAAAGCCGGGTCTAGAGGCCAAGAGGAGGGGCGGCGGGGGGGGGGCCTGAGATCCTTCTACTGCGGCCCCAGTGCCCACCCACAGCTCAGGTCTTCCGTCATCTCGGTCCTGAGAGGTGGGCAGAGGCTAGAGGCTGAACAAGAGAGAACGTTTAGTAAACTGTATTGCAGGCCTGTCCTCAGCCCTGGGAACCCCCCATGACGCCTGGTCTTGGGTCCTTTGTGGAGCCAGAGCGTGGGTGTGGGTGGGGGTAGGAGGGCCGGGAGGCGCCCAGGCCCTGTGTTTCCTCCTCTCAGCACAGGGATGCTCCCCTGGCTCCCTCCTCATCCGTAGCCCGCGTGTGAGCTGGCACCGTCTGGGGCCCACACACGTGGGATGAAAGTTGTGTGCACACAGTCGGGGGTCGGGCCCACTTTTCCAGGGAGAGCCTGTGAGCACTGGAGATGGACCAGGACGGGAGGACACAGAGGGTGTCCCCACCTCCCGGCCGGATGGGAAATGGGCCGAAGGGGAGCCATGCAAGGGACACGGAGAGAGGGCAGAAAGCCGGAGCCAGGGCGTGTGTGCATCTAAGCGTGTAGGCGCGTGTGGGGTGTGTGTGTGAGCAAGCATGTGTGCATACAGCTGCGTGTGTCCCTGCACCGACATGGTGGGTGCGAGTGAGCGGGGTCACTGTACCTGTGGGGTTTGTCCGAGGGCTGTGGCAGCTCAGTTGCCTGTTTGTCCCCTGGGGTGGTTCTGCCTCTGGGGACCAGACTGGGCCTCTGACCGGAAGTGAGGCCCGAGCTGGGTTTGGCCGTGGGAGGTCAGGGCTCCAGGGTGGAAGAACCGACGTGTCAGTTGGGGTAGGAAACCTGCCCGTGGTCCAGCGCTGCAGCCCAGGGATCTGTCTGTGCTTCCGGCCCCCAACGGTCATTCCGCCCACCTTCCCGCCGGTGGAAATGTCGCCCCTGGGCCGTCCCTCCTCATCCTGCAGGAGGACCTCAGCTTCGAGGGGCCTCGGAGAAAGAGACACCTCCCAAGGTTTACTTTGAACGTGTCTGGCTTTGTTTGCCCTCCTACCCCCATCCCGTATAAACTGGCTGTCCCACAGATACTCAATAAGGGCGTAGAAATTTAGTTTAGAGGGAAACGTTTA
This sequence comes from Monodon monoceros, assembly GCF_005190385.1. Taxonomy (NCBI): domain Eukaryota; kingdom Metazoa; phylum Chordata; class Mammalia; order Artiodactyla; family Monodontidae; genus Monodon; species Monodon monoceros. Next base: position 1,118,146 of record NW_021703774.1, on the reverse strand, counting down.
TGTTATTGGGACTGGAATGGGTGACGGAGGTTCCGGTGGGAAATCTGGGTAGAACAGGGATAAACCCTGTGCTGATGACCTGTTTGACTTTAACTAGCAATTCTTCAGTGATTTTTCTGGCCAGGCACTGTCTTAAGTGATTTTCTCGTAATTACTCACTTGATTTGTGTAAGATGGGGATGACGATGAAGAACCCAGCTGTACAGATGAGGGAGCACGACAAGTAACTCGCTTAGGACCACAAGCCGGACCTGCACGGGGGGTGGGGTGAGGGGGTGGGGACTCTGCCTCCAGGACCTTCCGCGGTGCAGAGCTGGCCTCAGCGAGCCCTTTTCCACACGCCGGTCCGCTGCCTTCCCCCCTCTTCCTGAGAGGCAGCTTTTCCTCCCTCTCCACGCACCGGGGAACAGAAATGATTTGCCCCAATTCACGCAGCCCCGGTGGGACTCATGGGACCAGCACCCGGCAGTCCCACCTCCCAGGCTTTTCCTTTTTTAAATATCTTTTTCTGTGTTTTTATTTTTGTCTTTTTCTCTGTCTCTCGGCACATCCCACCTCTGAGTGCTGTGGTTAAATGTTCTGACCCTTTCGAAAGGGGCACCCCGGCTGCGTTCACAGCGCGCAGACGCGGCCCCTTCACGCCCCCGCGGGAGGAGCTGTCCGGTCAGCACCAGGGCCTCTAGATGTTGCCCAGCGACCGCAGACCTGGGGGGACCGCCCTCCTCGCCTCCCTCCCGCCCCCGCTTTCACCTCCTGAGCTTGAGCGAAGCATGCATAGGCCAGAGGGGCTCCTGGTTCTGGGGTCTTTGGAGCCTTGAGCCAGTAGCTCTGTTTGTCCCCTTGGGGCGGGGGGCCAGAATGGTTCCGTCTGAAAGGTGGGCGGCTGGGGGCGGGAGGGAGTCGGCGGGGAGGCCTGGAGGCGGGCGGGCAGCAGAGCCGGGGCAGGCAGAGCCCTGACCAGAGCTCGATGGTCTCGGCCCGACCTGATGCCGCCATTTGCTGGCTGTGTGACTACCAGCGCCTTCTGTGCGTCTCTGTGCTTTGGTGGCCCTGCCTGTGGAGCGGGGCAACTGCGAGTTGATGCACACGAAGCCCTTGGCGGTGGGGGGAGGCGAACGTGCCTGCTGGGGCGGGGTGCTGGGGCCGGGCCGCCCCGCCCAGGAAGGCCCCAGCCTCTCACCTCCCCTGGTACCCATGACACTGTCTCGCTCGGCACGCGAATTTGTCTCCTTCCCTTCCGGGAGGAGGACAGCTGTTCTTAACACCGTTTCTGCCATCTCTTGAGCACCTGCTGGGTCCGTCACCTTTATTCTCTCATTTAATCTTGACAGCATTCTAAGACTGCTTCTTGCAGGTGAGGTCTTTGGGCTCAGAAAAATTACGTAACTTCTCTACAACCACATAGCAAGACGAGGCAGAGCTAGGATTGGAACTCAGCTCTTCCTGACTCTAGAGCTGGACTCCCTCCTCGCCCGTGTTCCTGTCCCTTCTGCTGGTGGATGGGCACTGGGTGCCGTCCTATCCACGTGGACGGCGTGTTTCCTATTGATGCCGCGGGCTTCTGAGCCGGGCCTGGCAGGGGCTCTGATCCTCCTTTGCTCTGCTGGGGGCTCTGGGAGACCAGGCGGCACCGTCTCCATCGCTGGGCGCCTTGTCCATGTGATTGTAGCCCTTACTAGTTGTCAGGCACTGTTCTAAGCCCTTTATGCTTATAACTAACTTAGTCTCCAAAGCAACCCTGAGAGGCAGGTCTGGTCTCAGCCTCATGTCACAGGTGAGGAAGCAGAGGTTACGGAAGTTGCCTGAGGTTGCACCGTCAGCAAACAAGCTTTGCACCCAGCACTTTACTCACCACCCACCAGAGTCACTTTGAAGAGCAGGGGCTGTAGGGGCGCCGGCAGCCCGTGGGCTTCGAGACCAGCCATCACACCCTCTGCTCCCCAGGCCCGAAACCGCCCCCGACCAACCCCAACCCCGCTGCTGCCTCTTCCCGAAGCCTCCCAGGTCCCGCCTCATCTGCAGACTGTGACACACGCTCCCCACGGCGCTTGGTTTTGCGTCCGTCCACACGACGCCCGTGCCGTGATGAGGGTGGCCGTGTTTCCTCCCCAGCAGACTTAACTCCTTGAGAGCAGAACCCGGAGCTCAGCCCTCGGGGGTCCCCGGCACCACGGTCAGCGAAAACAGGGGTCCTGCTGTGGGTCCTTGTGTGGCTGCAATGAGCTTTGTGATGAGGACCCCAGAACGAGAGCGCTAAGGGACCCCCGAGGCTTCAGTCCGCTCACCGAGGTGGCGTGAAACTTCAGATCAGGGCACTTGGAGGGTGGAAGAGCAGAAAGGGCGTGTTTAGGGGCAGGGGACCTGGTAGGAACCCCGACACCACACACACACACACGCACACGCGCACGCACACGGCAAGAAGCGGGCTCCTTGCTTCCACGGCCATCCCCACCAGCCTCCTGCCCTTGAGGCTCCCCAGACATGTGGGAGGCATCCCAAGGGATGAGCAGCGGTCACGCCAAGCACCGTGGCTTGAACAGAGCCCTGCCCCAAAGAGGCCGACCGTCCTGCTTCTCCGGGACGTCTCTGTCTGGCGCTGAGAACCTGGACAGGGGCCAGTACAGCGCACCTCTTCGCCCCCGTACCTTATCCAGCCTGCTCTGGACAGGAAGCGGGGCAGCAGGGAGGCAGGGGGGGGTCCCATCATTTTCCGGAGGAGAGCCTGAGCCCGGGGCGGGCACGGGAGTCCCCCAGATCATTTGGTCCATTAAGAACGCAGCTCGGGTGCCATGGAGGCACCTTTGTCCTCGGGGTTCAGGAGCCCACCCTCAAGAACATCTCTCCCCTTTCTTCCCCAGCAACCCCCCCGCCCTCTGCTGGAGACCTGTAACCCCGGGGTCTTCCTCCTCGATCCCCGCCCTTGCCCAGCTGTGACCTGCCACTGGACCAGTATAAATCCTCTTCCCATCTGGCTTTGGAAGAAATGGTGATGGAGTAAAAGCAGCAACGGCATCTGCTCCTTTAGCAAGTGAGGAAGAGGCAGCCTGCGCGGCCTCAGGGCCCAGAGGCAGGGGCCCCTGGGTGCGGGGAGCGGAGAGTCTGATCGAGGGGAGCTGGGGGTGCGCCGAGGACCGTGCAGGTGAGTGGGGCTCGTGGGCAGCACCACCCGGACGGGACGGGGCTCCCAGGAGAGACGCGGGCAGAGCCAGGATGCAGTTCCGGGTCCCCTCGCAGATACAGCTCCCAGAAGGGGTGGTCTGGGGCACCACGTGGCTTTGTGCCCCCACTGGGGCTGAGGGGAGAAGCAGCAGCGGGTCATGTGGCACTGTGCCCACCTGCGCGGGACTAAACCTGGGGATGCTGAAATGCAGAGCTGTGGTCTGGGGCCCTGCTCATAGGTGGTCAGCTGGTTGGCCCTGCTGGTCAGCGTGTGGCTCAGCCCTGTGTCCAAGGCCAAAGTCAGCAGCTCAGGTCCACGTGAGCCTGTGAGCAGGTCCGCACTCGGGCCTCTGGTCCTACGAGGCATCGCCAGAGATGCGTGGAGCTGATCGCTGGGGCGGTGGCTAGGAGGGGTGACAGAGCAAACCTGCTCTCACCTCCACAGGGAAGGTTCTACTGCAGGTCCTGAGGCCAGGCTGAGGCACGGTGTCCTCTTCCTGACTTAAAGACTCCCTCTTTCCCCACCCGACTGTGGTTTCAGGTTTTATCCCACCCTCATTTTGCAGACTGGGTGTGGAGAGGCTAAGACATTGACTGGAATTCTCGCAGCTGCAGGCAGCACCTGCCTGACGTCCTCTGAGTGCCTTTACGAAAGCACTTCCCGGGCCCTCCTGTAGGGCTGTCCTGGGCCTGCCGGGGCTGGGGACACGGCAGGCCCTGCAGGAGAGAGTGTGGGCAGGTGGGGGCCACTCAGAGTGACCTTCCAGGCTGTGGCTGGTGGGTGGTCAGGGGGTACACGAGGCAGAAGTGGGGTCAGGCGAGCCGTGGACATGATGCCCTGTGGGTCCAGGTGATGGGCAGACACTGGGGGTGGGGCAGCCGGCTGTGGCCCCCTGGTCACACCGGGCTTTGCCTTCCTTCTGTGCCAGAGGAGGTGGGGGGGCTTCACCTCATCCAGTACTGGTACCAAGTCATGGACATGCAAAGTAGAGGAAAGGGGGAGGGGTCACGGCATTTCTGGGTCTCTTGGAAATTACTCCATCTGTCAGCAGAGCAGACAGACTCCCACGGTCATTTCAAGCTTAGTCCTATAAATCCATCAACGCTTGAGGGTCTCCGTTGGCTTCTTACAGTCTAGCTTGTGGTCCGTGCTATGGCCGGCAGCTCTCTGCACAGCAGGGAAGGGCACATCCCGGTGGCCTCAGGTGGACCTGCCATGCTCTGGTGGCCTTTCCTCTGTGCCAGTCTCCCCTGTCTCCATCTCCACCCAAGTCACCGCGAGCATCCTCCTGGTATAGACATTTGCTCACATCTGTCATCATTCCCCAAGGATAATTTTCTGGATCTGGGGCTGTTCCCATGGCCGAGTGTCAGGGCCCTGTGGTGCTGCACTCATACCACGACTGGAAATTATAATTTTCTAAGAGATAGTAAATTTGACAGCAACCAATGATAACATTTAATTTTCATCTCTTCAATTTTAATGAAGCCCTTTGTTTTTGTTATGTTCTGGCCAAATGTATTTATTATCTTATGAACTTCTTGTTCAACCCTTTGACCCCTTCCTCTACAGGGTGTTTGCTTTTGATTGATTTGGTAGAGCTCCCTGTATGTAAAGGTATTATTAACTCCTTGTCTCTTATATATGTTGCGAGTATATTTACAGTTTATTCACGGTATGAACCTTTGGAAAGGGCTTTTCTGTCCATTCAGGGATTTTAATTTTTATGAACTGAAATCTGTCAGTGTTTCCCTTTATGATTCCTACCTTTGATGTGATGCTATAAAGACCTTTCCCACAACAAAATTATGAGACCATCCATGCATATGTTCTGCACATTCTTTCATGATTTCATTTTCTACGTGGAGCTCTTTCATCTGGAGTTGATTTTCCGTGTCTTTGTAGCCGGCTTCGAATTCCCTTTGAAATGAAAGCCATTAATAGATCAATTAATTCATTCATTAACATGGCGGGGAGGGGAAGCTGGTCAAGGATACGTGAGAAAGATGGGGTAATTCGTAGATCGGGGTCCAAAAGAGAAGGATCAGGTGGCAGGGGGTGCCTAGAGGGATCTGCCTTTATCTCAGGGTGGGACACTCATCTCTGAGACCAGAGGAGGGGGCGGAGGTCAGTTTGGCCAGGTCAGGAGGTGGGTAGGGAAGGGGCTAGGAAGAAAGGCTGTGAGCTGGGTGCCCACATCTCCAGGGACAGAGTGGGTGGGTGGGGACGGTGGGGAGGGACCAGGAGGGGTGGCGTCAGTGACAGAGGCTGGTGTGAGCCAGGTGGCAGGGCCCTGACCGGGGCGGGGGTACAAGTTTAGGATCTGTAACTGTGATGGGCTGCCCCGCCTTCGCGCCCAGTGGGATCTGGGAGATTACAGTCCACTGGAGAGGTGTCCTGGGGGAGAGCCGGGCATCAGGTAAAGGGGCAGGTGGCAGGAGCAGGCTGGGGGCACAGGGAGTCGGTTCACCGTGGGCAGAACATTCTAGACTCAGGTACAATGAGAGATCCAAGAAGGAAGGGGCTGTGGGAGGGGAGTCTGGCCCCGATCGGTGGACAGGAACGGAGTCAAGGTCAGATTACCCCGTTTGTACGGGGCATTACAATCCCCGAGCACTTTCACGTGTGTGTTTGCAAGAGGCAGAGGGGTTCGCCTCGAGCTGGGCCCGAGACCGAGTCAGGATGTGACCTCGGGAGCCCAGTGCCCCTTCCCTAGGGCACCACCTAACTGTCCGCGTTCTCTCCACAGCACAGTAGCCCTGCCGCCAGCCTTGCTGACCATGGACGGGACGGCCAGTGTGAACTCTGCCGGCCGCCCTCACTGCGCCTCCTCCATCCCTGTGCCTCGAGCTGCCTCCCAGACCAGTATTCATGCACCGGCCGCCTCTCCCCGGCTGCGGCCGCACCAGGCCGGCCTGGCCCTGAGCCCGCAGCGGGCAGCCTCGCCAAGACTGGGCAAGCCGGGCGGCCCTTCCAGAGGCTCGTCTCCCAAGGCCTCCCGGGGGAGAGGCTCCCCCAAGCCCTCTGGGGCAGCGAGGGAGTCAGCTGAGGGGGCTGAAGGCCTCACCTGCTCCCCCTGGAGCAGTCCCAGGGTGACCCCCAAAGCAGCCCTCTCCAGCCGGGCTGGGTGCAGAAGCGCTGGGGAGACACAGGGCACTCAGGGAAAGAAGGGGGTGGCCCAGGAAGGGATTCTGACCCGCCAGACCCGGGGCAGGAGCCCCTCCCGCACCAGTTCAAATGCAGAAGCTCAAATACCAGGGGCTCCCGAAGGTCGAAAGCCATCTAACCACCCAGGAAAAGATCAAAGAGATGTACCCTACAAAAGTTCTGGGGGCCCCAGGTCTTCGGAGCTTGATGCCCGGGAAGCTTCGGGGCCTCGCTCCCCGGTCTGCAGCCCCGTGCGGAGCGCACGCCCGCCGCCCACCCCGGGGGTCATCAGCTTCTCCTCGGTCCATCAGCAGAGTCAGCCTGTCACCGCTACCGTGGCCCCCTTCCGCTACAGGTGAGCTGCGGAGCCCGCGGAGGGAGGGGGGCTGGTGGAGAGAATAGAAGGTGGGCGGGGCATAGAGAGCTGGGGCGGGGTTAGGACCTTAACAGGGGGACCTGGACCCAACTCTGGGGACGCCGCCACAAAGAGGCTCAGCAGGAGGGTGCCCCCAACACGGCCGTGCGTCAGGGTGCCGTGGGTGCTGAAGAGCCAGTTACCCGGGTAGGCGGGTAGGCAGGTCGGTCTCGCCCGACTCACCAGTGGGATAGCTGCCACCACTGAGTTAGACTGAGAGCATGTGACGGGCTGTGCCTCCAGCCCGTGGTCACTGAAACCCCCACGGCCCCCCTGGCCGCCCCCACTGATGCCCTGCACCTGCCTGTCTGCTGCCCTCTGTCTCCACTGTCCACGCTGCCTGTGCGTATCTGTCCCCAGGGCGCTCGGACGTGCTTCTTTCTGACGTGGTCACGTTGGGCCACGTCACCACCGTCGGCAGTGGCCAGGCCACCGTTCATACCAGCATGGTTAACAAGCTAGCCTGTCCTGCTTTCTTCAGACAGCACAAGTGGAGAGCACAGAAAAATGCTTCCATCAACTGTGGTTCTTTCATAAAAATATAACTCTTTACTGAAATGGCCACCTTAAGTAAGTGACATTCTAATTCCTAAGTATGACACGGGTTAGAGATGCTCAAATGCAAAGGAAGTGCCTCCCCGGCTAACCGAACGTCCTGGGTTTTCTCTCTGCTGATTCGAGGACAAGCTCTCCCACGGTTTGGGTGGAGACGCTCCCCGGACACTGGGTCTCCCGGGCTGGAGTGGCTGGGGTTGGTGAGGGGAGCTGCACGTTTGCCTCGAAGCTAAGAGTGTGACTTGAACCCTGAAAGGTCTTGGGCTCCCTTTCACCATGTAACAGACAGCTGGGCCCCAACACCTCGTCTGCACGTCCCACCTCCTCCAGCGCACTGCATTCATTCAGTTACGAACTCCACAGTTTAAAAGGACATTGGTGCACGAAAATACATGGAGAGGAAGACGGACGGGTCAGTGAGGGATCCGAAAAGGTGTTACAGGAAAGATTAACAGAGCCGAAGCAGTTTGCTTTGGAAGGGGAAGGCTGAGAGGGGGTCTGAGAGCTGTTTTGAAAGACGTGAAGGGTTGTCGTGTTGTAAGCTGACTTAGATTCACTTGGTGCGGCTCCAACGCCCTGAATCCACGTCATGGTGCTTAGAAGGTAGAGAGACTCTCGAAGCTCAGGAGGAAGAACTTTCCAGCAACTAGACAGGCTCACAAATTACCCACTGGCAGTGAGCTTCCTGGCACTGCAGGGATCCCGGCTACCCCACGACGGGAGCAGGCCTGCCCCGGGGACCCCTGCCCCTCGGAGCATCCCTTCTGCCTGGCACACCTGACACTTCTTCCCCGTGACCTCCTGGACTCCCATTCGTAAGCTGATCAGACACCTTCCTGAGGCTGGTCCTTTCCCATCCCTGACCTGCTTCCCTGCGGACTCTGGGACTTGCTTCTCCTCCCTGAGTTTCTTCCTGTTGAATCCATCTTTGGGGGAAAGTGTCCAGGCGTTCAGCTGTTCAAGATTTTACATCATCTACCTTGCGAGCCCCCTGGCAGATGTAGAATCTGACATCCTCCAGTAAGGTCAGGACTTCTTCCTCTGAATGTCTCAATGTGACCTGAACAGACAGGTTTCCTCCGCTCAGCAAACATCTGTTGCCTCTTTGGGTTGTGAACAGAAAAGTGTTGCACCACCTCAGCAGGGGTCTTCACCATCCCGCCTCCTAGACCTGCCCCTTTTAGGCCCCGGGTGAGGGTTGCAGGAGGGTTGTGGTTTGGGCAGGGGAAGATTGGGGCCAAGGACACCCCAGAGGCAACAGGTGAGAGCCGTGGGCACCTCTGCTGAGGGCTGGGCTGGGCCACCCCGGCAAGGACGTGCCATCGGCCCTGTAGGGTCACAGACACCCTGTTTGCATGGAAACTTACCCCTGCGCCCTGCAAAGCTCCAGCCCATTGCAGCAGCTGGGGTTGTCGGGCTCCAATCCCCATCCCCAGGCCCCTCCTGCCTGACCTGCTTCTCCGGGGAACGAATCCAGCAGGTGTCTTCCCTGTCTCCTCAACCAGTGCCTCTCAAGGGTGTGGGTGCGGCCCTTCCGCATGACCAGGCACAGCCTCCCTTTGGGCAGCCCGGCTCCCGGGACAGAGAAGGTGCAAAACGCCCTCCGGTCTGGGTCTGCTCGGGACCGTCTGCTTCCCTCAGATCTCCGTCCTCACTGCCCTCTGCCCTCTGCCCCCCGGGAGAAGAGCCCCAGCAGGGGTTTCTTTCCCCAAGGGGTTTCCCCTTCCCGCCCGGGTGGCCTCCACTCAGACCCCAGTTAGGAGGGTGCCGTTAACGGGGTCAGGAGTGTCGGCGTCTGGTTGGTTTTCTCCTGTCTGGTTCAACCTCCAAACAACATCTGGCATAGATGGTGCTGTCCTTTCCGGCTGGGAAGGGAGGGGACACGGGGGCCTGGCCGTGCAGGGGAGATGCAGGAAGAGGAGGTAAAAGTGTGCAGCTCCTGAGGTCGGAGCAGCTGAGGCTGCTTCCTCACTGACCCGGGATGGCGCTCCGGCCCGTGTGCCCCTCGCTCAGCCTTGCTCACGATGACGGTGCTAGTCAGCACTACAGCAGGGTCTTCCTGTTTGTAGCCGTGGTTCCTGCCTGCCTGCTCGGGGTCAGACGGTGCTTAGCTCTTTATGTGTGTAACGTTATTCGGTGAAATGTTTCTGCATGGCCTAGAATCCCCTTTCTCCCCCCATACACTGCGTTATTTATTTATTTAATTTTCGGCTGCGTTGGGTCTTCGTTGCTGCATGCGGGCTACTCTCCTTTGCGGTGCGCGGGCTTCTCATTGGGGTGGCTTCTCTTTGTTGCGGAGCACAGGCTCTAGGCGCGCAGGCTTCAGTAGTTGTGGCACGCGGGCTCAGTAGCTGTGGCCCACGGGCTCTAGAGCGCAGGCTCAGTAGTTGTGGCTCACAGGCTTAGTTGCTCTGCGGCACGTGGGATCTTCCCGGACCGGGGCTCGAACCCGCGTCCCCTGCATCCGCAGGCGGACTCTCAACCACTGCGCCACCAGGGGAGCCCCTAGCATCCCTTATTTTAACAATCCAGGTTTATGCTCATTTCTTTGAAGAAACCTAGCAATTCCAGTTTTTCTTTGGCCCCTCGACATTTAACTGACAGTAGCCCATGGCGAGTGACCCCATCCTTCCCAGGGCAACGAGGGCTCCCGGCTGCCTGCGTGGCTTTGAGAGCCGGCAAACACCTCCCACAGCCCTGAACTCTCAGGCTGATCCGGGCCTCAAGGGCATCTCTTCCGCCCCGTGACCCAGTGAGGCCCAGAGTGGAGAGACCTGCTCTGCGTTACACAGCCAGAGTCCCGGCCATCTCGGCGCTGGAAACTGGAGAGAGAGGGAGGCAGGTTCACCCCCCCCACCACCCCCCCGCCCCGGCCCAGGCCAGGCATCGATTTCTCCTCCTGCGCCCCCCCACCCCCACACCAAGCTGCCAAAGGGTCCATTTAGCTGTAGACTTGAGCGGGGCAGGCGGCCGGCTTGGAGAGCCTGGGTAATTGCCTATAATAAAAGCTCCTAGAGCCTTTGTTCCTGGGAGCGATTGCACAGTTGGGCTTGTGCTCGGAGACCTGTGTGCACTTGGGAGATGGGGCCCGGAGACCTCGCTCTTCCTTCCTGCTGCCACAGCAGGCCGGGTGTCGAGGCGACCCCGGCCTAGCCCGCCCCTCTTCCTCCTCCGACCTCCTTGCTGCCCGGATGCTGGGGTCCGGGCCCCCTGGGCCCTCCCGGGGGTCCAGTGACCTCAGCTGCAGACGGAGCCCCTCGCGGGGGCGCCCAGGGCGGCCTGAGGGCAGGACACAGGCCGCAAGCCCGAGTTACCGGGGTCCCGCCGCCCTGCGGATGCCCTGCGTTCACGGGACTCAGGGACCCTGAAGGGTGACTCCCGGGGGCAACAGGTGGCCCCCTGCCCTCGGGTGCCCCCACCCCTGCCCCTGGCCTAACTTTGCCTAGAAGGCCCGCTGCCTGCCAGGGGAAGGGGCGCACATATGCCCATTGGGGGGGCCGGCCCAGCGTGGGGGGCAGAGCACCACAGGGGAAGAACTGACCTCCAAGGGGAGAGGCTCGAGGCCAGGGCGGCCTCCGCTGTGCGTGACCACCGTTCTCTGTCCCGCAGGGCGCAGACCGATCCGGAGCCTGGCCCCCTCCGCCAGGGCAGCTGGGCTGCTGATGGCTACTCCGGCCCCCCCAGCAGGACTGAGGAGAGCCTCTCGTGCGTGGGTAAGTGCTCTGGGGGCGCGACCTCCTCCTGGTGTGCCAGCACTCTCCCCACTGCCCACAGGGGAGAAGCGGCCCCGCTTGACAACCAGGCACCGGCATGTCAGTTGCACTCGGAGCTCGTGCTGTGCTTGATTCAACACAGGGCCGCTCCACCAAACCCAGCAGCCCTGCAAGCTCGGGGCAGCACAGGAGCCAGCGGGCTCCCTGCTTACCCAACGCCCAGGGTGGGTATCGCTGAGGCCCTGACAGAAAGTGACAAGCTGGGAGACTGACAACCGAGAGCCAGGTCCGAGCCCAGCCCAGAACAGAGGAGGTGCTGGGCACCTGGCTGGGCCCAACGGCCTGACACCCGCCCCCTCCCCCAGGACCACTTTTAACCGCCACTCCCTTGCGGGTCACTTCCCTGTGGCCTCCTGTAGTCACACCTGCCCCCAACGCGTGTCATGCCGCTAACGCACCTTGGGAAGCAGAATGTGGGCCTTGCCAAGAGGACCCCAGAACTCGACACGGTGGTCTCCCCCGAGGGCAGGGGCACGGCCGTTCCCAGGGCCCGTCCCGCCTCTGGCCACGGCAGGTGCTCAGTGGGGGGGGTCTCTGGATGGAGGGACGGTGAGGGGTGAGTGAGTGCCTCACGGTCCGGGGGTTGGGTTCTAAAGGGGTCCGAGTCTAAACTCTTAGCGGGGCTTGGGTGTGTGTGTTGATTTTCTTGCAACATTGAAAAAAATCCCCGGAGGATGGCTGTGGTCACCCCAGAGGTACGTGAGACTCCGGGAACCAGCTCCATCCTTTCATTCCCAGCAGGGTCGCTTGCCCCAGGACAGGAATGAACTTGCTTTTGGCAGAGCTGAGGTGGTCCACAGGATTTGTCTTACAGCTTCATCTCAGGGCCCTGCTCACAGTGGGCAAAGCTGGGGCTTAGAGCACAGCCTGACCCTGAAGTCGCCAGACGCCAGAGGTGGCCGCTCCTGCCTTCCCTGCACGGCAGGTGGTCGGGGGTCCCTGTTGAGCCCTCTGCCGGCCTGGCCCCCGGCAGTGCTGGGAGCGGCAGCAGCCCCTCTTCCACGGCAAGCCCTGCCGAGGGGCTTCGTGGGGCAGAGACGGGCGTCTAGAAAGTCAGCCATGCGCTTCCACAGCGGCGCAGGCACAGGGGAAGCAGGGCACCGCAGGGGCAGAAGGAGACCTCAGTTCGCTGGCACCAAAAGCCCATGAGTATCGGGATGCGGTAACCAGGAAACTATGCAAGCTCTATTTTTGCATCTGCAGTGTTGCGAGTGTAATGGCTTCCTTATGTGTGTGCCACATCATTCGGGCCTCACGGCCTCTGGCTACCCAGGCGCCCACTCACCGTCGCCATGCCATGTGCGCAGAGAGGAATTTCACACTAACATCCGTGCACGCTGGCCCCGGGAGCACCGGGTTGCTCGGCTGGCAGGACCCCCCTCGCCAGCTAGATGGGAAGTGTCTGGTGGATGGCAGGGGGGGGTTCTCTGTTGGGGGTGGTGGTGCAGGGCAGCCTTGGGAGGTGGGCTTCACGGCGAGAAGAGAGCCCCCTGCCTCCCCCAAGCCTCCCGGGATGTGGGCAAGGCCCCCGCGCCACCTGTGCTCCGGCTGTAGCTGTGGTCACGGTGTCCGTCTTGGCCAAGGATACCCCGAGCTCTTTGACAGGTGGAACGGGGAGAGATTTGGGGTCTGCCTGTGCTTCGTGGGGGAGGGGCTCTGTTCTCTGAGCCCGAGGAAACAGAGGAGATGAGAGGAAGGGGGTCGGAAAGGAGGGCCTCACTCACTTGTTACTTCTCTCATTCAATCAAGAAACCACCAGGGAGCCAGCTTTGTGTAGCAGGAAGAGAATTTCCCATGATGACTTGACACCAAGCAGGGTGCTGGGCGTGGCCTTCGTTTGTCCCAGTGTCCGTCCTCCATCCACCGGCAGCTGCCCTGTCCTCCTCTGCCCCGGGCAGTGTAGGGGCAACTGTGCTGGTGCCCTGACCCTCCCCGTGCCCACCCAGCTATGCCAGGGAGAGCCTGGCACTGGTCCCCTGATGACGCGCCCCTTGGTTGCCGTCAGCACAAACAGTGCCTGGGCCGCCGTTGGATCTTAATTTGGAGAGTCGGGAAGCCAGGGCCGATGTCGCCGGCGCCCACGTGTGAGGCCGTGTGCGAGGGACCGGAAGGGTTGCCCCAAGGTCGACACAGGCGTCTTAATCACTTCCACTTCGTGGCGTGTGTGAGCGCTGAGTGGGCAGGGAACGAAGGGGCCTTTTCTCGTCCTCACACCACGTGTCACTGGGGAACGAGCACCCCTCGCCTGGCCCCCGCCTGGCTTCTCACACGAGGCCAAGGGGCCCGGGAGCTGGCCTCGTGCTGGGCCTGTTCGCGTTTCGCCGTATCCCTCTCTGTCATTGAGGTGACTCCATCTTTAAGCCACAAGCAAGTTTTCCACGTCGTGTGGGTTTGGGAGAGAAGACTCCAGATCTGGTGTGTCTTCCCAGGGCAGGAGCGAGGCTGGAACTTCCCTTGGGGAGGGTTTGCTCGGGGCCCCCAGGTGGCCGCATGCCCACCAGGCTCTCCCGGGACTGCAGAGGACTTGGGCTCGAAGGCCCTGGGGTTCAAAGCTGTAATGGACTATAGCTTCGCCCAAACCCGGCCTCAGTTTCACTGGGGAGAGAGAGGCCCGGGGCGGGAGGAAGGCCTGCTCAGGGCAGCGTGCGTGGTTCGTGACAGCTGAGCTGAAACTGGGACCACTGCCTCGGACTCCCCAGATGCAGGGAGGACCAAATGCTGATGAGCTACTATTTATTGGGCACTTACTGTGTGCAAGGCCCGGCACCAGGCTCAAAGCCCTCTGTAAGCACGTCACACACGCTCTGAGGCGGAACCATTGCTCTGCTGTAGGTGAGCGAGCTCGGCTCAGAGAGGCTACGCAAACAACTTGTCTGAGGATGTACAGCGCTAGGATTGGAGTCCAGGTCACCCTCTCCCGGGGTCACCCCTGGCTTCCCGTCCGCTGCCGGTTGCATGGTTCCAGCTCAGCTGGGTCTCCCTCACTTCTGCCAGGCGGCGGGAAGGGGACGGGCCGGTGAGCCAGTCCCCGCGAGCCAGTCCCCGCCACCCCCTCCCCCGACCTGAGCCAAGCTCGGGATGCCGCTGCCTCTGCCTCCCAAGCCTGTGTCCTTCATGCTGCGTTCACACCACCACCACCCCCGCCCCCGGACCCCCCTTCACGTTTCCACCCTCTGGGGAGTTTCGGGCTGAGCCGGGCCTGTGTCCCAGCCATCCGTGGAGAGAGGACGCACAGACAATTGACTAGAAAACACAGCGCAAGCTCTGGGCAGGCGCTATGAGCTGTGTTGTCAGGGCTCAGGCGGGTCAGGGCCACTGTAGGGCTGGAGGGGCATAGAGCTCAGGGATAAACAGAGTAGGCGTCTGCGATGGAGCAGCCTTCCAGGACCTGGGACAGGAGGTAATCGTAACACTGAATGGCAGTGCCGACTCTACTGGGCTTCCTCTGAACCAGGCGCTGCCCTACGCGCCTCGAGTCCTCCCAACACCTGGGCGAGGTGGGGACCCACACCTTTGCTGGCATCGCGGCCTTGCTGCTTGCTGGCTGTGCGGGCTTGGCCTGTTCCTAGTCTCTCTGTGCCTGTGTCATGACACCCACACCTTCTTCCAAGGGTTTTGTGGGGATAACATGCACCCGTGCGAGCCAAGCGCCGAGAAGCTTTGCCCGGCACACGGGAGCCGCTCAGCGCATGCTGGGCGTGACCTGCTGCTGCCCTGGGGTGGGGAGAGGGCCATTCCTAATGTGCCCACCTTACAGGTGACGGAAGGGTAGGTGACATCCCAAGGTGGCCTAGCCAGGATTGGAGCCCAGCCTTCCGAGGTCACGCTCTGGGCCATCCCTGCCATGACCTCCCTGGGGGCAGGGGACACGTCCCAGGTCCTGGGCACCGAGGGAGGCCGGGGAGGCTGTGAGATGACCAGTGAGACGGGCCTGGCTCGGGGAGGGCCGCAGAGGGAGAGGCCAGGTAGTGAGGTCATCCAGGGTAGCCTGCTGAGCGAGGTGTGGTACCTAAAAACTGGAGGCATCTGGATTCTGTTTCTTTGGAGGAGGGGAGGGGGAGGGGGGAGCCTGGGGGACTTCTCACGTCAGCATTTGGCTGGGAATGGGGCTCACCTCCAGGCAGTGGATTCGGCCCATTTTAGTGGAGGGTCAAAAATAGCAGAGGCTGGGCAGCCCAGGCCCCCCGGGACTACCACCCACGAGCGCTCGAAAAGCAATGCACAGGGCTGGCAGGGCCTAGCTTCCCTGCTTCCTGTTCCGCCCAAGAACACAGGGCCCCTGTGTTGCCCAACTCCAGAGCATTATACCCATTCACCAATTTTTTATCCAGCACCGACTACATGTCAGGCACTCCTCTAGACACATGGGTACATCCAGGGACAAAGCAGGCACAGACTTTGCCCAGTAGAACTTCTGTGGCTGTCGAGCTGTGCAGTGTTCAGCCTGTGCAACTGTACATGAGCTGCACAGAGGCCCCGTGGTGGAGAAGCCCCAGCTCTGGAGTGTGCGTGCATCCCAGTGAGCGAGGACAGAGCTCTGGCTTCGGGACGCCCCCTGAGAATGTGAGCAGCGGCCACCTTCAGTGCTGGGAAAGCCAAGGTCTTCGACGCTGGGAAGGATGGTGGGAGGGAAGGTGATAAATATCCCCTGTGGTTTTCCTGGAGCTTCACCCCTGTGTTCCATGCCTGTCTGTCCTGGACTCAGCTCTTCTCCGCAGGGCTTTGAGATTCAACTCTCCGGCCTCAGATGAACTGCTTGCATTCTTCCTAGGAGATCCTACCCCCGTTCATTCCTCCGTGTGCCTGTGGGCCGCGGGCAGGTCCCGAGGATAAGGACGCTTACTGGGAGGAGGTGGGCCTGGTCACTGGGAATCTCTCCAAATCAGACCACCCCATACAACTTCGGAGCAGTTATCCGGGGAGCCGGGGTCGCGGGGCAGCTAGAAATCTCAGCCGTGGGAGGAGCTGTTTGCTAGGCTCCCACCACTGTCCCTCTGTGACCGGTGGAAAGACCTCACCTCCAGGGTTGCCCTTAAAGACTTGGTTTCACAAGGCTTTGCCCCCTCCCCGCGGGCAAAGGTGGGTTCGTCCTTTCCTAACTTCTGGGGAGGCCCAGGCAGGTGGAGAGCACCCTCCAAGCCAGTGACATGCAAGGCTTCAGTCCCGCCCTGGGTACCACTGAATGGGCAGAAGTGGGCGCACAGCATCCCTGCCCACAACTCCCCCACCTCTGTGATTACAGGATTAGGGTCCCCGCTGAGAGACCCCCCCACACACACAACAAGATGCCCAGCAGCCCGCCCAGAAGGAGCTCTGGGAGACACAGTGGAGAGTGAGGGGACACGGATGCAGTGACCAGGACGATTAAGCTGAGAATCACCCCTGGTCATAATATTCATCCACACGAGCCCTCTAAGAGGCAGCCCGAATCAAACCCCTGCCTTCCTGTGTATGTCTCCTGGGTTAGGGGCCGCCCGAATCAAACCCCTGCCTTCCTGTGTATGTCTCCTGGGTTAGGGGCCGGGAGCTTCAGAGGCAGCTGAGGACAATTAAAGGGTCCGGGCAGAGGGAGGGTGGGTGGGCGCGGGGTCGCCCAAGCCCTGGGGGCGGGGAGGGCAGAGAAGCACCTAGCCGTCCCTTCTCTCAAAGGGCGGGAGGGAAGCCAGCAGGTTCTGGGGGGAGAATGGCTGAGGTCAGAGAGGGAAGGGACTTGCGGCAGGAGGGAGGCTCAGGCCCAGGGGCAGTGGAGCCCGGCAGCCCAGGTTCACAGTCCAGGGCAGGAGCTGGACCCCGTGAGCCCCTGCATCCTTCCCGCCTGGGAGGCTGGGCCTCGGCGGAGCTTGCGGGCGTGTGCAGCGGGGAGCAGAGGAGGGAAGCGTCTGGGGATGAGGTCAGGCTATAGGGAGGTGGAAACCTCAGCCCGCACCAGTGGGTATTCTGGGCATCTGCAGGGCAGTTTGTAAGTGCCAAGTGGTCACCAGTGAATAGTCCATTAACGTTCATTGAGACAGGAGCCATGGCATTCTTCTGTTACGTTTAATGCCTTGTTTAAAAACCTAACAAAACTCTAATAGAGGTGCCATCTGAGCAGCCACCGGATGGGAGTGTATCTCCAGGTAGGAAGAGGCCAGATTCGTTAACTCAGCCGGCCCAGCCCTCCCTGGCCCAGGTGGGCAGAGCTTTCTCCTTTCTCTTAGAGCTGTCCTTAATTTTTTGGCATCAGGGACCTCTTTCAGAAGCTGGTGGACACTCAATCCGCCTCCCAGACAAATGGACGTATTCACAACACAAATCTTGCATTTGATGGTTGGTTTTATGGGCCTTCTGTATCTGGTCTGTGAGCCCAGACTAAGAAATTCTGCTCTGCAACAGTGATATCATCACAGCGCTGGCCAGACAACCTGGGTTTGGGCCTTGTGTTTTTCCTCATCTGGCTTTTGGGTTTCTTGGCCCACGGCAAGGTAATAGGATTGATTACAAACGGACCAGTCTGCCCTAAAGCAGAAAACTGAGTAAGATTATCTTTGAGGTTCCTCTGACCTTAGAACAGCCAATCCTGCACGGACGGGTCAAAGTGGACTGTAGGTTCGCCTGCATCAGAGGACACATACCCATACAGGCAGCTCATGGGTCTCCATCCCACATGACACAGGGCACAGCCAGCACACGCTGCCCTCCCCCTGCCCTGGCTAGAGTTCCTGCCCGCCACCCCCGACCTCTCAGGCCTGCGGTTGCCATGACAACCGATGGCTGATCCTGGTCTCAGGATGGTGTACCTGGGCCTTGCAGAGCTCCTCTGAGGCCCAGCAGGTCTGTGGGCACGGCTGCTATGGCAACATAGAAGCCAAGCCCGTGTGGGAAACCTCCAGACTTCTTACCCTGGTCTCTGCATTAGCCGGGAGCAGGTCTCAGGAGGACTCAGACCGAGTCCTCCGGGTCAGGTGCTTCCTTCTGCCTCTCCCTGCTGGAAGCCCACCTCCACCCCGACCTGACTTTCTGACCAGCTGAAGGGCAGAGAATGTGGGCATTCTCTTAAGGCCACATAGCGAGTCCTGAAGAGAACCCGAGACCCCCAAGACTCGGGAATAAGGAAGTCCCCAAGGGGTCCTGGATGTGTTAGGGCTGCCAGGTCTCCTGCAAGTGACAAGGATCTCAGGACAGAGGTCCCGAGGCTGAGCCACGAAGGGCCCATGGTGCTGTGGACAAGGGGCCGTAAGAGGAATCCTCCACCCTGTCCCCCAGCCCCAGTATTCTGCGGGCCAGCCAAGTGTGACTGCAGTCCTGGACCCAGGCAGACCCCAGGTGCGGTGGGCATCCGGGCTCCAGGAAGCTCCTGGCTGGTTAGGTCGTCCTTCCCAATCCCCACACCCCCTCCAGGACCCAGGCCCCCTTTTGGGATCATGTGCAATTATTGAGCAAGTCCCGAGAAACAGCACGAACTTGTGGGAAGTTGTGAGACCCGCAGATGTGTGTTCAAATTCTGATCCCACCAGCAGTCTGCTGGGTGACCTTGGGCAAGCATACTTCTCTGTATAATGAGGATAATGAGAGTCCCCGCTTCAGGGGGTTTGACGGAACAGTGCAAGTGACAGGTCTAAGAGGGTCTGCTTAGTGGCGGTAAAGACCCCCTTCCGCGCGGCTCCACAAGCATCAGTGAGCCCTTTTTTTTTTTTTTTTGCGGTACGCGGACCTCTCACTGCTGCAGCCTCTCCCGTTGCGGAGCACAGGCTCCGGACGCGCAGGCTCACTGGCCACGGCTCTCGGGCCCAGCTGCTCCGCGGCATGTGGGATCTTCCCGGACCGGGGCACGAACCCGCGTCCCCTGCATCGGCAGGCGGACTCTCCACCACTGCGCCACCAGGGAAGCCCAGTGAGCCCTTCTTAACAGCTCCATGTAGGGAGACGTCGTCGTCAGCCCAGGCTGCTTTAACAAAAGTACCGTAGACCAGGTGGCTTAAACAACAGAAATGTATTCCTCACGGTTCTGGAGGCTGGGAAGTCCAAGGTCAAGGTGCCAGCCATTTCAGTTCCTGGTGAGAGCTCTCTTCTTGTCTTGTAGACAACCGTCTTCTTGCTGTGTCCTCACCTGGCTCAGAGGAAACAAGCGCCCTGGTGCCTCTTCTTATAAGGGCACTAATCCCATTGCCAGTTCTCTGCCCTTGTGACCTAATTACCTCCCAAATGCCCTATCTCCAAATACCGCCACACTGGGGATTAGAGTTTCAGTTTATGAATTTGGGGGGGATACCAACATGCAGCCTGTAATGGGGGGCTTACAATTTAGCTGGAGGGGGAGGATCTCTCCCTAGGATACAAGTGGGCAGAATTTGACTACGTGGCACCCTGACTATAATCGGTAGAGAGGAAAGTTCAAGATAAGCGTGGGATGTAGTCAGAGAAGGCTTCCTAGAGAAGGTGGCCCCAAGGCTGGGCCTTGAAGGGTGAACTGGACTTGAATTCATATAAGAGAAGGCATCGGGGAGAAGGGCAGACACAGCCAAGGCGCAGGCGTGGGGTTTGGCCTGGACCGGAGGGTGGGTAGGAGAGCATCAGAGAGCAAGGCTCCTGGGGGTGGGGGAGGGAGGCCGAGTGCTGTGTGTGGGTCAGCACTGGCCTCTGTGGCGGCTGACACCAGAAGGTGGGGGGCAGTCCTTCCCTGGGGAGCCGCCCAGCTCACCTCCGCCCGCCATCACGGAGTTCCGGCTTGAAATGGAGAAGGAGGGCGTCAGCGCTCAGGCGGCCTGGGCGGGGTGCTTAGAAGAGCAGGAACCCAGTGTCTTGCTGTGAATGCCCGGCTCCCCTGCCGAGGAACGGAGGTCCCGTGTTCTAGCCTGGGGGTCAGGGTGCTTGGGGGCGTTAGGGAGCCACAGCCCAGCCCTAAATCGGACCTCACCTCCTGGGTCTGAGGCCCTCTGGCCACAGTCCCCACTCCCTGTGGGGCTGCACACCCAGAGCACCCAGCCTCTGAGCAGAGGACCTACACCCTCCCAGCCTGAGAGAGCCCTGCCCTCCAGCTGGGGACACTGGGCTTCAGGCTCAGGCCCTGTGTCCTCCCTGGGCTCGTGTCGGCCCCCCTACTTCACAGGATGAGCAGGCTC
Source organism: Monodon monoceros (assembly GCF_005190385.1). Lineage (NCBI taxonomy): Eukaryota > Metazoa > Chordata > Mammalia > Artiodactyla > Monodontidae > Monodon > Monodon monoceros. The sequence continues at coordinate 1,097,998 of NW_021703774.1, read as the reverse complement.
ACCCCCGTCCTGTGGGCCTGGAGGCTCAGGGCAGATGCGTCCAGGCTGCTGTGAGCTCCCAGGAACGTGGGCTGGAGTTAGACTTCCGCAGCACCCGCAGCCTCCCGGAAGTGCTCCCTGAGACGCTGGGCCAGAGGCAGACTGGGGCCCACGGTCCCTGGCTCCACTCCCAGCCTTGGGTTGGCTGGGCCTCATTTTCCCCAGCACAGGCGGACAGCAAATCTCTTCTGGGCCCACACTCCTGACCTTGGAGCCCATGGGAAAACCCCCCAACCCTGGAGCTTAGGGAGCCTCCTGGGACCAGAGAGGCGGAGCCAGGGCCCTGCAGAGTCCACAGAAACGTCTCAGCTACCAAGGCCCTGGAAAGCAGAGGCTGGGAGGAGGCAAGAGGATCAGTCTGGGAGGGCTTCCTGGATGAGGTGCGAGCCAGCTGGTAGATCCATGCTGGACCACTGTGTCCACCGGCTCTTCTCCTCCTCCAGGTGGCCCGGGAGGGTGGGGGTCACGTTCCTGGTGGGACTGCTAGGTGCGCGAGGGAACGTGAGGACTTCTTGCCCACTCCCGCCCTGTCGCCCAGAGGTGTGCAGGGCAGAGATGGGGGAGGAGAGGGTCTCAGCTGTGCCCCGTCCCAAGGTCACAAGAACTGGAGCTTCCTCAAAGGGGCAGAGGGAGGGTCTGCCGGCCTCCCCGCAGCCCAGGGCTGTAGGGAAGGGAGGGACGATGTGGCTGGGACGCCGTCCCCGGGCCTGGCTGCCATTCGGCACCAGCTGCGCTGTCTCTCACCACGGGTACCGAGAGGTCACTGCTGTTTACAGTCCTCACACATCTGCTCTGAGTCACGCATTCATTCATTCCATCCATCGTCATTCATCAAGTATTTCTGAGAGCCCACTGTGTGCAAAGAGCCGTGATGGGTTCTGGGAAAAGTTCATTGTCAGTAAAGCCAACCAAGGGTGGATCCTTGGGAATCACAGATGAGTGGATAAAGGATGTTGGCTGGATGCCAGGAAATTATTGCATTGGCCGCAGTAAGCGTGTGGGTGAGTCTGGAGAGGCATCGCACAGGAGGGCCCTTTGGACTTGAGAAGGGCCAGGAGAAGCAGAGGGTCTAATCCTCTTTCCACGCCAGCTCCTCCTAAAGTCTTCGCGACCTTGACTGACAGCAACCCCAGGCCTAGAACTGTCCAGGCCCCAATCCTTGGGGTCAACCCAATCCTTGACCCCTCTCTTTCCCAAAGACCCACCTCTGGTCCATCAGCAAACCCTAACGGCTTCAAAAGATGCCCAGCGTTGACCATCCCTCACCACCGCCAAAGTCCCACCAGTTCCAAGCCACCATCATCCCTCACCTTGATTTTTGCAGTCTGTCCAGGAGCCCCATCCAGCAGCCAAGGGACCCTTCCAAGGGGGAGCCAGGCTGTGCCAGTCCTCTGCTCCAAGCCTGCCGGGGGGCTCCCATCTCACTGAGCGAAAGGCCAAGTGATGACCTCTGAGGCCTCCGCACACTGGCCTCCATCACATCCTGACCTCACTGCCTGCCACCGGCCCCGTCTTTTCTCTCTAGCAGATGTGCCTCTGATCTTGCGATTCTCCGAACACACCAGGCACACCCTGCCTCAGGGCTTTGCCTGGGCTGTTCCCTCTGCCTGGAAACCTCTTCCCCAGATATCCATAGAGATTGTCCCCTCTCTTCTTCAGATCTTTACTCAAATGAACCTCCTCAGTAAAGACTTCCTTGGTCACCGAATCAGATACTCACCCCCTGCCCACAGCGGTTTCACCTCCCCTTCCTGCTTTGTTCCTTCTCCTCAGCACTTCTCAGCACCTGGCATTCCTGTCTACTGCCTGTCCCTCCCAGTGGAGTGGACGTCCCACGAGGACAAGAGTTTTTGTCTGCCCCGTCCTCTGCTGCGCCCGCAGCACCTGTCAGAGCTGGCGTGTGGAGGCGCTGAGCAGATGTAAGCACTGGGAGGCTGGCCGTCCAGCTGCAGACGAGACGCCACTCGGGCATCAGCCACCTCCGCGGCCTCCAGCCTGGCCTCGTCAAGAAGTCCCTGCTGAGAGGTGGAAGGACATGGGGCGTCGGTGACATGGAAGAGAAAAGGGCAGAAGGAAGTGGGCATCAGTGGCTGGAGGGCTTTCCACAAAGCTGGAGGTGTCGGGAGGTGATGGAGGACCTCATCACAGGGGTCAGGTGGGGACACCTTAAAGAAGGTGCTTGTCGCTCAGCCCCTGGCCCAGGGTGGGTGGGCTAGTGCCCAGCCCCTGCTCTCCAGATCCTGACTGTGGGCATAGAAATCAAGAGAACCCTCCCCTCTTCTCTGCTCTGCCCTTAGCCCTTGAGGGAACCAAGTGTGGACTCACCTGCCCACTCCCCCTGCCTCAGATCCCACCTTCTCCCAAGGTCACCTTTCAAGGTCAACCAGGTGGGGGCAGCCTAGCCCTCCTTCCCAACTTCTCCTCTCTCCCTCACTCCCCACCCCCCAGAAATCCTCTCTCAAACCCAGGGGCAGATCCCAGAACGCCCTCCCACAACCAGGGCTACATCCGTTTCCAGTCACGGGCGAGGGATGTAACATCACACTGCATGCCTGTCCTTGGCCGTGTGCCTGTATCTTCATTCCTCGAGTTGCTTTAAGTTATCGGTCAACAGACGTGGTCAAATCGCTCATCCCACGCCCACTGCAGAGACTGCCAATGCCTTTGGAGAGAGAGGAGTGGGGTGATGAGCGGTTTCGGGGGGCTGGAGATTGGGGACTTTCATGATTCCAAACCAGCCTCCTTCCCGAGTCCCCTCTGGAGCCCGGGCAGGGTCCAGTCCCCGCCACAGGCCACTGCACCATCAGCACCCACTCCCTGCCCAGCCGGGCCTCTGCCTCAGCACACAGACCCTCGCCTTCTCTCTTCATTGGACCCTCCCGGCCAGGCGGTCCTGCACGGGGGCGGGGTGGGAGGGGCTCCGGTCTGGGACTGGGGGTGCCGTGACAGGGCAGGATCCTCTCTTTTTAGGAATCACTTGGGGAAGCATATATTGGCTTTATTGACTGATGCTGGAATGGCTGTTGCCACGGCAGCTGAGGGCTCCCACTGCAGTAGAGGATGGTGGGAAACTCAGGGGATGTGAAGGGAATAGAGAGAGCCGCCAGACAGAGGGAGAGGCCTCACTGGGGAGCGTCTGTAAGTTCCAGGATGCCAAGATGACGATTTAAAGGGACCACCCCGTGATCACAGCAAGACCCTTTAGAGAGGGACAGCGGGAAGGTGAGCATGGAAGGCGTTTTCTGCCTCATAAATCGGCAGGTGGTGTTTCATGCAGAGGGAGGATGGAGGGGGTCTGGTGCCTCTCTTCTGGAAAACCCTCTTTTCTAGAAGGAGGCAAATTTTCAGGAGCTGTTTATTGAAGGAAGGGGACGGGCATGGGGTTTGGGGCATGTGATATCCCTCGGGAGGAGACACAGGGGAATAAAGAGAGGGGGCAGGGACCAGGCTGAAACACGGGAGCCGATGAGGAAGGAAGGAGGATCAGGTCCGGGGCAGTGGGCATCCAGGGACCAGGAAGCGCAAGTGGACAGCGCAACAGGTGGAGTAGTGTCAGAGCAACTCCAGGCACTGATGTGGGAGGAGGGAACCTACACACATGGGTACCAGAGACGAGGGGCCGGAGGAGGCGCCAGACCTTGTGTACAGCAGCGCGCACCGGCTGGACCACAGCGCAAATCATGCTCTTTGGCCAGACGGCAGCCAGTTCATTTCTCCTTGTCTGCTAAGGAGGAGATTGAATTTATGTGCAGGAGGAGAACATACACACAACAAGCAAACTACTGTAACCTGGTACATTAGGGAACAAGTGTCCCCAGACTCTCAAGCTGCTCTTTTTAGGGATGGTGAGATTCGCCCGTGACTGAATTAGCTGTGTCTTGTGCAAACTGGAGGAGACCCCTGAGTAAGGATGAGGACTTCAGAAGCGATTGTGATTTCATGAAAAGCGGCCTGTGTCGGGGGAGGGAGCGCATGATCACCCCGACCTTTGGTACCGACGATGGGACTGGATCCCCTCCTTGAGCTGGGATCTTGTGTCTGGGCTTAAGCATGAGTGTCTCGTGTGTGCCCAGAGGGAAGATTTCCTGACTGGCCTCCTCCTTTGGGCACTCTCTGTGCCCGGACCAAGTTCTGGCATGAAACCACTTAAGTCCCTTTACCCATCCATTTGCTTCTCACTCCCTATCTGAAATCGCCATCCCAGTCTACCTGAGTCTCCTAAGTGCTGGACACAGGCCCAGAGGCCAGTCTGCATTGTGCCAGGGGCCCTTCTAGTGAACTTGCACTCGCTGCCCCTGACCCTGCACCCGCCCCCCGTTTGAACCCTTCCCCGTTTACACTGCATCCTACTCCAGGAAGCCTCTGAGATTTCCTCCACCTATTCTCCCACCTGCCAGCACGACCTCTTACTCCTATGCTCATATGCACTGGGAACCTCCTCCGTAAGTGCCAGACCCTGGGGTTACAGCATCAGCGAGACAGCCAGGAGCTCTGTTCTCCCGGGTTGGGAGTCTCCCCCTTGTCATTCCTGTAATCGGTATACACCCACCTCCGTCTGTCTGCCTGCAGCGAATGTGGTGATGTGCTTGACGTTGCTGTTTCCCACGAAAAGGAGTATTATTCTCTCAGGTCTTGTATTGCTATCTTGCATGTCCTCCCAGACACTGAGTTCCCTGAGGGCAGAATCGCCATCTCTCTGTTTCTCCAATGCCCAGCCAAGGGTCCACGTTTCTTACCAGACATCCCTCTGCCTGAGAAGTCAGAGCTCAGTACTGTGGTCAGTGCATCCTCTCTGCCACGACACCTGGACTTGCCGACTTTATAGTGTCTCGGTCCAGGCCTGGGAAGATGGAAGACAGAGTCCTGGGGACAGGACCCAGGAGCCATGCAGGGAGCAGGCCCGGAGCACAGCCCTCAGGCCTCCAAATCCACGTTACCAACACAGCGGCAGCCTCTGCTCCACCAAGGTGCCGAGAGACACAGCTCCGTCCCTGAGAGCGTGGGTGCTGGTGGGGGAGATGGACACGTACACAAATGCCTCTCACACCAGGCAGGCTGTGATGAGCGCTAGCAGAGCGCGTGAAGCAGGAGACTCCAGTTCTAGGGTGAAGGGGGGCCTGGGGCTAGAGAGATGGAGGTTGGGGATGAAGTGGGCAGGTATCTGATGGCTAGTGCTTTCTGGCAAAGAGTTCTCAGGGCTGTGCCTTCCCCAGTGTGTGGCTCCGCGGGGGCCCACTCCTCCCTTTCTCCTGTCCCTCACTTTCTTGCCGGAGGACCGTTTTCCTTAGGCAACTTGGCCCTGACCTGGGAGGCCGTGGAGAATGGGCAGTGCCGCCCTCTACTGAGGGACAGCCCCATGCAAACGGCTGCCTGCTCAGTCAGCCTCTAGCCTCCAGTCCCCCCTCCACCCCATCTCTCTTCCCAGGGCCCGGGGGGCAGGGAAGGGAGAAGGGCTATAGGAAAATGGCTTTTTTAAGCGCTCTGCAGGCTCCACTGGAGGTGTGGCAGGCAAGGGGCCGGGGCTCAGCTTCTCCTGTTGCCCTGGGTTTGACAAAGCGCTTTGCAGGTCCAAAGTCCCTTTAGCTCGTAAGCTGGTACTGTAACCACCGTGAGAGAAGACGGGGAAGGGGGTGCAGTGACTTTGACAAGGTCATACAGTCATCGGGAACCCAGTCTCCGGATCCCAAGAGTCAGGCCTTGCCTGCAGCGCCCTGAGGCCCCTGCCCAGTCAACCCTGGGTCTTTCCAAGCCACCCTCGTCCACCCCCTGCCCCCGTCCTCCGGAGGCACCCCGCACTTCAGGAGAGCAGCCTGGAGCCTCAGAGACGGAAGGCAAGTGGGGGTCCGGGAGTTTCCCAGGCGACCTGGATATTTTCTCCACGCTAGCCGCATCTCCCCCCCCAGGCCTCACGAGCCCACTCTCCCTCCGCGTCCCGAGCCGCCCCGTCTCAGCCCCTTTTACCCGCACGCCCACACCAGCTCAACGGAACCTTTCTACCGCCACCCCCCCACCTCCGGGCTTGGCAGGGGGCAACCCGTGCCCCGGAACCTGCCCGCCTCGGCGGGGAAAGCGATGAGAAGACCGGGTCGAATCCTTCATCTCCCCCTACCCCACTACTCATCCGCCCCCGGCTCTCGGCTGCAGATACCACCCCCTCTCGAGCCAGAAATAGACTCTCTCTCCCCCCCCTCCCGGCGCTCGCGCACACCCCTCCCCCCCCACCTCCCGGCGCTCGCGCACACCCCTCCCCCCCACCT
>NW_021703774.1:906011-1091302 GCF_005190385.1 Monodon monoceros | reverse complement strand
CCCCCCCCCCCCCCCACCTCCCGGCGCTCGCGCACACCCCTCCCCTTCTCCGCCGGCTCCTCCGCCTCCCCCCTCCTTCCTGCGCTCCGAGCCGCAGCCCGCAGCCTCGGCTCCCGCTGGCGGGCGGCGCGCGACCCACGGGACCCACCGGCCGGCGGGCGGAGGGGCGGGCGGGGGACCGGGTCCCGGCGCTGGGCAGCTGCGGGGCTTCTGTTCTTCTTTGATTGATTTTAAGATTTTGATTTGTATTTTCCCCGCCCCGCCCCTTTTCCTCCGACCCCGCCCCATCGCTCCACGGCTTCCGCGCTCCTTCCCTTTCCCCGGCTTCCTTCTTCGCGTTTCTTTCCCCTGCGCCTCGGCTCGCCTCCTCCCCGCTCCCTCGCTCCCCCCTCTTTCCTCTCCCCTTCCTCCTCGGTTTCTTCCGTCCTTTCTCTCCCCCTCCCCTCCCCTCCTCTCCCCCGCCTCCTCCTCCCTGCGCGCCCCCCCCCCCCCCGCCCCCGGTGACTGCAGACGCGCGGATCGTCCATGCGCTCCTCGCGGGCAGAATGCTGGGCGGCAGCGTCAAGAGCGTGCAGCCCGAGGTGGAGCAGAGCGGCGGCGGCGGCGACGAGGGCGCGGACGAGCCTCGGGGCGCGGGCAGGAAGGCGGCGGCGGACGGCAGAGGCATGCTGCCCAAGCGCGCCAAGGCGCCGGGCGGCGGCGGCATGGCCAAGGCCAGCGCGGCGGAGCTCAAGGTCTTCAAGTCCGGCAGCGTGGACGGCCGAGTCCCCGGCGGGCCGCCCGCCTCCAACCTGCGGAAGCAGAAGTCGCTCACCAACCTCTCGTTCCTCACGGACTCTGAGAAGAAGATGCAGCTATACGAGCCCGAGTGGAGCGACGACATGGCCAAGGCGCCCAAGGGCTTAGGCAAGGCGGGCCCCAAAGGCCGCGAGGCTCCGCTGATGTCCAAGACGCTGTCCAAGTCCGAGCACTCGCTCTTCCAGGCCAAGGGCGGCCCGGCGGGCGGCGCCAAGACCCCCCTGGCCCCGCTCGCCCCCAGCCTGGGGAAGCCGAGCCGGATCCCGCGCGGCCCCTACGCCGAGGTCAAGCCGCTCAGCAAGGCTCCTGAGGCGGCCGTGAGCGACGACGGCAAGTCGGACGACGAGCTGCTCTCCAGCAAAGCCAAGGCGCAGAAGGGCTCCGGGCCCGTGCCCCCCGCCAAGGGCCAGGAGGAGCGCGCCTTCCTCAAGGTGGACCCCGAGCTCGTGGTGACCGTGCTGGGAGACCTGGAGCAGCTGCTCTTCAGCCAAGTGCTGGGTGAGTCCTGCCTCCCCGCCCCACCCCTGTCTCTCCCCTTGCCCGCTGCCAGGAAAGCTGTGGGGAGAGCGGCTGGGCTCTCTAGGCCCCGGCTCGGGCTATGCGGGGACACTGCGCCCAGATGTACAGGGCTGGCCCATCCCCAGGGGCATATGGCTGAAGCGCGCCTTGGTAGAGATGTCCCCAGGCTGGGGCTCTGCTCTGGCCTGCCGGAGGTGAGGCTGGACAATGGGGTGGGGGGCTTAGCTTCTCAGAAATAGAGCGCATCAGCTTCCTGGGATCTTAAAGCCTAGAATTTTAATACGGCAAAACCTGGGGGGCTGGTGGTGACCTCTGCCGTGTGTGGTCTGTGCTGGGCAAGATCGCATTCAGCATTGCCGGGGAGCGCCGGTGGGAGCCGATCTAGAGCACAGATGTGGGGAAAGCAGATGTGAGGGCTGTTTGGCCGCGGAGCAGAGCTGAGGCTCCGCTTCCTCTGTGGATCCCCGGTGGGAGCACGAGTCGGATTTCCCGGGTATGGGTTCTGGCAGGGAGGCACGACAGGGGCCTGGGGGCAGGCGGGCAGCCAGCTGCCCGCATCTGGACGCGTGTCCTGTACCTCGGCCCCGGCCCCAGGCCTGGGCCAAACCCCTACCCCACCCCACTCCGCAGGTTTTTAGGGTGTGTGGAAAGATCTGGGCTTTCGCGCGGAGACTCCTGGTTGACTGGGAAGCCTTTGCCTTTTGGCTAATGGAAGCCGAGCGGGCGGGAAGGGAGGAACAAAGCTCGCTCGGGCGGAGGAAGCGCAGAGAGCCGCCCCATTGTTCTCCGAGCCTGAAGAGCCTAAGCAAAAAACCCGGAGCGGGCCCGGAACTGCGCTTGCTTTCCCCGGGGACCCTGTGCCCTGAGAGCGAGGGACCCGGGATGCGCGGGACGCAAGGCCGCTGCGCCTCGGGAGCCGGCGCGGGCCGTGCCGGGGCCACGAGAGGACAGCGGCGAGGCCCGGAGCCGGGCGGCCGCCGTGGCTCCGCGGACTTGTTGCGGTGGCGGGGATGTGGGTCCTCCGGCGCCGCGGGACCCGAGCTTCCCGGGCTGCCAGCCCCGCTGGGGGCTGGGGAGGGGCGTGTCCGTGCGCGTGTGAGGGGCGGGACCGACGCGGGCTGCGGCCCGAGTGATGGGCAGGACGAGGTGGGGCGCGTGGGAATGGGGGGTGAGGTGCTCGCCTGGCGGCCTGGAGAAGGCAGCGCTGGGAAAGACGGGTTCGACCTACCGCGACCTTCGCGGGACCCCCAGGCCCCGTGTGGGCCAGGACGAGGGACCCCCGAGCAGGGGCAGGGATTTGGAGCTTTGGATTCAGAGGCTCACAGAGGAGGCCGCATATGGGCTCTGCAGGGGCAGTCGGGGGGCTGGACAAGGGCAAAGAGGGGGGCGCAGCGGTCTGAGGGCCCGGCCTCCGCAGGCAGGGACCCGTGGGGATGAGGGTGGGGGCAGAAGCCGAGGGGCGGCCTCCCCCCTCCCCCCCTGTGCGGAGTGCTGCCCTCAAGGAGCTTACAGTCTAATGGGGTGAAACAGACAGTAAAGGAGAAAAGAAAGAAAGTAACTGCAGACACCAAGGAAGCCTTGTTTAGGCGCCTCTAAGGAGGTGGTACTGAGCTGTGACTGAGGCCAGGGGAGGTGCAGGGGCAGGCGGGGAGAATACTCCCTGCAGGGCTGAGACGGGGGTGGGGGGTGGGGGGTGGGGGTGGGGTGGGGTGGTGGGATGGGGGAGAGGAAGGCGGGGGCTGTCTCTGGGGGGAGCGGAGGGAGTGTCAGCGACACAGAAGAGCAGAGGGCACAGCCCCCTTTCAAGGTCAAGGCTTCCCCAGTCCTGCAGTCCCTACACTGCCTCAGGACCTAGCTGCTTGGCCGAAGCCCTCTTAGTTGCATCTCAAGAGGCGGTGACCACAGAAACCCCGGCAGATAGCCGTAGAGCTGGTCAGCGAGGGGAGAGGAGGGCGGGGGGAGAGGCTTTGTGGTAACCCCTCAGCCCACTTGGCACTTGTCGTGTCTCAAAGCGCCCCTGGGAGTGAGGGGAGAACACACCCCATTTCCCAGGCCGTCCGGAATCGCAGGGTCAGAGCCTCGAGGGGCTTGGAGTCTTCCCTGAGCCAGTGATGGGAAGGCAGATTCTGCATGTCTGTCCTGAGTCTGTCCTGATTACTAAGTCGCAACTCTGTGTAGGGGACCTGATTGAGGGAGGGGAGTCAGCAGGCAAAGAGGGACCGTACCAAGCTGGTGTGTGCTGGGCATGGGCCCCCAGACCGGCCCTGATGACCCCACGGCGGGGCTGGTGAGGGGAGAGGAGTGGAAAGTCTGGTGAACGTGCTGGACTGACCCTGGGCGGGGCTGGCCCCAGGAGGGCAGTGCTGTGACCTTGAAGGGTGCAGCAGGGAGGGCAGGGGAGGAGGAGGGAGAAGGTGACGGCCAGGTAGATCCCCTCTCCTGTGTGGAATGGGGGAACAGGAGAACCCATGAAGGTGTCCGGTTGTCAGGACCCTCCCTGGAGAGCAGGGTGGCCCCTGGGGAGACGAGTGGACGCCTCTGCCTCCGGATGGTGGTGAAGGACGCAGGTTCTACACCCGTGAGGCTCCAAGTCAGGACACGCTTACTCCCTGGGACCATCTCAGACCCCGGAAGCTGCCCAGCCCCGGTTGCTGGAGGGAGAGGGAGTGAGGCAGCCCCGAATAAGAGCCTTTCTGGAATGAAAGGGAATGAAAGCTGATCATGGCTTGCCAGAAATCAGCTGGGGCCCAGATGGTCCAGGCAGGCGCCCTGCCCTTCCCTCGCTTTGGAAGCTGCCAAAGAACTAGGGTCCCACTGGGAAACCCTAGAAACTTGGAAGACTGAGGGGTGAGTGTCCAGGGGAAGGGGGCCTGTCTCAGGGATCATATGCCCTCGGACCCTGGTGGACAGTCCATGTCAGGCAGTTCTGCTCCAGAGGGAAGGTCACCGGCCCCTGGCCTGGGTCTGGGGCAGGCAGGAGGCCGCAGTCCTGAGTTCCCTGTGCAGAAGTCCTAAGCTCTGTGACCTCCTCTGGGACTCACGTTCCCCATTTGTGAATGGCAGAGCTGCTCCACGGCTCTCTCCTACCTGTCGGCATTAGGGAGGGGTGCAGAGAGAGGTGGTCGGATCTTGACAGGGCCCCAGGTGCCTAAGAGAGCCTGTCTTAACTCAGAGCAGTTACGTACACAATCCCGTCCTGACCACACTTCTCCATCTCCTCAGCCCTGGGTCCGAGGACCTCCAAGCCGTCTGGTGACCCCACACACACTGCACCCCGTTTTCAGCCCTCCAGGCAAGGGGACCAGGTCAGGTGCAAAGGAACCCAGGCGGCTGGAGCGCCCGGTCCCAATTCCTCAGAAAGTGTCTGGACCCACGTGAGGGGTTGCCGTGACAACGGTTAGGCCCTCAGAGGCGCAGGCCAAACAGAGCAGGGGAAGGAAGTCCGGAAATTATCCGTTTCTAAGCCAGTGGGTTGTTGTGGGTTTTTTGTGGGGGGTGGGAATTTACTCTAGAGATTGCATTCTGGGATGCTGTGAATAGGGGGAGGGAAGACATGGCTTCTCAGACGGTTTTCTTCCTGGTTTTCTTCCTTGTTATTCAGTGCACCGGGGGGTCCTCCAGGATCCAATGCCCGAGCAGACAGGCCGCGTGTGCAAGTTCACCCACACTCGTGCCCAGGGCTCCACACGCAGGGCCGTGCCTGGTGCCTTCCCAGTGGTTCCCCAGAGGCCCGGCAGGAGAGTGAGGGCGCTGACTTGCAGCCTTCCCGGGCTTGTAGAGCCACAGGCGAGGGAAGGCAAGGCCTGCAGGTGAGCGTGTGCATAGCGGAGGGGCAGCTGGCAAAGACCCTTCCCGCTGCGAGGCCTCTGCCTCCTCGAGGGTAGCGCTGGGGAGGACGTTTCTTTGCTCCCCATGTCCAGGGCTAGGCTTCGGGTTCCACCGGGGCCCGTGGGGTGCTGCTCTTACTCTCTATGCCTCCCCCTGCTCAGGCCGCTGCAGCCAAAGCCGTCTTCCTCCCCCTCCCCGGGAAGGCCTTGGGGTAGCTCCTGTGCTCTGGGGACAAGGACACGTGGAGGGGAGGTGACCAGGGCTTCTCTCAAGGGAGATGCCCTCGGTGGTCAGCAGCGGCTCCACCCTGGGCCCCAGGCCCTTGTGGATGGGGGTTGAAGGCAGAACAGCACCAAGTCGCCTGGAATCCTGGGCCGCTTGCTGACCGTTAGCTCTCGTCCCACCCGCTAACATCTCCTGCGGGCACAACCGCCCACCCCCGTGGCCCGTCCCCACCCAGCTGCCAACACGAGAGGCTTTGTCCTCTGCAGACCTCCAGCCTCGCCCTGCTCTGGGCCGCCCCTCCACACCCGTGCCCACAGCCCACAGCCTCTGACCTCGAGGGCTGGGGGTACAGGCAGCTCCACGGGGCTCCAGGGAGAGCGGGTCCTGCACTGACCCGGCTGAGCAGAGCCCCCAGGCCCATCCCTGTTGCTCTGCGGCGCCTTCTTGTACAGCCGGAGGGAAGACCCCTCTCCGTGCAGAGCCCCCGCCCCCCCCCCCCCGGGATTCACAGAACACACAATGGAAATTGTCTGGTTGAGCCACCCACCTAAAGCAGAAATTACTCCCTCGTAGCGTCGTAGGCAAGTGGGTGTTCTGTTTACACACTCCCGGTGACAGAGAGCTCACTACCTCATTTTCCTGGAAAGCCCTCGTTATTAGAAAGCCCGCTGAGCAGAGTTTCTGTCTCCTGAGAGTTTCCACCTGTGGGTGCAGACCTGCTCTCCGGATCCTCTCGGGTTAGGCTGGCCTGCCTCTCAGGTGCCCGACTGCATCCCCTCGCATCTTTCCTCCCTTCGCCCCCCGTTCCTCTTTCTCCCGTCTGTCTTTTCTTTTGCAGTAAGACTTGGTAGGAGGAGGGGCCGAGCTGTTCCCCTGATTCCTGGGCCCCGGAGAGTCCAGCCCCCATCTGGACCCCCATAAGGTCTGCCCCCCAGCACCTGGCTGACCTGGGCTCCCTCCCGCAGCGTCTCCCTCAGCCTGTGCCGGCCTGCCAGCCAAGGGGAAGTGGATGCCACATGCTTCTCATTTGCGTTGGCTGACCTCCTCCCACAGCCTGTTTGCATTACCCAGCTGCGTCTGATGTCCCCGGGGCCCGCAGCCTCCCTCTCTTGCCCAGGAAGGCCAGGGGGCCGGGCGCAGCTCACTGGCCCTGTGTGGGCAGGCTGCGCTCCTGCGTGGAAGCCTTGGAAGGCTGCGTCAGCCCTCAGAGCGGGCACCGCCCCCTGCAACTTCCCCTACTGTGGCTCCTGGGGACCCGGCCCCTGCAGGGAGAGAAAACCAGAGGCCCCTGGGTCCAAGGCTTCCTTCTGACCAGCAGGCATCAGGGCTCAGACCAGGAAGATGACCCGGGAGCGGTGTCTGTCTCCTGGAGCTGTGCCCGGGGCGTGTCCGGCGCGGTCGCGCCGCGTGCCGGGAAGGGCGGATCCCAGCTCTTCGCCTCTGATCGGCACCTGTGCCTCTGGCAGAAGAAGGGGCAGATTGCAGGGGTGCGGCCGGTGTGGGGAGCGAACAGGTGCGGGGTCCCCGCTGGCACTGAGGCGGGAGAGCACGGGCACCACCTTGGGCACGTTACAGGTTCACCCCGAGGGCTCGGGCTCCGGCAGCGTCCAGGCTCTCACCGCCAGCACTGCCTGTTTATCACGCGGCTCTTCTCCAGCTCAGCTCTGGCCAGAGCTTGGCCAGTGGCCAGGGCGGGCTTTGGCCTGAGCCCTCGTCAGGTCTATTTTCGACATCCCGATGATATGTTTCAGGGCCTCTGCAGCGGGCGGTTCCTGCACCGTCTTCTAATTTCCAAGCAGCAGCGCTGGCTCTGGACCGACTTCCCAGGGCACTTGCTCACGTGCGTCGGGCACGCGAAGCCAGGGTGTGGGCCCTTTGTGCCCAGGCTGGTCCCCGGGGAAGCTGGCTCGTCTGCAAGGGCGTCCAGTTGGGGCGCTGCCATTGGGAGTGATCTGGTGAAAAGCGCTGGAGTTTTCTTGGAGAGCCAGGCCGTCAGCCGTGACCTTGGGCAGCGTAGGGAGGTAGTGAAGGTTGAGAGCGCAAGACAGGCAAGTGTGTGGGGAGACCTGCACGTAAACCTTCACGTCCGGACGTAAACCCCCAGGATGTAGATGGGGCTGGGAGTCAGGGTGTGCGCGAGGGTGCACAGGGGCTGGGTGTGTCACGTGGAGCGGTGCACCGAAACACTTGCACCCTCGGCCCCTAGCAGCTACGCACAGACCGAAGGGGTGTGTGTGTGTCCGTGTGTGCGCGTGTGTGCACGCACACAACTGCCCAGGTGTGAAAGGGTCTGAACCGCGACTGGGCTGGAACAACTTCCCCCAAAGAGACCCCCAGGCAGAGACCGCAGGGGTTGGGGCTCCCTGCCTGGCTCCTCTGCCGGAAAAGAACCTTGAGGAGGACACAGGCTCCCTCTGCCCTTGGTGACCGCTGAGCAGGCCTTCCCTTTTGGGGGCGCAGGAAGCCACCCGGGAGGCCTGGCTTCTCTGTGCAGAACCTCAGCTGCCATAGGCCACGGGCTCCAGCACACCCAGGCTGCGGAGTTGCCTCCCCAGGGCTCTGGGACCTGATGCTCCACGAGAGGAAAACAGGCCCAGAGAAAGAGATGACCTGCCCATAACCAGCACCCATACACCACGTGCGGCATGAGATTCTTGTCCCTTAGGTTTAATGAGTCACTTACTGCCCACAGTGACCCTGTGAGCCCGCGCTTACAACTGAGCAAACAGAGACACTGGTCGGTGGGTTGGCCGCTCGAGCCAGAAGAGCAGGTGGGCCACAGGGCCAGGACTTGACCTTGACCCCTGTGATGTCAGCTTCCAGGAGCCTCAAGACCCCTCCCCCCACAGTGTTGAGATCAACTCCATTTAATTCAGGACTGCTGTCAAGCAGTCGCTGTGGACGAAGCACGAGCTCCTGGGGTTGCGGCTTCGGGCCCCGCTCGCCAGCTGCTGGCCTGCTGGGTGAGGAGATAAGGGTTCCTGCTCATCCCGTGCGCGGCAGATGCTATGGAAAAGCTGGGAAGGGGTGCGGGGGAGAGCAGGGTGGCCTGGAGCCGGTCGGCGTGTGGGGTGAGTGCGGTGCCGTGGGCAGGAGGGGACGCTGTGGACAAGTGACCTGCGCTTTGAAATGCAGGTTGGGATCCCGGCAGCAGAGATGGGAGGGACTGGAAACGGAAGAAGGAGGTAAACGGAGGGCTTCATCGTGGGTACCATCCAGCTGTGGGAGAGGTGGGGAAGGAGATGGACAAGCAGCTTGGCGGCGGCCCTGACATGACCATGACCGGCCCCAGGGGTTGCAGTAGGCTCTGGGCAGACCTTTGGTGGGGAGCTGTCAGGGCTTGCCCCCATAGGCCCCCGAGAGAGTCCCGGCTCTGGAATTGGTCCTGGGAGAGGATTTCTGAGTGAGCACACCAGCCGGCCCAGGGCCTCGCAAGTTCCACATCTGTTCGCTGGAGCGAATATGGCCCTTGCTGCCCCTGCAGTGTCCACATGGGAGGGACAAGGGGGAGGACGCCTCTGCGCCCAGAAGCTTGTCTTTGATGAGCAGCAGCTCTGGTTAGGCCTGAGGGGTCAGTACTTTCCGGCCCCAGCCCCCGGGAGAGCCTAGACCCATAGCCCACCGTAGAGCTGCGTCAGACCGTACGTGGCAGCGGCAGCACGTAAACCAGTGTGAGGGCTGACAGAGTATCCCCATGACGTACGACTTGGTTGGCGTGAAAAGAGAGCCGTGTGTAGGGCGGGCACCGCATTTCGGCTCCAGGGTACTTGCTGCATCCGGGAAGCCTTCCCGAAGGAGTTAGGAGTTGGGAGCTGTTTCAAGGGGTCAGAAACACTTGGCATAAGGGGCTGAGGCATTCCAGCCACCCAGTTTTTTCCTTGGAGGGCGTGGGAGGACCGGACTGGAGCTCGCTGGCTGGGAGCCCTGGGAGCAGACGGTGCCCGAGGGCCGTCCCGGGTAGCAGGGCTCGAGGTGGCGAGGGTGCCCCAGGGCAGGATGGGGAGCCTTGTACCCAGTGCAAATCCTCCTCCTGCTTTGTCCTTTGGACCAGTTTCCGTGCCCTGGGCATTGTCATGGGGTCCCACTGTCCCAGGAGCCGGGGTGTTTGGCTTTGTCCTGGAGTCGGGTACCCCCAGGAGTCCAAGAGTTCAACGTTGCTGGAGGATGCAGGCGTGTCACAATGTCTCAGGGTTTCCAGGGATGGTGACAAGGGGTCCAGGGGTGCTGGGGCGTTCACCGCCTGGCCTCCCTTCGTCCGGCCCCGTGGGGAGGGCGTTACAGCAGCGAAGGCCGCAGGCGGTGCTACTGCTGTCATGTGGACAGCAGGGACCTCGAGGGCCGCTCCCCAGCCCCAGGGTCAGGGCTCAGCCCTGGGCCGCCCAGTGCCCTGCCCGCCCGGTGGGGTTGGCTTGAGGCTCAGCGGGCAGCCTGGAGAGGCTGCCCCTGCTTCTCCTGGACGCTCAGCAACGCCTCCCTGCTGGGCACCTCCACCCAGCCCGTGGCTTGGGGGCCACCGGGGGCCTGGCCGCAGGGTTTGAGCTCCCAGGAAGAAACAGCAGCGCCCAAGACGCTGATCGGCCTTGTACCCTGCAGGTGGGTCAGCAGCCTCCCTCCCGAGGCCCCGTGGTGGTCCCCGGGACACTCAGAGGCAGGAATCACTGGGGATTGACAACAGCGACGACTAGCACTTAGTGGGCACCCACTGTTTGCCAGCTGTGCTGAGCGCTTTGTGGGAACCCAGGTCAGCCTCACAATGAGACGCTATTCAAGGGTCACACGCAGACTATTTCACAATCCTCGCGGGCCAGGCTGCAGAACCGGGGGTGCCTGGGGCTCCCTGCTACGCCGGAAGTCAACCCCGTGGGTGCCGAGTAGTGGGGTCCCAGGGGCAGGGCGGGGGTGGAGGAAGAGTGCTGATTTGCCGCAGGTGTGGGAGCTGTTCGTCTTCAGCAGCCAGTGTGGCCCTCCTGGTGCGTCGCTGTCGACTGGAAACCCCACACTGACACGGACTTAGACGCGAAGAAGCTTAGAGCAGCCCGGGGTCACTCAGCAAGTTCACGTAGAGCTGAGATTCAGCCGAGGCTTGATTCAGGCTCATGCAGACTCTGTTGCCTCTGGCACAAGTACGCACACCTGCCCCCCTTGCCCTGTAGACAGTCTTAGAGCCTTCAGGCTGATACGGTCCCGAGAGCCCCGATCTGTAAGAATCAGTTCTCTCCGGCCCTCGGCAAACGTTCCTCGGGTCCCGAGACCCTGCGTCCCAGCGTGTCCAATCTGGGAAGCAGACCACAGACGGACGGCCACGGGGCAGCCGTGGCTGGTGCTGGGGCTGCAGTGCCCAGAGCTGCAGGCAGGGTATGGGGAGAGGGCTTCCCCCGGGGACAGGAAGGTCATGGCCACAATGAGGATGACTAGACTGGCCGGGAGGAGACGTGGCCGTCTGTGTCCGCCTGGGATAAGCTGTTCCCCTGGCCCCTCTGCCTGTGAACCCTGGACCCGTCCCTCGTAACCGCGGAGCTTGAAGAAGCCCCGTGATGCCTCAGCCTCCCCGGTGGCCAAAGAGGGGTCAGACTTGCCAGCTGGCAGCTCGGGGAGGGAAGGGCTGGCCCGAGGCTGAGGCCGCAGATTCAGCCATCTTCATCTCAGGGCCTGACTTCTCCTTTCCCCCCACCTCCTTGCTCCCCCGAGGCCAGTGGCTCCTGATTTCTAGATCAGATTCCGCCGAATGCTGCATCTGCAGGGGGTGGAGGGCGGGGGCGGTGGTGTTGGCTTCATGGAAGATCCGGGGTCTCGTGATAATATCTGTCAGTCATTATGTGACATGCACCAGGCACTGCGCTGACCGCTGTACGTGTATTAACTCATTTAACCGTCAAGAACAGCTTCGTGAGTTAGGTGCTGTTTTCATTCTCACTTTACCGATGAGAAAACTGAGAGGTTAAGTAACTTCCCCAGAGTCACACAGCCAGGAAGTGAGGAGCCTGGAGCCGCCCGCAGGCAGGCCGGCTCGAGCGCCAGCCTCCTTAACCACCGTGCTACAGGGCCCCTCGCCGGTGGAGAGCTCTGGCCTTGCAGAGTTCCACAGACACGGCAGGTGCTCTGGGCAGCCGCCGTGTCCTTTATTCTAAATAGCGCGGCCCTGTTCTGAGGTCTCCTGCAGGAGTTTGGTGGCACAGGCAGCCGAGCACGTCCCCCGGACCCCCTTGGTCCCCGCTGCCAGGCTGTGGACAGTGTGTGGGGTCTGTGGTTAGGGCACTTTGAGCACAGCTGTGTTCACGTCGCCCCCCTGCACACTTGTCCTGGCAGGACCATGGCCGGCCCGAGAGCTGCAGGGGACGGCGTGTCCGCCCCCGGCCGGAACCCGGCGTCTCTGGGGCCCTGGCTGCCTGGCCTAAGAGAAAAGCACCAGCCTTGAGTCGTGCACGTGAGGGTCCACATCAACCCCGATGCTCACCTGCTGGCTGCCCTTCGCCCTCCTTGAACCCGTCCCTCATCTATAGGATGGAGCTTACGCGCCCTGCGCGGGGGGTAATGGTGGGGATTAAATAGAAGAGGGAGTCACGGTGCCTGGCACCGCCTATGACCATACAGTTAGTTCTGTTGCCACCTTCCCCGCAGGCCCCAGACCCCTGGCTTCTTCACGCTGATCCCGAGGCTCTGCAGACCCGGTGGCGACCAGTGAGCCCAAGGGCGTCACTCACGGATTGGCTGCAGTTCAGTCCTGGTAGTTTAGTTCAGTTCAGTCTCTTGGTTGTGTCTGGAGCCAGCTTGGGTGGAGGGGGAGTTTGTTACAGGACAGGGAGAGTCTTGCAGGGCTGTGGGGGAGGCAGGGGCAGCCGGGTTTGCAGGGGGAGGGGGCCGGCCCTACTGAGCATCTTCTGCTCTGCGTTACTGCCCCGCACGCCTGGTTGCTGCCTTTTGAACCACAGACCCGCACTCCTGCTGCTGGTCCACGAGGCAGAACGTGGTGCCCACGGCTCCGGGCTCCTCTGTGCCAGAGACCTGCCTGTCTCCCCTGGGGGGTGGGGGGCCTGAGAGCCATCACAGGAAAGAGGGAAAACACATTCTCCAGGAGTCAGCTGTATCAAAAGTGTTTAAGGTCATTGCTCAGCCGAGTGGCTGTTTAGACTGTGATAAGAAAGAAAATAACAGAAACAGTATGAAAAGAGGGCTTGAAGGTGGGTGTGTGAAGGTGGCAGAAGGAGCACCTTGTGTTCAAGTTCATTACCTGTTCCTGGACTTCAGCTCAGGCCTGGGTTCTGTCCAGATCAGAGACAAGCTGGCAGTGCCCTCATTTCTGGGAGGGATGGGGACTCAGGCCTGACCCAGAGCTTTGTGGTGGCCTTATCTGTCCCCTCCCCGGCCCAGGTCCTCTGGAATCGTCCTGCCCCGTTTCCAGGCCCTCCTCCCGCCAACAGCCCCTCTGGTGGTCCTTGAAACGTCCTCCAGGGCTGAGACATGGAATCCACCCTGCTGGCTTGTTATCACACAGCTGGGAGGACATCTGGGGAGGGATGAGGCCAAGACATCCTGGCTCCTTCCTTATCTCAGGGGAGCACAGGTGATGGGGTGACGCTGACCCGTCCCTTCCCACAGGCGTGAGGCTGGGGCCTGGGTGTTGGGGCCGGGGTTGGGGGCCCACTGGCCTGGCGTTAGGGGTGGGATTCCGGTGGGGGATGGGAAGGGACTTGCCCCAGAGGAGCCCAGCCTGGCCTGGGGCTGGGCAGGGGCTGGATTCCTGCCACTTTCCCACACGGCACAGAGATTGGGTTTCCTGCTGAAATCCTATCTCTGAATCACAATCACAAAGTTCCCAGCTTCTCGCTGCAGGCTGTTTGTAGCGGCTCCGTGTATCCTGACGGGGGTCCTGGAAGGAAAGACACAGAGCGCAGTGGTCAGACGCACAGGGTACGGGGCAGACAGACCTGCGTTCAAATCCTGCCTCTGTGTTGACTGGTCTCGAGGCCCTGGGCCAGGTTTGGTTTCCTCACCTGTTCAACAGGTCAGATTAGCTACCTTGTTGGACGGCCGCCAGGCTTAAAAGAGATATTTCTTAATCTGTGTTGCCTCATCATTACCCGTCCACGCTCACTGTGTGGGTCGTAGGGGGAGGAGGGCCTGTCCTCAGGGAGCATCAGGCCGATGAGGGAGACACGGCCCAGCATCCTCTGTCCTCCGATCCCTGTGTTCTGGGCCCTCCCTCCTGAGCCTTCGCGAGCCCTCAGCCCACACCCCCTGCAGCCAGGCCCCTCCGTCTCCAGAACGCCCCCTCTCTCTTTGGGGTGTCCTTGGGCCGCGCCTCCGTCGTGCTCGTGCTGTCTCATCCCCGGGCGCAGCCCCCAGGTGACTTGTCCCCGGGTCCGGAGCCTGTGCTCAGGAAGCTTCTCCTCAGGGTGCTCGTTCCTCTCCAAGCGCCGCCCAAACTACAGGCCCAGAAATTAGGCAAGTCCGTTTGCGTGCTATCAGCCTTACATTTGCATTTGATTAAAAGACAGCAGCGTCTTGCCACCCACATTTGTTCCTTTCTCTCCCCACCGCCATTCTCCCACCCCTCCTGCCTTGCTGAGCTCAGGGCGTCCTCTGGTCGCCCCCCCACACACCCCGCCCCGGGCGCCGGGGCACTGCCTGGGCACAGCCCGTGCCCACTGTGCCCCCAGCACCCTCAGTCCTGGAGCCGCTGGCCGGCCGTCAGAGCCGCAGTGGGCGGGGGTCACCGTGGCTCCCTCCCAGGCCAGGAGGCTTGGGTGAGACCCTCCAGGCTGGCGCTTCTCACTGGTGGAGAAGCGTGATGAAGGGGCCAGAGCTGGCCCTGCCTCCTGCTTCCAGCCTGACGGCGGAGGCTTGGGGTTGCAGATGCCCTCATCCCTCAGTGACCTGTGCCAGGGTAAACGTTCAGGAAAGCGTTGCCGCGGCCTGGTCCTCTCCCCGGGGTTTGGGGAGAGCCGTGTTACTTGTCTGGCGTCCCGTCACTTCGCAGCTGGTCTACTTTGCTGCCCTGAGCTCACGTGTAAAGCAGTGAATGGGCAGGTGAAGGCCACCTGTCAGAGGTTAAGTTCTGTTTGGATGGGGGTCCGAGGCCGCAGCCGAGGGAAGGGGCTCCAGATCCCACCGTCTTGTCACTCGGACCACCTTTCCGACCCATCCCATCCCAGCCCCCCTCCTCCTTTATCCTGCCCCTCCCCCTTGTTCTTGGCTGTTCAGGGAACGCAAACTGACACTCGCGTCAGCCTGAACCAGACAGAACTGGAAGGGGATCTGTCCCCACACCCACTCTCATCTTGCTTCCCTCCTTAGCAAAAAAAAATTCCAGATTATCTGAAGCAGCTCTGAGCGTAGGAAACTGGAGTCTGGAAGGGGAGCAGATGGGCTGGGGGCGGCACAAGCAACTGTCCTCTGTCTCCTGAGGTTAGGCTCGACGGGCCACCCCCAGGATGCAGGAGCCCAGGATGACGGGCCGAAGAAGGGGTGGCGTCCCATCCAGGCCCGTCCCTGGGCCCCCGACAGCTCAGCCCGTAACCTGGAGGAGAACGAGCCTCGTGCTCTTTGGGATTACGGGGACCCTCACCAGGCCCTGGGTGTCTGCTCCTAACCAGGCGGTGGCGTGGTCTTTGGTGCCGCCGCAGTGAACAAAGCAGACCCGTGCTTTGTCTTCATGGACTTGAGTTTGGGGGGGGAGGCGACCTTAAGCACATAGTCACAGGAGGGAATCCTTAAGTCGGCCCGGTAAGTGCCCTGTGGGAGAAGCAAAGGGAGCGATGGTTAGATTGGAGGGGCCAGCCGGTCTGGCAGTGCTTCCCCGGGGCCAGGGGAGCAGCCGGGCAGAGGGCAGGGTGTGCAGCGGGCCTGAAGCAGAGGAGCTTGGGTGTGGAGGAAAGAGGAAGAAGGTCGCGGAGAAGGGAGGGGTCCCGCACGAGTCTGGGAAGCTGGGCTTGGGAGGGGTTTGGGCCAAGCTGGGCGGGAGGGGGGGAGAGGCGGGGGCGTGGTTAGGGTCGGGATGCTCAGTTTTATCCCTGTGTCAGCAGGAAGACAGGGAAGGTGTAAGCGGGGAGAGTGACATCAGGTTCGTGTCGTTCAAAAGTGACTCCAGATACGGTGGGGGACGAGTCGGAGAAGGCAAGAATGAAGGGGTCCCGACGGGAAGGTCCCAGCTGGCGCTCCCCGGGGGACACGCAGCAGGCGGCAGGAGTTGCTTGGCAGTGAATGGGACCCTGCAAGCCCCAGGGTGGGGGGACACTCTGGGGAAGGGGTGGGGACCTCATTTTGCCTAGATACTAAAGTTTCTTCGGTGCAAAGCACAGACATCCAAGAACAATATCTCGGGGTTTTTTGAACAATAATACCTTTTTTAAAAAAATGTAGGCTCGTCTCAGCTGAACGAGATTCATACAAACTGAGCTCAGGAAAGGGAGGGGGCAGTCGGTGCCCCGAGCTGGCAGATGTGGTCGTGACCCTGACGGTGGTGGTGATGGGCTTGGTGATGGTGGTAGAGATGACAGGGGTGGTCATCATGCTTTTGGTGATTGTGGTGGTTGGTGGTTTAGGGGATGACGGCGCCCAGGGTGATGATGGCCATAGCAGTCACTCCGTCTGCAGTAAACCGGGGCACCGGCGATGCTAATTGTTTCTGCCCCAGATGTGCCCGGTCACTCGAGCTAAAGGTGA
The DNA here is from genome assembly GCF_005190385.1 of Monodon monoceros. Lineage (NCBI taxonomy): Eukaryota > Metazoa > Chordata > Mammalia > Artiodactyla > Monodontidae > Monodon > Monodon monoceros. The sequence goes on along the minus strand of NW_021703774.1, from coordinate 1,075,270 downwards.
CCTCCAGAGAGCCTACTTTCCACTTCCTTAGGCAACAAGTATTACTGAGCTCAGGGCCATGCTGGGTGCTGTGAGGTTACAGCAGGATGTGGAGGTGGTCCCTGCCCTCAGGGATTTTGTCATCTTCCCAAGACGTGACCGTCTCCGTGTGCCATCTCACTCTGCCCATCGTTCCCGCTGTCCGCACCCTCTTCTCGCGCACTGAACGGGGTGCATCAGACATGCCAAGCTGCACCCTCTTCAAAGCTGACACCCCCTTGCCTCCTCCCCGACCCCGTCCACACCTGTCTCTGTGCAGACCTGGTCTGGCTTAGGCTGGGCTAAAACCGGAGTGTGGACTCTGGGGCCAGTTGTTACTCTGTGACCTTGAGCGAATCATATGCCCTCCTGGGTCCCGAGTTTTCTCATCTCTTGTCAATAGAGCGTAATGTTTTCCCCACCCTTTTTAGCTCAGAGCGCTATTGGGAGAACCGTATGAGACCACATCGTGGGAGGCACGTGCCCTTGGCTCTGTGTGGGCAGCGTGTCTCTGGTCAGGCCTCCCCCCCTCCACCGCCTGCCGTCGGATCAGCAGACCTGCCCCCAAAGGGGCCTTTGTCTGCCAGTTCCCTGGGAACCAGGCAGCCACCACTGAGTGGACCCCCGCCTTTATCTCCAGCAATAACCTCAGGCTATCTTGAGGAAGAAGGTTTTAAAAGGAAGCTTTTCCAGTCCTCCAGGAGGGCGGAAAGCGTGAGATGCGGGCTGGCTTGAGCCTGCCCTTCCTGTCCTCCACCCTTCCCCGCTTTCTCTCAGGATTGAACCAAGGACTCATTCACACGCAGGTTGTCGCTAACTGACAACACCCTCAAGCTGTGGATTTTAGAGGGTTTTTTCCCTACCTTGACCTCCAATAGGAAATACATCTTCTAGCAAATCTAGTGTGTACACGTTGAGTCAAAAGAGTTTTGAAACAATACTAACTGTGTCCAATGTACTTGATGTTCTGTTTTGTTGAATGTGTGTGTCTGTTTTTCTTTAATTGGCAGTTACAATGCACTGAACTGATTTCATGACCCACAGATGAGTTGTAACCTGCAATTTGAAAAGCCCTGCCCTGCAAGGACCATCTTTGCAAGCACAGAAGGGCCTGGGAACGAGGGCGGGGGCGGCTTAACCCCGACTTTGGGGAACAGCATTTCCCTTACGCTGGGCGGTGCGTCAGGCAGTTCTCCAGGCACTTTATTATAATAGACCAGCTAATCCTCACGCCCACTCACTGAGGCCGGTGTTGTTCATGCCCTTGTTATGGGCCAGGAAAGTTAAGTTACTTGTTGAAGGTGACACTGCTAGTAAGCGACACAAGCTCAACAGCTGGGCTGTGCTGGCTGCCAAGGTGCCTCAAAAACAAGGTGGTCCCACCAGGGGACCCCACCGCCCATGCCCAGGCTCGGGTGCTTTTGGAGGGCAGGCCTGGGTGTGGGCCGTAGACAACCTGCAAAGCAGAGACGCCCAGGCTGGACCACCCTGTGGATGCACTTGGAGCGATGCAGGTGCCTGGGGAGCCGGAAGCCCTTTGGGGCGCTCGTTAGGCCGAACACAGAGCTCTGCCCATGGCTGATGGGCAAGCAGGACCTTTCTGAGTGGAAAGAAAAGCCTAACTCTAGCCTTTAAAAATAATACTGCTGTTAATTTTAAACATAACACTCTTTGCAGGCTAAAAAAAAAAAAAAGTGAGCTTAACCAAACGCTTTCGCTGTTTTTTAATGAGTTTATTGTCGTAGGCTCTATGAGAATGCAACTAAAGTCTTGAGAATGTGTTTCAGAGCACAGTGAGTGTGTCCCCGCATCTGGTGGGTTGCTTTTAAGATCTGAGCCCGGCGCTGCTGGTGTGTGGGCCAGGGGTCTGCAGGCAGGCCTCGGTGCACAGCGGAGCCCAGTGAGAGGGCGTTGGGAGGGGTGGTCAGGGGAAGCACAGGCTTATCAGATCTGGGTTCTGCTGTGAGGACGGGAGGGAGGCTGAGAAACAGGTTCTCCAGACTGGACCTCAGCCCCCCAGAAGGTGTGAGTGCCCCACGACCCCTCCTCCTGTTTACAGCTGGGAGCATTGAGCCCGCCGCTTCAAAGCCAGGAAACAGGCCTCCACTCTCAGTGGGGAGAAGGTCCCAGAGAAAAGACCCGTTAACGGGGGTGGCTGGGCGTGGACAGTGGGAGTGACACGCCGGGGCTGGCCGGCGCTCTGAGGACCAGCCCTGGCTGGACCGGAACTGCTGCCCAGGAGCTGCCCGGAAGGGCTTAGGGAGGATTCTTAGAAGGGGAGGAGCAGGGCCTGGGGGAAGCGCACTGATGGTCTGAAGGCCCTTCAATGGGAGGACAAGGGAGGGGGGCGGGAACCGCCGCTGCTGCTGCTGCTGCTGCCGCCGCCGCCGCCCCCGGAGGCGAGGCCGGCCCGGCCCTCCGCCCTCCAGCCTCCCTTCACTTGGTTTCCTGTGAGCCTTGCTTGACAGATAAGCCCAGGGCCCAGGGCCCTTCTCAGCTGTGGACGGCAGAGCCAAGTTCAGTCGCCATGGTAACCCTCTGGCTGATAGGGACTTGGGTTGCTATGGAAACTTGTCTAAACCCAAAAAGTATTATGGGGGAGGGGTCTCAGCAGCGAGGAGGGTAGCTGGGCCCCTGGGCTTCAGCCAGGGCTTCTCTCGGGCCCAGACCAGGGCTCTGGGGGTGGTGGGGGGTGGTACCAAGGAGGCACCCAGGGCTCCGCTGGTAGATGTTCCTCCGTCTCTGGGGAAAGTCTCACAGCCGCCTCCAGGGTCAACTCTGCTTCTGGAAGCAGCAAGGTCCGTGTCCCTCTGCAGCCCGTCCGCGGCGCCTCACCTGCAGCCTCCCGGCTGACAGGCCCTTCCGGCCAGTCACAAGGCAGGGTGGCCAGCCGTGGCTTCCTCAGTGCTGAGTGGAGGGATGAGCGTCCTGTGTCTTGGGCAGCTGGGGAACGGCGCGAGGCCTGCTCAGACACCGAGCAGAGCCTGCTGTTCACGGTGACCCAGCACGGAGCCCGGTGCTGCCCTTGGCGGGCGCTTCCAGGTACCCGATGACCAGCATGTGCCCTGTCATCTCTTTGCCCTTCATCACAAAGTGGGAAGAGGTTTACAACAAAGCAGTGGAATTTGAGGTACTTCCAGGCACCCAGCGGATGCCCACACACGTCACATAACTCACCTTCAGCCCCCGCCGGCCTCTGGGGCTCGAGTTCCACTGCGGGTCATGGGGCTTCGCCGCCTGGAACCATTTTCTGAAGCTGGACGGCAGGAGGGGTTCCTCAAGAGGGGAGAAAAAAAAGAATGGCTTTCTGGCCCAGCCCATAAGTAGTCCTTCGTGACTGGAAGAATTCATTCCCAAATCACCGGCTCAGGCTTCAGGCGCCCTGCACCAAAAGGAGCTGATTGCAGCCCCGCTGTCTGAGCCGGGCTGAGGTCAGAGCAGGGAGGCCGGAGGTCGGAGGCCAGGCGCCGCAGACCGTGGTCTCCCCGTGGCCGCTCCCCCCGGAAACTGCACCTCCTTGAGTACGGCTGAGCCCAGCTGCCCACCCTGCAGAGGGGCTCCCTGGGAGCAGCCCCCCCGTGCCTGGTCCTCGCGCTGGGACCTCGAGGGCAGACAGGGGTCAGGGGGCCCAGGAAGTCAAGCAGACTGGAGGCTGTAGTGAAAGAGGGTCTCACCGTAGTGGTCAAGGCCAGGGTCCAGGCAAGCCCCTGAAAGGGGGGCACAGCCTCGGTGCCTCCGGCCCAAACCCTTCCCAGCCTGTGAACCTTTCCTCTTCCCCTCCCGCCAAGCGTTTTTATACCAGAATCATTAGGTGGTTAATAATCTCGTGGACTGTGTTTCTGGCACGCCACACTTTTTAAACGTTGGAATCTGTGTGTAACGAATGTCAGCCCACAACTCAGGCATCCAGGAAAGGTCCCATTCTTGCTTGCCTTTAAATCAACTTAATCCTGGTTCTGAGCCCCACCCACTGGAGGGCAGGGGATGTCACATGTCACAATGGCTGGGGTCCTTTGCCCAACCCCAGGCGTGCACCTGACATGGAGGCTCGGGGTGGGGGGTGGGGGCGGGAAGCCGGCAGGGATGCTCCCCCTGGTCCCGCAGGGTCCTCAGCACCCTGCGCTCAGCGGCACCCCGGGCCTCCCTCCGGGGGACGTGGGCCTCTTTGCCAGGCCGGGGGTGCCTGTGCCCGTCCCCCTTCCTCTCTGCACCCCTTCGTCCCTCGTTCTGGAGAGCTCCCCCTCTGCTTCTCAAAGGCCGCCTCTCCCCTTCCTTGAAAATCCCCTCCTCTTTAAGGAAGCTTCACCGAGCCCTCGGACTGGCTCTGCTTCCTGCCCCGTCCGTCCCTTGTGCTTGAAGTTGGGAGCTTTGTAGCCTGGTAGCCCCTCGAGGTGGAGCAGAAACAGAGACACAGCAGATTAGATGTGTCAGGAGTGTGAGGGCCCATGCTTCTCATCCCAGCCTTGGGAGGCGGGTGGGACGAGCCTGAATATCCCTGTGAGACAGACGGGGAGCCACGGCACGAATGGACGTGGCCGTGAGTTTGCGGCAACGCAGGACACGAATCCAGGCCTCCGGGGTCTCCTGCCCAGACCGGCCTCCCCGAGCTCCGTGAAGGCCTCCGTGCCCGGGCCTCCTGTGCTCAGGACCCTGTGCGTGGAAGAGTTCGTTCCACCTTCCCCGTCAGCCTTTGAGGTGCATTGCCCCCGTTTCACAGACGAGGAGCTTGAGGCCCAGAGAGGGTGGGCGCTCAGCTGCAGGTCAGCGGTGCGGCCAGAACTGGAAGCCGAGCTCTCTACTCCTCTCCTGTGGTGGCTTTCCTAGGGACTTCAGCAACCCTAAAAAGGAAGAAACCAGGGAGACAGGAATGGCTTTATCAGCAGTTTAGTTGAGCTTTCTGACTGCATCCAGCCTCCAACAAAAGAGGCTGCTTTCCAGAGCCCCAGGCTCCATTCATCCTGTGGGTTCACTGCTCTCCCCCCCACTCACCACACGCCTCTCAGACTCAAGGACACACTCCTTCCAACCCAAACCCAGCGGCTTCGCGGACAAAAAAGCTTCGGGGAGGAAGGGCCCTGCCCAGAGCCTCGGGGGAGCTGGGGTGGGAGAGGTTTGGCAGCCCCTCCCCTCCATCTGCTTCCGGCCTTCATGAGATGCTGGAGAGAGGGAGGCTGCTGGGAAGGCAGTGGTCAGTGGGCCCCAGACGGGAGGCGGTGGGCAGATCGCTGGGGGCCTGGGATGCCCCCCCAGCAGAGCCTGCAGGCGGCCAGCTGGCCTTCTTAGCACCTTCTTCACAAGGCCTGGGGCAGGGATGGGGGGGCCATTCACAGCTCTCCCCCTGGGCCTGGAGGTGCTGGGCAAGTGAGAAACCCAGGCCTCTGATGACTGGTGCGTCGGGAGCGTGAGGCAGCCTCCACACCCCACGAAGGGAAAGGAAGACCAGTCCTGACCCTCGGAGCACCCCTCCTCCCCCCTGCCTGGGAGCAGCTGGTGTGTGCCCTCCTTCCTTCCTTCAGCCCGTCCAATCAGAAGAGCCACTGATGCTAGCCAGGCACAGACCGTGTACCAGATACCCTTCTAAGCGCTTTGCATATGTTAACTCCTCATAATAAGCTTACAAGTTGGCGTTTTGTTCTCCTTCTGCTTATGAGGAAACTGAGACAGAGAGGTTGGGTAACTTGCCTGGAGCCGCCCAGCTGGGAAGTGGTGGAAAAGGGTTTTGAACCGGCGTCTGGAGCCGCGGAGTCGTGCTGTCGTGTGGACTGTAACCTACCTGCCTGATTTGGAATTCTTCCGTATGGAGACCTGGCTTTTCTCCCCGATGTATTTGTTTTTCCATCACTGATCTATATCACACACACTCGTGGTTATCTGTACTCTGACTTGTGATCCAGCGCTACGGTTTTATCCTGTTGCTCAAATTAATTTCGTTGTGTTCTTTGCCCCGTGGGGTTTGGAGGCGGCACCCTGATCTGGGTCTCTGGAGACAGAGAAAGGAGGAGGGTAGGTTGTGCTGCAGATGGCCTGTCCCAGCCGGGGGCTGGGGGAGCTCCCACGCCTCTTCTCTCCTCCCTCCCTGGCCCTGACCCTGCCCTTGACTCCATCACTCACCAAGTCTGGCTGCTTCCACCTCTTGAAATACCCCCCCACACCCATTGTCTTAATTCACACCATCACCCCATCATGGAAGCATCCCAGCTCCCCTCTCTCCCGTTCACCCCCAGATGCCGCTCTGGGGGCGCCTTCCTCAGGTACAGCTGAGACGCCATTGCTCCCCAAACGGGGGTCCTCCAGTGGCTCCCAGAGGAGAGCGTTCTGATTTCTCATCCTAACGTTTGAGGCCTCCACGGTCACACCTTCCTGCCCCCCCTGGTCCCCCCACCCCCCTTCCTCTTCCCTGCCCAAGCCATCTGCCCGCATTTCCCTGAGGAAGTTTGGTGAGACTTGTTAATTGCTCTGCTGAAAGATGCAAGACCCTGGATTGAACGGGGTTAAACAGGTTTCTTTCTTGCGGGACTTCTCAGAGCCTGTACTCACCGGCTTCGTGACTGCCCAGGATCAGTTAGTGGGATGCAGAGTTCCCAGCGTGTGTCCCCGGGATCCTGTTTTCACGGGGCTTTCTGTAGGGCGGTGGTCCGTGGACCCCGTGGGGACACTGCCCGTCTTTGGTCACGTTGGGCTCTGCAGTTCCCAGAGCCTGCCGCAATGTTCTGGTCTCTGTATCTTGGATTTAGCCACATCCCCAGCCTGAAGCCCCCCCACTGCCTCCACCTTCCCCTACAAAAACCTTACCCGTCCTTTAAAGATATTTTTCTTGACTCCCCCCACCCCAACCGTGAACCTCTCCTGGGGTCTTTGGAGCCTGTGCGGCAGGCAGTCTTCTGGCAGCGCCGCCAGTCGAAACTGTTTTCACTTTTTGTCCTCTTGTCCAGCGGTGCCCCCCATTCTGCCCTTGGTCATACTCTAAGCCCCTCACTAGTAGGGCCGTGTCCTCATTACTTTATTCTCTTCAGTATCTTCACATGATACATCCCCCTGGCTGTCCAACTGTGCCTCAGAATTGTCTGTGTGGCTTTTTTTTGGCTGCGCCACGCGGCTTGCAGGATCTTAGTTCCCTAACCAGGGATCGAACCCGGGGCCCAGGGCAGTGAGAGCACGGAGTCCTAACCACTGGACTGCCAGGGAGGTCCCCATGCAGCTTTTTATCTTTTAATAAACTTTAAAATTTTAGAATAGTTTCAGATTTACCAAAAAGTTGCAAGGATGTCACAGAGAGGTATCCCGTACCCCACGCCCAGTTTCGCCTGTTGGTAACGTATTAGTTACTGTGGTTCATTTGTCACAAATTCATGAACCAGTCCTGATACATTGTTGCTAACTAAGGTCCATGCTTTGTATGGATTTCCCTTGTTTTTACCTGATGTCCTTCTTCTGTTCCAGGATCCCATCCAGGGACCACATTCCATTTAATTCCATTCCATTTAGGCTCCTTTGGGCCATGGCAGTTTTAGTTTCTCAGTGTTTCCTTGCTTTTTTTTTTTTTATTTATTTTTGGCTGTGTTGGGTCTTTGTTTCTGTGCGAGGGCTTTCTCTAGTTGCGGCCAGCGGGGGCCACTCTTCATCGCGGTGCGCGGGCCTCTCACTATTGCGGCCTCTCTTGTTGCGGAGCACAGGCTCTAGACGCGCAGGCTCAGTAGTTGTGGCTCACGGGCCCAGTTGCTCCGCGGCATGTGGGATCTTCCCAGACCAGGGCTCGAACCCGTGTCCCCTGCATTGGCAGGCAGATTCTCAACCAGTGCGCCACCAAGGAAGCCCCTTTCCTTGCTTTTTTTTGTTGGTTTTCTTTTTGTTTTTTGGCTGAGAGGTGTGGCTTATGGGGTCTTACTTCCCCGACCAAGGATTGAACCTGGACCCACAGCAGTGAAAGAGCAGAGTCCTAACCACTGGACGGCCAGGGAATTCCCAAGTCTTCCCTTGTGTTGATGACCTTGACAGTTCTGAAGAGGACACAGTCAGGTGTCTTGTAGAATGTCCTTCAACATGGGTCTGATGGTTAGACAGAGGCTTGATGACCACGGAGGTAAAGTGTCATTCTCACGGCATCGGATGAAGGGTATTTCCTCCTAACATGATCTGTCGTGGCTGTTCACCTTGACCGTCCGGCTGATGTAGTATTGTGTGTCCCCACTGCAGAGTCACCCTCCCCTCTCTTTCCATGGTGCACTCTGTAGAAGGCGGTCACCCGGCGGCGTAGCCAGTCAGGGAGTGGGGGCAGTTAGGCTCCGCCTCCTGCCATGGAGAGTATCCACGTGAATTCTTCTGTGCAGATTTCTCTGTTCTCCATTTGTTTAGTTAGGTGAGCCTGCACTCCTGGGTGTTCATTTCATTCTTTGAGTCAGACTCTGATGCTGCATTGTTTGTTTTGCTCAAACTGTTTCAGCATTGGCTGTTGGGAGACCGCTTTCAGTTGGTACCTACGTCCCTTTGACGTACCCTGATTTTTTTTTTTTTTTTTTAATTTCCTTGCTTTGGGGCCCTACAAGATGCTCCAGACTCATCTTGTATATTCCCTGCCCCACTCCAAGAATCAGCCATTTCTCCAAGGAGCCTTGTTCCTTTCGTTGGAGGATGGTGTTAGAAACCAAGATCTAGGTGCTGGTGATCTCACTGGTCCTAGGGCATCACTGCTTCTAGACCCTCTCCGTGGACGGAGCTAGGACATATATGTGTGTATGCTAACCTGAGTGTAAGTAACACACATACCTATAATGGTATTTAATATAATTAAAGTAATAGACACTAGTTAATACCAATGTGTCCAACTCCAGTCTAGGACCACATGGTTCATTCTAACCTTCTTTCTTTTATGTGGCTTTTTAAAGCCCTATTTCTTCTCAATCACAGTCTCCAAGGCAAAGACTGCACTTTAAAGGCACTGTAGCAAGCATGCAGATGTGTCTTAAATTTAACTGAGTTTCAAGGTGCTGCACATCTAAGAAGCTACACCTGCCACATCACAGACGTGCAGCATCTCTTACCACTGGCGCTGTGGGCACATTAGCTTCCACCTTCCCCCAGGTGATGCTCTGTGGGAAGCAGCCTGTAATCCTCGCTAATGTGTCCATTACCCCATGTTTGGGTGTTTCTGCACATTTCCTCCTGTATCTGGTTCCCAGCACACCTGATACTTCCTGGTGTGAGGCCAAATTGTCTGGGATCCATTACTGCCTGCAGCAGGATCTTTAACGACAGCCCTGCCTGTCCCCCTTGACTCGGCAACCAGTACTTCCTTCCCCTGCGGTGACAATCAAGGCATGTGTGTCCCTAAACAGAGTCCACAAAGCTTGAAATGACTTCCGGATCATTTTCCAAATGAGAAACAGATCCAGGAAACATAGCTAGTGGCAGAGCAAGAAGTAGAACCCAAGCCGCTTCCCTCTTCAAGTCCACTCTGTCCTGGGCCCATCAGTCTGAATGTCCTACACTGGAACCATGGCGATGCCTGATGGATTCTTAGGGAAGCCGCAGGTCTAACGGCACACCTAAACTAAACACCCCAGCACATCTGTGGCTCCCTTTCTGCAGGATGTCCCCGTGAGGAGCGCCTGAGACTTTTCTGCAGGTCAGCAGGACAGGATGTCCTCAGCTCACTGAGTTGGATTTCACGCTCTCCTGAGGCTCCAGAGCCCGGAAAGAGGGTGTGGAAAGGCACAGACCTAAGAAGAATCAGGTGACGGCTGTCCTGTCCTCCTGGAGGGGAGGGAGTCGTGCCGGTCCTAAGCAAGATCAGGGCTGCCTTTGGCACCTGCCCCATCCCTGTCTCTGGCCCTCTTCTCTGCCCCGTCCCCCATACTCACTCCTCCTCTGGGTATGATACTCTTCCCTGGGGGCTGTCTTGTCTGCCCCCCCAGCGTGGCTTGTCCAGATCAGCCCTTCCCCAGAGTCCCCATCAAAACACTTATTTCTTTAGTCAAGGTGTTTGGAAAGCAGTCTGATTAAAGAACGGGACGCGATGCTTTCAGATTTCAGAGATCTGTTAATGCATCTTGACTGTTTGGGGTGCAGGCTTTGACTCTAGCATCGGATGCCCCTTTGTTACCTGCACTTGGTCTTGAGTGCGTCTCGGGCATTTCTAACCATGTTTCTTTATGCTGAACTGACAACCTTGTGCTTTTATTGCAAGGTTGCAACCATTTGCATTTGCCCACCGCCACCCCACCCCCAATCCACCTGCTTATTTCAAGAGGTTTTGTAAGTAGACTTTTTTCTGGCTCCTCGTCCTGCCATCTTTGCCTCCTAAGGAGCCCTGAGATTGCTTCCTGGCCGCAGTCTATCCTTTTCTTTTTGGAGAATGGCTCAACCCCTGCAGCCTGCCTCCCAACCAGCTCATACCTTCCCGCTACCCTCCGCAGGAAAAGCCAGGGCAGGAGGGGGCTTACGTTTGCTGCCCTGCAGAAGGCTCCAACGGTAGCTGATCTGTCACTCAACTGAGAAGCCCCTTCCGGTTTGGAAGGTATTCTGCGATTATGCATAGTTACCCGTTAACAGAAACCTTTCAGCTCCTTGCGTGGTTCTTCCTAAATGCCCTTCCTTCTCTCCCTTGGGAAGTCTTTATAACCACACAGTTTTGTTTTTTTTTAATTTAATTAATTAATTAATTTATGGCTGTGTTGGGCCTTCGTTGCTGCGCGCGGGCTTTCTCTAGTTGAGGCGAGCGGGGGCCACTCTTCATCGCGGTGCGCGGGCCTCTCACTGTCGCGGCCTCCCTTGTTGCGGAGCACAGGCTCCAGACGCGCAGGCTCAGTAGTTGTGGCTCACGGGCCCAGTTGCTCCGCGGCATGTGGGATCCTCCCAGACCAGGACTCGAACCCGTGTCCCCTGCACTGGCAGGCAGATTCTCAACCACCGCGCCACCAGGGAAGCCCCACCGCACAGTTTTTAGGAAGGTCTCCTTTGCCAGTATACACAGTATTATATAAATTACTCCACGGATTAACCAACGACCCTCGCTCTAAGAGTTTTAACATCAATATATAACCAGATATATTTCACTGATTGAGTCTAGGCAGCTACTACAGGACAGTTTTATAGACTGCTTTAAAAAAAAAAAAAAAGAAGACATATCCTGGGGCAGGATTTGTCTTCCCTGAAATCATATCACCACACAGCCCAGTAGACACATCTGTCCATCTCCAAGCAAAGGGAGTGGAAATGAGTGTTATGTCCTCTGGTACTTTCCTCCATTAAGGTGGAGGGCTGGTAAGAGCTTCAAGCTGAGGACCCTATGCAGACCCCTAGGTTTATAGCCGAAGATGGATGGCTAGGCTTTCCCACTTCCAGTAACAATAATAATAGTAATAATAGCTGCGACTCTTCGAGCACCTACTCTGTGCTAAGACTTAACAGGTGTTATCTGATTTAATCATCCAAGTAACCCTAAAAAGTAGGTCTTTAATTACTTCCATTTTGCAGGTGGAATTAAAAAATGAGACTCCTGAACATGGTTCTTGGCTTACATTCTAGGCTTACTCTTAGTTGAGTCAGGATTCAAACTCAGATCTGTCTGATTCTAAAGCTACCGCCTACCCACCCTGGATATGGGTTCAGAGTAGCCTGGAGCCGTAAAACTAACGTGGTCCCCACCCCTCCTAAAGCCGACTTAATTTGCAGACCAGAGGCTGACGGGGAGAATGAGGGGAAAAGCCGGTCTCTCCAAAGCGCTTCTTCGGATGGGAGGAGGTGGGAACCAGGGGTCGTGTTGTCCCATAGCCACCTCTGATGGTGCTGCCCTAAGCATCCCTCATTCTGCTACGCAGTTAGGAGAATGACTGCCCCGCCATTGTATATCTAATCGCCCCAGAACAGGAATGTGACAGTGCGGGTTATTACCTGGGTCACATTAACCTCGTTGAGTTACTTAAACACTAGGTTCTTTTGCTGTGCACTCAGCCTCTGTAGTTATTCACATAACAAGGTTGTCGACTCTTAAAGAGGGAGAGAAGGCAGGAGCGTCGGAGTAGAGCGGGTTGTCCTGATGTGTAGGGGTCTGGGGGCCCTGGGTCGCGGGTGGGCTGAGGGTGGCTGTGGGGGGAGCGGTGCCAGAGGAGAAGGGGCGCTGGCAGGCTTGTGGGGCAAGTGCATGTCCCCCTGGGGGGGGGGGGGGGGGGGGTGGTCCCACAGCTCATGGGCTCCCTGACCCCATGACATCAAGGAGAACATCCTGGGAAGAGCAGGGTGTTCTGAGAACATGCTGAGTGAGGGTGGAGGAAGATTATTAGACGTGGTAATATTTCCCTGAAAAAAAAGGGCTTCCACGTGAAATACGGGCACCTTCTAACCAGATCAGAGCTGAGACGGAGCCATCCCACCGTTCAGAGCCAGGGATCCCTTTCTGCGGGCCTTTCACTGGGGGAAGAGGCTCCAATATCACACAATTATCACTGACACCGTCCTGTAGAAAATAATTATTCAGGGGATTCTGAAAGGCACGGTAATTAGTCCAATTAATCTCTAGCGATGAGTTATTCTGTTCAATAATCGTCTTCGGAAGCAAAGGGTTCATTAGGGTCTCAGGCTGACAGCGGGGGGTCAAATGTCCTTTTCTCTCCCTCTCCTGTCCCTGTCTTGATGGAATGGAATCTTCTTGTTTTGATAAAGTCTGTCGCCATTAACGAGGAAGCTGGTTGGGGAGCAGCAAAGGCTGGGGCCTGGGCCCCTAGATGTGCTGCCTGCTCCCCCGACCTTGAGGTTAAGGCCTTGGTTTATCCCATGGGAACGTGAGGGGCACTGGGTGTGAGCTACGTGACCAACCAGCAGACCAACCGGCCTCCGAGAAGCAGTTAATCTCAGCACACCCGCTAAACGGGGGATTCTCCAGGAGTTTTAAGGCCAAGGCCCTCCTTTTTGTCAGAACTTACTTTGCATAATTTCATAGTCTTGCACTCTGAGTGGAGGCAGATGGTGGAACCCAGGGAGGGGAGCTCTGCTGGCTGAGCTGCCCTTTCTGATCAGAATCACAACCCCAGTTCGGGGAGAGGTCTGAGTGGTAATGGAAGCTGTGTCTGGGGCCCCAGAGCACCTGGGGGCGAGGGGAGTCTCTCCCCCGGGGACTGTCCACCGTCTGCACAGTGGCCTGTCCAAGCCGCTGGGCGGGGCCCCAGGTCAGCGCCTCTAAACCTTTCTGGTCTCAGATTCCTCTCCCCAGGAAAATGACCATCGCACTTGGGTACAAGATCTTGCGTATACATTCAGGGGGGTTCAGGACCCTCTGTTATCTGGCGTGAGCAACTCCAAATGTTACAGTCCATGGATCGTGCCCCCAAGGGACTTAAAATCTAGGCAGTGGAGATAGGGGGCCTCAATGTTAACAGTGCTGCGACAGGCCTGTCTCAGCACTGTTAACATTTAGGGCCAGATAGCTCTTGGTTGGAGGTGGGCTGTCCTGTGCGTTGTACGATGTTTAGCAGCATCCCTGGCTTCTCCCCATTGGATGCTGGGAGGGTCCCATCCCAGGCTGTAACAATCAAAAACGTCTCCAGACATTTCCACCACCACCCGCAGTTGAGAACCTAGTGATAGAGGTGCAAGGGTGTGCTCAGCCCCCGTGGCAAGTGCGATGACGTCTGGGTGGGGGCGTCATCAGGGAAGGCTCCCTGGAAGAGGAGCTGTGGGGACCAAACCAAGAAAACAGCCTTTTGTTTGTTTGGTTGGTTGGTTGGTTTTTTTCAGCCTTTTATGGCTGGAGTCTAGCCCGGTGTTTGATGCAGAGGTGCTCAGCTTGTGCTCACAGGGTGCAGGTGCTCACGGGGTGCAGGTGTCCCAGGTGAGAGACCAGCACCGAGCGAGGGCACAAGGGCTGCAGGGGTGCAGGCCGCCCGCTCCCTGTCCCGGGGGTGAGTAGCAAGACCACGGCTTTGCAGCTCTGGCTCAGGAAGCTGTAGAAGGAGGCCTTGTTCTGAAGACCCTTAAGAAGAGGGCCAGCTGCCTGTCTCCTAAAGCCTCCACTGACTGACCACAGCACCCCTTCTTGGTAGACTGGAAGGGTGTTTTGGGCCCTGGAGTACGTCTGAACACAGCCCTCCAGAAGTCACTCCCTTGTTTGGAGTTGGAGCCTCAGACGTCACCTGCTTTGCCCTCCCTGGCTACGTTCCGGGCTCTAACTGCAGAATCGGGGAGCAGTGTACCTGCCCGAAGACCCTGGAACGGAGCGCGCCGGCCGTTCTTGGTCCCGGCTCACACGTGCGTGTTGCATGTCCCCTGCACTGCATCTTCCTCTTGGGTGTGGAGCCGTGAGGGGCTGGGTCCTCCCCTCTCCTCCCTGCTGGCTCATGGCTTACTCGCTTGCTTGATGAGCCCGTGTTCTGGACCCTTGAGGTGCAGAGGGGACACGGCAACAGCTGAAGGGTGTCCCCAAGCAGCCGGGTGACGGCAAGTTGAGGGCTATGTCAGGGAGACTGCACCCTGGGAGTCCAAGGAGCCTCGCCTAAGAGCCGGCCCTGGGAGGCTGTCGGGACCCTTGCAGGGAAGGGGTCCCTGGAGCCCCAGCTTCACGAGTCTGGGATGGAGAGTTTTATTGGAGCTTTTCTTCAGTGCTTGTTAAAGAGCTGTACGTCCAGTAAAATATATGTCTGCCTTCCCAGGGAGGGTAACGGGAGTTTATAGTGGCCCGGAACACACAGGACAATCTTTAGAGTGAATTCCTGAGCTCCACGGAAAGCGTGTATGGTGTTAGGGGAGCCGCTTCCCTCTGGTTTGTGTCTGAGCAGGGAGATGAAGACAAGCACCCGAGTGTGACGGGACAGTGGGGTGTCCTCGAAGCCCGCCCGTGGGGGGAGCAGGGTAGAGGGGGAGCTGCTGGGGCGGAGGCAGGGATCCAGAAGGTGTGTGGGGAGTGGAGCGGGGCTGGCGTGGAAGCCTCCTGGAGGACCCGAGCCAGGAAGGTGGGGCGGCAGTGCGGGAGGGGCCGGCTGTTGGGGGCACCTGGGGACAGGAGGCTGCCTCCCTGCCCCTCTGTGAACCCGAGAGTCCCTTGAGGCAGGGCAGGCATGGCAGAGGACGTATGTGCGGCGGGCTTTATGGAGGACCTGCCACACCTGGCAGGTGCTAGGCGTTTGGGGTGGAGAGCTATGGTTTCTGCCCTGGAGGCGGACAGACAGTGAAGAGGTGTGGACAGAAGTGGGGTGCAGAGGCCGTGGACAAGTCTGCCCGGGCCCCAGCAGGGACCCGAGGGCAGGACGAGTGACTTCTACCCAGGCTAGGAAGTAACGGTGGAAAATCGGGCTACCGCCCCTAGAGGACCTTGAACGCCAGGCCGAGGACTCGAATGGCATCTGAGGTCTCACGTGGCGTGGATGGCGTGGCCTGTGACTCCTTGGTCTGTGGGGTGACAGCAGGGTCTGTCTGAAGCCACCTGAGCCCCTCCCCAGCCTCCGGCCTGGGCTTGGCACTCCTGTTGCATTCTTTCCCCCATGGGGGAGGGGAGACGCACAGACATCAATTCAGTCAAGTCTGTTCACCCTGGTCCCCAGGAGCCCTGGCCCGCTGTTCCCATGGCAACCACCAGCCTTGGGAGCACGGAGAGCCCCAAGTCTTCACTGGGCTACCCCCGTTGAGAAGTGGGGGCAGAGGGGAGCTGCTTGCTGTAATGGGGAGCGAGGGCACCGGGCAGGAGAGCGGAGGGCCAGGGGCTCCCTTTGTCCTTTGAAGGAGACAGCAGTGAAGTGCTGACTGGTGCTGGCCCCGGGCGCGGCTGACCCCATCTCTCCTCCCATCCCTCCTTCTGAGCCTGGGGCGAGCCCTCTGCACCCTCGGTCTCATTAATGACGGATGACTCCCGAGAGGGGGCAGGGCTCACCAGCTGCTGGGGCCTCCTGCCCTCGCTGGGCTGGGGGTCATCTACAAGGAGATGGTGGCCTGGCCCGCCAGCAGGCTGAGCCAGGCCATGGACGAGCCCTGGGATGGTGGTCTTTATTGGCCATCAGAGTCACGTCCCTGAGAACAGGTCCATCCACTGACAGACATTAGAAGCCACCGGGAGGTTCCGTGTTCCCCGGGCCCTGTGTTCTGTTGGGTGCTTTATCACCGAAGATCTGTGATGGGCGGGATGCAGTCCCCAGAGCGGTGCTGGCTCATCCCGAGCTGCAGAACCCGCTCTCCTGGCGTCCACCTCACAGGGTCGGCACAGGGCTTAAATGGCATCAGAACCGCGCAGGGGCCTGGCACACAGTAGGCACTTAACACACGTTAAGTGTATTGCTTCCATGCTAGAGGGACAGGCGAGCTCATTTCCGCCAGAGGGCCTGCGTGTTTCCAGGAGGCGAGCCCGGCCAGACCCTCGGGGCTTACTTTCCTGGTCCCCCCTCCACTCCGGAGACCCTCCCTCCAGGCCCAGCCCTGCCCCAGCCTCTCTGCGCTCAGGCCTCCTGCTCTGGCCTGATGGGTTCAGGACGGTCCCATGCACGGCGGGGGGGGGGGGGGGAGGATGAAAGCAAAGGACACTGGCCCCCCTGAGGGGGCCTCTCTGCACCGCTGCCCGCACCCACTCTCTGCCCAGCCCCGGCCTCCAACCTCGAGGGCTCCTGCAGACAGGCTGGCCTCCCCCGGCCGCCCTCTGAGCCCTGAGTGTGGTCCCTGGCCCAAGCTGGACCTCACTCAGCTCAACGCTCGCCCACCTCTGCCCTTCTGGAAGGCTCCAGCGGAAGGAAGGCCTGCTGGGTTCTTCGGAGAACTCTCACACAGTGGGGACGTGGGGTGTGGGGAAGAGCGGGGGCTCCCCACCGGGAGCGTGTGTCCTCATAGCGCACAGACTTGGGACGCTCTCCAGGGGGATTTTCCCTGGGAATTTGGTTCCATTCAAGTGGTGACCAGTCCTGAGCCGCTCAGCGGGCTGCAGCCCGGCCCTGGGGGGATTGGGTGAAGGCTGAAAGAAGGCCCGGTGTCCCCACTGCCTCTCCCTGTCCCTCCCTGGCCTCACATTGAGTGGGTCCAAGGCTCTCCGGAGTGACCCCTGCCTCGCCCTGGCCCCGCACGGGACCAGGCGGGAGCTGAGGCTGGTCCTCCCGGAGGAGGGGCTGCGGCGCACCGTGCAGGAGCCCCTCCTTGCTCATCCCTCGCTTCCCCTCCCCCTGCATCAGGCTGTGGGGACCGGCCGACCTGCTCTCGAAGAAGGAGAAACCGAGGCCCAGAAAGGCCCAGAAGAGGCTGTGCAGGAGCTCTGAAGCCCACCCTTGCAGTGTGTAGGGACTAGCCGGCTCCTCCAGGGACAGGCCGGCTGCTGGGGGCGGGGCGGGGCGGGGGCGGGGGCGGGGGGTGGGGCGCGGGGGAGGGAGAGGGTGTTGGAGCTGTGCTTTGGCCGCAGCAGGTTCCCAGGCTCCCGGCTGGAGCTCAGAGCGTCTCATGGCCCAGAGCACAGCCACGGTCTTGGCAAGCGGGCCACACAGCCTGCCTGCCAGACGTTCTAGGAAGGTTCTTCCCAGGCCAGATGACCCGCAGCTTCCAGAACTGGGACAAAGCCCAGCGGGAGAGAGGGGTCCCTCGAGGAAGTGTTGGTCAGGACCATGCCTGCCAGCAAGGGGACTGGCCGCGGCCCCAAGTCCTGGAGGTAGAGAGACGCTGGCCTGGCCCGAGGCCTACTCCCCCAGCCTCCTGGCAGCCCTGCCCTCGTGCATTCCCAGAGCAGAGCAGGAGGGGCCTCTTCCTGTGACCTGTAAGGCGCCCCATCCCAGCGTGTCGGCCGGGAAGGGCCTCTGGGCATATCCTGCTCCGTTGTCCTCCTTGTCAGTTATAATTTATTTTGGGAAAAGCATGGACTTCAGAGTCAGACTTGGATTCAGATCCCTACTACACCACTTGCACAAGCTGTGTGATCTTAGGAAGTTAAGCGGCCTCTCTGAGCCCAGCATCTGTAAAGTGAGGGTAACTACATTCGGGCTTTGGTGCCGTGCTCAGCGCATGAGGCACTAAGTAGATACCCGTTCCCTTCCCTTCCTGCCTCAGAGGACATTGCCAGCACCTCAGTGGCTCCAGCAGACCTCTTCAGGTTTATGCCGATTTCTCTGCACCCCCAATCAGAAGCCTTCTTTAAAATGAGCCTCCCTGCCTCACTGCTCTTGTGCCCAACCTCGGGGGCGGGGGGGCGCCTTGGCCTTTGTTGAGCCTGGTCCTTTTGGTGGATGGTGGGGCTACCCTGGAGGCGTTGGTGGCAGATGGGCTGAGCCTGAGGGTCCCCCTGGGGGTGGGGGGGGCAGCAGAGGGTCGAGGGGATCGGTGACATAGAAGGCTTTTTCAGAAATGGGAAACCTCCGGGGAGGCGGCCGGACCAGGCGGAGCACAGGTCTGATGGGAAGCAGATGTTCTCACCGGGCTGGGGGAAGTGGAGAGCCTGCTAGAAGAGGGCCTCCCCCTTCGGGCAGCCCTGCATGGCCATGCCCTGCCCCCAGCTGTCCCCACTGGAATCCTCCCTGAGGCCTGGCCACCTCCCCTGTCCCCTAGCATGGCTCTGACATCCTGACCAGGTCACTGCCACTCCGTTGGGCCTCAGTTCTTCCTTCTGTCAAATGGCCTCTGAGGCTCCCGCCAGCTCTGATGCGTGATGAGTGTTACCATCCACCCTCCTCCACGCTGGCACACCGGCTGGCCGACCTTGTACCCTCAGCCCAGTCGCCATTGTCCCAGGGCCATCGTCCCATTTTACAGGTGAGCAGAGTGAGGCTGGAGATTAAGTTCCTACGGAAGTTCCCACGGCTGTGCTGGCTGTCGGCTGCAGGCCCCCTGTGTGGAGACGCCAGCAGCTTCTCGGGGAACGATTGGGGCTTCAAAGCCAGTGGTAGCCTGTCCATCTGACTGTCCCCTCGCTGTGGTGTGGCCCCTCCCTGGGAGCCAGGAGGGGCAGAATCTACAGAGGAGACTGGAAGGTCCGGGTTGGAGATCTCGGGGGGCCTACAGCCAGTAGCACTGACGTGTGAGGCGCCCGCCCCCAACAAGGCTGGCACCTTCAGAGGCAGTGCCTCTTGTCACTTGGCCACTGGTAGGTCCTGGGAAAGGCAGTGATGTTGGGGACTCGGGTGGGAGGGGGAGCCCGCCCTCTCCTCGGCTGCCACTGACTCAGATGCTGTGCTCTGTTAGCTTTCTGTCCGATTCACTCTGGGCCTTGCAAACCTCAAGGTGGGCCCCACTTGTAAAGTAGATTTGCTGAACTCGAAGTGCACCGAAGGCAAACACCTTATGGAAAAGCCGTGATTCCAGTACAGACCAGGCCTGCAGGCTCGGCGGCGCTGCCTGGGAGGACTTCCTGGGTGATGGAGTTGCCCCCTCTCTGCTGTGGTGGTCACCAGCCGGCATGAGGGTGGCGCTCCTGAGCAGTTCAAGTGTGGCTGGTGCAACTGAAGTCTTAATTTGTATTTAATTTTAGTCATTGGGGAAATGCAAATTAAGTCTCCAGTGAGACACCACTTCGCACCCACTAGGATGGCTAGAATAAAAAGACAGACAGTAACCAGTGTTGGAAAGGACGTGGCGAGGTCGGAGGCCTAGCACGCTGCTGGTGGGAACGATGGTGCGGCCACTTTGGAAGACAGCCTGGCGGGTCCTCAGATGTTACAGAGTTACTGTATGACCCCGTGTTGCACTCCTAGGCATTTATCCAAGAGAAATGAAAACCGATGTCCATGTAGAAGTTTGGATATGAGTGGTCATAGCAGTTTTATTCGTAAAACAGGCAAGAATGACCCGAATGCCCATCAAATTATGAAGAGGTGAATAAAATAGGGTGTACGTGTACAATGGAAAATGACTCAGCCACGGAAAGGCATGAAGTACTGACACATGGTACGGGAATGAGCCTTGAAAGTAAAGGAAGCCAATCACAGAAGTCGACGTGTTTACGATTCCATTTCTATGGGGTGCCTAGGATAGGCAAATCCACAGAGATAGGAGGTAGATCAGGGGCTGCCAGGGGCTGGGGCAAGGGGGGGAGATTGCTAATGGGTCTGGGGTTCCTTTTGGGGGTGATACAAATGTTCTGGAATAGTGGCAATGGCTGCACAACTTGACAGAGTACTAAAACCCACTGAACGGTGCCCTTTCAAAGGGTGACTGTTACGCTCTGTGAGTTAGCTCTCTGTAAACACACTGTATACCTATGTCCGTTCGCGGATCATGGCCGCAGTCACAGCAGGTAATAACAGCTCTAGAATCAGACCGTCTGGTTGGGATCCTGGCTGTACTGCCTGTGGCAGCTTACTTAACCTCTCTGGGCTTCAGTTTTCTCAGCTGTAAAATGGGGGTGATAACTGGACCATCTCAAAGGGCTGTTGTGACAGTTACATGGGCTACAAAGCAGAAGCCCGTAGAAGTGCGCCCGGCGGGTGCCGGAGGACTTAGCCCAGTTAGCCGATACTAATATGACTAGTTTCACAAGCAGAAGTCTCCCAGGGCCCCTTCCAATTGTCGCCCACACCTGGGCCCAGCCCTCGCCCTCCCGCTGCCTCCTCCTTCCCCTCCCCCCTTTGCCTGCAGATGGTCTTTGCTAATGTGAGAACTGTTGCCATAACAACCACTCCGCTCCCAGCAGCAGCGACTTCATTGGAGCCGGGTGTCACGTGAAGGTTCTGGGCCGCATCACTGTGAGAACGTTGCCAGTAAACCGTGAGGGTTACAGGGCCGGAGAGCCGGGCCTGTCAGGGAAGGGGGCCGCGTCCCCCGGCGAGGCAGGCCAGCAGGCCGTCGTCGGCAGGAGGCTGGCCCTCTGCGCCCAGGCTGGAGTTCAGGTCTTTAAATGAGGGCGGGCTCAGTACGTCAAGAATCCACTCTCTGACCCTGTAAGCTAACGATCAGAGGGAAATGAGGCAGAAGAGAAAGGAGCAGGCCGGCACCCCTCCAGACAGAGCTGGAGGCGGGCACCCTCGCTGGGTTCCCTAGCCCTCGGCGCTGGCCGCTCTGGACCAGCAAGTCTTTCTCTGAGGCACACGGTGCTGGACGTAAAGAAGCAGCTGTGGCAGGATCGCTGTCCAAGCCCTCTTCCAAGTGCAGGCTGAGCCGGGCT
The DNA here is from genome assembly GCF_005190385.1 of Monodon monoceros. Lineage (NCBI taxonomy): Eukaryota > Metazoa > Chordata > Mammalia > Artiodactyla > Monodontidae > Monodon > Monodon monoceros. The sequence continues at coordinate 1,054,212 of NW_021703774.1, read as the reverse complement.
GACCGGCCGGCCGTGGGGGCCGCCCTTCGCCCGCTGCAGAGAGGCGGCCACTCCCCCGAGAAAGGGCGGGGCTGGGCACGATGCGGGGTGGCGGGGATGACTCCTCCCTCATCAGGCCAGCTTTTGCCTGAGAACACTGCCGAGCAGAAGTGGGGCCAGAGCAGGGATGGGAAGCCTGCTCCACTCCCCAGAGGCACTCCGTCTGCAGCGCCTGCAGCAGAAAGGCCAGCCGGGTCTCTCGAAGCTCTAGCCCCACGTCCAGGCTTGCCGAGTGGAGCCCACGGGTGCCCAGAAGCCAGGCCCTGCAGCCTCTATCCCAGCGGGCAGGCTCCCCAGAGTAGGTGCTGCAAAGCCTTGGCCGTTCTCCAAGGAGGATGGGGTCAGGGAGGATGTCAGCCCCGGAGCGCAGAGCCAGGCGAAGGGGATTGTGCTAAGCAGGACGCAGAGGGAAGGAGAGCGTCTGGGCGCTGCCCGCCCAGATGCTGGAGCTGACGCTGCCTGCCCGGCAGCACTGCGGCAGCGTCCGGCAGCGCCCCCTGGCGGCCCGTCTCCGCAGTGAGGCCGCGGCCGGGTGGCCTGGGGAGGGCATCCCCGGAGGAGCGGGACAGAGGGGGCCCCTCAGGTGAGGCCTGGGGATGCGGGAGTGGACTTCCGCAGGGAAGGGACAGTGCGTTTGTGCCAAGGGAGCAGACTTGAGCTGGAGGCCCAGGACGCACCGCCCGGCGGCCTGGCATCGGGAAATGGAAGCCCCGGTTTCGATGGGCAGCCTGTTCTGGTGGCCTGCAGCAAGGCGTCTGGATCTCCCAGGCGCTGCCTTCCGCACCGCGTCACCCACAGGGGGGGGCTTGGGCGGTGCAGATTCCTGGGCCCCGTCTCCAAGCTGCTGAGTCGTGGCCTCTGTGGGTGATGCCCTGGCACCTGCCTCTTCAGCACACTCCGGGAGGAGGAAAGATGCTTTTACAGGCTTCAGCCAACAACAGAGCCACACAGGCTGTCAGAGTTGGTTCGGCCTTGGGTATGCCCAGCCCCAACTCCCTTATTTAATCCACAGAGAAACTGAAGCCCAGAAAGGGGAGGTAGCTTACCCGAGGCCCCACAGTCGACTAGCGTGTGCCCGGGGGAAACCAAGAGGGAACTCTCCACTGGCCCCGAGCCACCGCCCTCATCCTCCACCCCGCCTCACACTTCCTCTTGGCCCAGTGCCCACTGGAGACAAGTCGCTGAGGGTCTCTGAGCCAAGTCTTCTCACTCAAGCAAAATCAAAACTGTCGGGGATCTGCAGAGACCCCTGCCTGGTGATTCTGGGCCAGGGGAGACCCTTCGTGCCCCCTCTCTGGCCCCTCCTCTCTGGCCCCTCCTCTCTGGCTCCTCCTGGTTTCCTTTCCTCGCCTCACACAAGCACATGGCCGGTACCTTGCTTTGTCGTCCTGGCCCTTTCTGGGCGCTCTGGGGGCCACTGACTGCTGGGCTCCGGGCGGGCACTCGTTGGTCGAGAGGGTTCAGGCTTCTCCGGAGCAAGGATGGAGACCCGGGAGCCCTCGGCAGCGGGAAGCACGGGATCGGTCGCGCTGCAGGGCTCTGTGACGCGCGCCTCCCACGGTATTGTGACTTACGTGGGGGGCGAGTGAAACGACGGAATTAGTAAAAGAAACTGTCCCCGCCCACACGGTGGTGAAGGTGGGAGCCTCTTGCATGGAGGGCCACTCCGGGCTCTCTCTGGGGCCTCTGGGCTCAAAAAGGTGGTGAGGAAAGGAGTGGGGGAGTGGCTGCAGGTGAAGGAGGGTTGCTGGGCTCTGCCAGAGGGCAGGGAGGTTTGTGTGCAGCGTCCTTAGTCATCTGCGGTTTCAGCCCCGTGCCAGCCTCACGCAGAGGCCAGTGCCCCTGGCAGTCCATCTAGGGCAGGGTTACTGGCTTTTAGAGTCCGCAGAACCCGCCTGGTATGGCCTGTGAGCCGTGAGCGGAGACCTGGCATATGTGGGGACCGGGGGTGGGCCCACGGTGCCCTCCCGGGCTGGACCTTGAAGGTCACGTCCTTGAGCAGAGGAGAGGGATAGAAATGAGTTAGACTCCCAGAGACGTGGGGCTGCGTGTCCACACAGAACGATCATCCACAGACACTGGTTGTCGTGTGGTGACACAGACTCCCAAGGATCTCCTGTTAAATGTTGCTCAGGAAGGGGACCCCTGGCTAGAGCCGGAGATCACTTTGTCAGAAGTCTGTGTTTGTAACTGGCTCTTACTATAATGGTATTTGACCTGCGTGTACTAGGAGCCCAAGCTGTGATGAATTTTAGAATTTAGAGAAGACTTGGACGCTACCCTTGGGATCTAATAGGGTCAGGAGAGATTTTTTTTTCGTTTTGGGAGTTGTTAGAGGGTGTGTGTGTGTGTGTGTGTGTGTGTGAGAGAGAGAGAGAAGCTTAGTCCTGCCTGTCCCAGGTCCTTTAGCCTGGATTTCTAGGTGGGTCTATTCTGTACTGTCTCAGTTTATGCAGCAATCACCCCTGCTGGTGACACACGTCTGTGCCGATCGACCCCAGGACAACGCAGAGCGGCCAGTCCAAGGCCTCCGGTGCAGGAGCCCCGGGCCAGGAGTCCACTGGGCCTGCCACCCCCCACCTGGTGACGCTCCCAAGCCTTTCTTCTCTGGGCTGGAGCGATGTGCTTTTTCTCCCGTTCACGAGATGCTTCTTTCGAGCTCTGAAATGCCAGGACTTGAACATCTTCCCCTTGAGCCACTTCCATTCCTGTCGGTTCCCACCTGGTGCAGCTACTCAGAACAGGAGCCAGTCTCGAGGCTGGACGCAGATGCAGTCCTCTGGAGGCCCTGCCCCGGGCCAAACTGAACATGCGCTCCAAGACGCAGTGCAAGTAATTAAGAGTTCACCAGGCAGTTACAGCGGTTCACCGAACTGTCAGTCAGTAATTAAAGCTGTACAGAACTTGGGGAAATTCCACTGCTGAGTCCCTCCTCCTTCCTGCAGGCCCCTAAATCTCTTGGGGTCCTTATCCTCGTGCCCATTATGTCAGGTTTCAGATCACAGGCCGAAGAAGGGCCCTGAGTCCCAGCACTTCCCACGACTGAGACGGGCTCGCAGGGACTGGGGATGATGATGTACCATCGCTGCAGTGCAGGGGGAGGTGGGCCTGGTGACCCCTCCACGTGGGGGCGAATCCCAGCGGAGAAGGTGGGGTCCACCTGAGCTGCACCTGCAGGAACGGCACTGCCACCTGCAGGTGTCTGGGTGTGCCCACTGCCCGCCCCGCCCCCGCTGTACCTTTGGACACATTAGAGCTGCCTTGTGCAGAGAACCTCCTGGGCACCAAGCACCTGGTTCAGCTCTTTAATTCTCCTGACTGTGCCACCGGGCGGGTACGCTCTTCTCTCCCTTTAATAGAGCAGACAACTCAGAGGAGTGGGGAGATGCCTCGCTCCAGGTCAGACATGTTGGGAGGGCATGGCCAGCACCTGCCCTTGGCCTTGCTGCCTCAAGCTCTGTGTTCCCTCTACCGCACCACCCGACGGCACTCCCCCCCTTCGGGTCTTGGCCGTTCACGGTCTTGCCCTCCAGAAGCCTGTTTCCCTGGTGCTGACTCCAGAGCAGAAGGGACCCTGTTTGCCATCAGCCTCTCAGGGTGCCGCCCCGTCTCCAGCTCCAGTGACCCCTGTGCCCTGGTCTTTTCCTTCCACACCTGCGGCAGGGGACACGGCCACACAACTCCCCGTGCACACGTCTTTGGGACGGCAGAGCGGAGTGTGCGTGATTCTGATGTGAGTGTTTCCACAGACTGCCAGCGGGACCCTGGGGAGGTGTGTGTCTGGAGGCGTGTGTGCGTCTTTAAGGCCCTGTGTTGTCACGGAAAGAACAGAGCTTTGGAGTCACACAGACGTGGGAAGTGCCTAGTCTTGAGCCCACCACGTGGTGCACAGTGAGTGGGTGTTGTGTGCATTTGCACGAGTGTGTGTGTGCACACATGTGCACCTGATGTCAGGTTTCCTTGGTGGCCGGTCCTTACTCCAAGGACTCCTGATGGAGACAGCAGGCTCTCTGTGGTCTCCTATAAGAAACACCGCCCCCGCGCGTGCTGGGAGGATGCTGTTTGTGGCGACTGTGCGTTACCGTGGTGACGGCTGGGTAGCAGGACTGTTGCGTCTTCTGAGCTCAGGGAGCACACACGTCCTCCCGGCCGCTCCATTTGCAGGGTGCGGCTTGGAGCAGCAGTCAGGACAACTCGTGCTCCCCGCCCCACCTCCTTGTCACCCCATGACTGCTGGGCTCCCCACCCTGCCTCCCCCCAGCCCTACTTCTCACACACACGTACATGCACGCGCACACACACAGGCACACATGCACTCAGGCATGCACCACGCCCTCCTCTTGCTGGTGAACCCTGTCCTGCAGGAGCTGAGAAGCCAGGCCTCCAGAGGGAGGCTGTGAGGTGTGTCCTGATCAGGACCTCCAGCCCAGGGGAGAGGTGTGCTCTGTGGCCACAGCGAGGACCCTGGCGGGAGCTGAGTCACACTGGAGAGGCCCTTTTCCTCATTTGAACGAAGGTACCGCATAGACTGGGAGTGTCCTGACTGCGTCCCTGTCCCACACGGGGGCCGGAGAGGAGCTCCCGGGCTCCCCCCACCGCCGCTCTATTTCCTCCAGCCTCTCCCCCATACCCAGACCTGACATTTGACAGACGCATGGAGGCATCATGACTCAGCCAACAAAACATTGTCACAAAGTCACGTGTGCCCCAGATTACCTCCCCACCCCATCTCTGATCCCTGCGGAGATGGTGGGAAAGGGGTGAAGCTTGTTATGGGTTGGGGGTCAGAGGTGGGTAGGGTGGGGGGTGAATGCCTTTGCAAATGCAGCTTATTCATATTTTAAAGCTAAAAACTTAAAGACTTGCTTCTGGGGTCAGGAATGTGAATATCAAATTGCCCTCCTACCCCCTCCCCCCCACGCCCAGCCTAGGCACAGGGTCTGCAGCTCCTTGAGCCACAGAGGCCTTCCCTTACATGCAGCCTCTTGTCCTGGGACTCCCGCTGCACCCCCAGAGATGGGCCTGTCACCTGAGAATGTGGACACAGCCAGACTCTCACCACCAGCTGCACCTGAGCTGAGTCTTTGACAAGCAGGTGGCATGCCCGAGATGGCCACCAGGGGACGCTGCTGGGGCTCGGAGGGAGCTGTGGGGTGGCACCTCTGCAGACTATCCAGGCCTTGGGGCAGAGAGCAGAGCCAGGCCCCCTAGCTCTGTCCCCAACTCTGTCCCCGCTCTGTCCCCAGCTCTGTCCCCGCCTCCCCCCCTGCATGCCCACTTACACCTGGGGCAGCAGCCTGATGCCACATGTTCCTCATTGATACCTTTCTGCACCTCCAGCCAATCATCCCCCCCCCCCCCCCCACCCCGTCCCTGACCTCAGCCTCCCGTTCCTCCTGTGACCGTGTTGGACTGAGTCACTTCCAAGGACTCTTGTGGAAGAAAGACGTTTTCCTAATGGGACACGCATCCATCCCTTCTTTTTTTATGTGTTTTTGTGGTGGTCCCATCCATCCATTCTAGAGACGGTCACCGAGCACCTATTCTGTGCCACCACTGGCTTGGTGCCGGCGATGCCGAGATGCCCTGTGATCTTCTTCCTGGACTTGGCTGTGCCCTGTGCTCCATGTGAGGCGTGGGACCCTGTCTCTGAGGCTCAGTTTCTCCTCCGTGAAATGGGGCAGCAGCACAGAGCTCCCCCACGTGCTGTGAGGCCCCACCTCGCTGATGCCTGCCTGGGGTTGGCACACACAGTCTCCGAGTCACCCTTGGTCCCTTCCTCTCGGGGACACTCACCCCTCGGAGTCGTGTGCACCTCTTCCCTCACCTCTGCCAAACCCATGGAAAGCATCGCCCTGGCCCAGGAGCCCCCCCGATCTTGGTCCCCTTATAGGCCTTTTAGGAGCAAGCTTTAAAAATATACGTACACAGACAGGGTCCCTGTCTGTTCTCCACACCAAGCCATCATTACAGCCACGGAGCAGCTCACACGTGATCCTTGCCAGGATAAACAGGCACTGGCGCCCCCAGGCGTGCTGCGCGAGGACACCTGCCCTCATCCCTGCCGGCTGCCCCCAGGCCCCCAGGGGAGGGAGGTGGCTGGGCTCCGCGTGGAGCTGGTTTTATGGAAAGGTGCCTCCGAGGCTCTAGGAAGGCTTCCTGCAGCCCTCACCTCGCTGACCAGATAGGCAGGGCAGCCGCCTGCCAGACGGCCGGACCTAGTCTTGGGGAAAAGTGCCTCCTGAAGGGAGTCAGAAACGTCCCCTTCGGCAGCTAACAGAGCTGCACACTCCTGCTGGGTCTGGGTGGGGGAGGGCCCGTGGGCTCTGGGGCGAGGACCCCCGAGGGTCCGGATCGGGGGCCCGGTAGCCTGCGGGGTCAGAGCTCTGGGGTTTTCCCCGTTGCTTTGCTGTCATCTCCGTGGGTCTGTGACTCTCCCACGGGTTGTGCCTTTGAGGGACGCAACGGGGCATCTGCCTGCACTCAGTGACTGTGGGTCCCAGGTCCCCGCTAAGCCGTGAAGCAGGGCGGACTGTGGTGTCCAGCTTCATCGAGGCTCCCTGGACGGATTGGCGGAGGGAAGGGCAAAGTCCCTGAGTCTCTCCATGCTCGGCACCCTCAGGCTTTTGGATGTTTCTGCCCTGGGAAGGCGATGGGGCACATTTCTGTCTGCTGTGGTGGAGTCTCCTCCGTCCAGGCTAAAGTCCTGCCTGGAGACCAAGGCTGGGTTCCATGACCCAGATCGTGCACGGTCTGCAGTGGGGCTGCACCCGCACAGCCTCACCTGGGCTCACACCGCCGGCCTGGGGTCTGGATGCCCTGTGCTCAGCCCGTGCCCCGGAAGATGGTTGCTCACTGCCCCCTGCCCGCCAGCGTTTCGGGGGCTCTGGGCAAACTCTCCCCTGGACCCCAGCAACAGACGCTCCCAGCCTGGGGCTGGCTCACACCAGCTCCCAGAGCCAACCCTCAGCCCCCCCCCCCCGACTCTGGGGTCGGCGACATCACGTTGGCAGCCTCACAGCGGGGTACTTATACCTCAGAAACTGGCCAGCACTATCCATTTGGGCATCCCCACCTACGAGAGCCAGTTGTTAAACATTTACCAACACATCTCCAGAGACGGGGTTTCGGGCAGACCTTCCGGGGCCTGGGCCGGGGCCTCTGCTGGGAGAAGCGGGGCCCCCCAAAGTGACGCCAGGCTGGGGTGGTCTTGCGGGGCTCTGGGAGGACACTGAAGGCCGTTGCCTGCAGCCCCCGTCCAGGGCTGGGACGTCAGGACTCCAGGGCATGTCCAGGACCCTTAGGAAGGCCTGAGAGGCAGACCCTTGTGCCCCCGGGACCGCTCCCCTGGGGATATGGTCACCTGCCACCTCCCGGCCCAGCAGTGACTCCTCTACACTCATCCGGCTTCTCCTCTCCCCACTCTAGATCCGGAGTCCCAGAGAAAGAGGACGGTGCAGAATGTCCTGGATCTACGACAGAACCTGGAGGAGACCATGTCCAGCCTGCGAGGGTCCCAGGTGACACACAGGTGAGAGCCAGCTGCCCCCTCTTCCTCCCATTGTTGGGGGGCAGGGCCCGCGACCTTGGCCCGAGCGTGCGAGGTCGGTGGGCGTCTGAGCAGTGCGCGCTCAGCCCCCGGGGCCACGTCCATGTGTCCACAGGAGGAGCGTGGCCTTGCTTGGTGTCTGCTGCTGGAGACTTAGGTTTCGTTTCATTAAGCTGGAGCATCACTGGAAGGGGGGTGGGAAGCAGGAGCCACCACGGGGCTCAGGCTGTGGTCTGCCACATCCATGTCCCTGCTGGGTGCCCGTCTCCTCGTGGTCACAGGGGTTATTAACTATCCTCCTGTTCTGTTCTGAAGTTTCCACATGCCCTTCCCGACACCCAGCATCCTTCTTGCCCTTCAACCGCTGGCCAGCACGGTGGCCCAGGTTCCATACCACGCAGACCCCCTCCACCTGCCCCCCGAGAGCCTCGCAGCCCCCACCAGGACCCCTCCCACAGCACCTCCCTGCCCGGTGTCCTGGCCTCAGGCTCTGCCATGACTCAGAATTTCCCGCGCTGGCTCCTTGGGCTGCCTGATGAGCTCATGCCGTCAGCTCCAAGGGGGACAGAGGGCCGGGCTACACCCTGGGGGGTAGAGAGCAAACAGCCAGGATTGAGAAATCCTGGGGGTTGTGGAACAGGAAGGTGGAGAAAGGGCCTGGAAGCCAGTTCCTCCCCATCTCCTGGGGTTGGAAAATGAGAGCAAAGTTGGGATCTAGAGGCAGTGCGAAAAGGGCTTTTCTTAGCCCAAGTGTGTGGCCGAGTTATATGCAGACCAACTTTACATACCTCCAGTGACAGAGAACTCATTACCTCTCAGCCATCCCTTCCTCGTGGGGTTGCTGTGACTATGAAGTGGAGCTAAGTCTGGCCTCAGTGGCTCCCACCCATCGGCTCCGGTTCCCCTGCTGAGACTCCCTCCTCCTTCCTTCCCACACTCTTTCCCCGGCCCCATCCCATCTGGACACGCAGCCCTTTGCTCCCAGACATCTAAAATATTTTATATGATGAAGCAAAGCCTCTTCTCTCTGGGGTTACCTCTGCTCAGGCCAGCAGGACCCCGACTAGTGATGAAAGGGATGTGATCAGGGAGGGCTGAGAATAAAAGTGGATGGTGGGGCTCCGGGAGGCCCTGGGACTCAGGTCCCTTTACGTCTGTGTCCAGCCTCCAGCCCTCCCAGCCCTGAGCAGAACCCAGGTGGGACAGGGGTCTGGCTTGGCTCGGCTGACCATTTTAAGGACCCAGTGGATGAAATTTTGAACGTCCTCCTTCCCCCAGCCAGGGAAGTTGTTGGAACGGTGCTCAGCACCAAATCACCCGCCAGCCCCATGCCAAAGAAGGCAGCGAGAGCTCCGTTCCTGAGAGGGTCACACCCCAGATGACTCAGCCACAGGGAAAGGGCAGCCGCAGCAGCCCCGGCCTCCCGTTCCCCTGCCTCTGAGCCCCCAGCCCCCCAGCCTCCTGGTGCCCCGACCTCTGAGCTCCCAGACCCCCAAGTTAAGGCACCTTGACCCCGGGCAGGCTCTGCTGCTTTCTGCTTGGGGGAAGAGTGGGAAGAGGGAGGCCAGAAGCCTTTTGCATAAAGTTGACTGGTGCGTGGGCAGCGCCTCGGGCCTCTGGCTTCTCTCTTCCTTTATGGGAAAAGAACCAAGAGCCCTGAAGCTGGTTCTTCTGTTTACTGTGGACCCAGAGCCACTTCCTGTCTTAGGCTTTGGTTTATATTATTCCTGGTTCACACTTTGATAGCCAAAACAATGATTCCCTGAATTTTTACGGCCCTTTTACTTATTAAAGTGCTTTCCATCAATCAGCCCTTCCCTCGGCCCTGGGAGCGGACAGGATGTGTACGCACGCCCTGAGTTAGAGAAGGTGCAGCGGCGGGCTCCGGAGAAGGGGTCACAGGCCAGAGTCTCACGAGTGGATCAGGGTGGCTTCTGCATCCAGCGAGCTGAGAGCCCGGCCGGCTGAGTGCAGGACAAACACAGGCTCTGTCCTGGAGGAGCTTACAGTCCAGTGAGTGTGTCCAGCAAGGTTATTTTCACCCTGGAGCTGACAGGCTGCCTCTAGATTCAGTTCCTTTTCAGAAACCTTTCCTCCTATCCGACTTGCCCTATTTCCCTGGCTTGTTCCCCCACAAGGAGAGAGTGTGGGTCAGAGGGCTGCAGCCAGAGAGGAAGTGGAACTCTGCCCTCAACCCGCTCCAGGCCCACCATACCCTCCACCCCATGAAACGTCCTCCCCAGAGAGAAGCAAGACTGAAGGGCGGAATCTAGGACTGGAAATCAAGGACCCAAGTTTGAGCTAGAATTTCCACCACCGACTCAGAGGTGTCTGGAGGTGTATTTGGGGACAAAGGGGAGCAGTGAGGTCGAGGCCGCGAGCCGGGAACAGGACCGAGGGACCTGGCACTTGGCACACCCACACGCGACGCTAGTTTTGCTACAAAACGGGCTCCCCTGAAGCTCTCCATCGTCCTGTCACCAGGGCCATCACTGGCTTCTTCCTTTTGCTCCTCGCCCCCTTGTCACCGTCAGCTTTTTTTGTGTGTGTGTGCGGTACGCGGGCCTCTCACTGTTGTGGCCTCTCCCGTTGCGGAGCACAGGCTCCGGACGCGCAGGCTCAGCGGCCATGGCTCACGGGCCCAGCCGCTCCGCGGCATGTGGGATCTTCCCGGACTGGGGCACGAACCCGCGTCCCCTGCATCGGCAGGCGGACTCTTAACCACTGCGCCACCAGGGAAGCCCCGATCAGCTTGTTTTTACTAAGCCCCTACTTGCTGCACAAGGCCCGGTACTGAGTCTCACTTCGAGAACTCGCCTGATCGTCCGTCCTGGGCTCACCCCCGCCCATGCGGTCTTGAGTGCCAAGCACCCGCCAGGGTGTGCAGAGGGCAACCCGCCACGGTGAGCGAGGCAGGCCGCCCCCGCTGCCCCCCAGGACCACAAGCACCCAGGGAACTGCCGTTCCCCCTGAGGTCCGAGTCACTAGAAAGGGAAAGTACCCAGGGTACCACACACAGGATAGACAGGAAGTCCCAAGGGGAGAAGCTGGGTGCGGACCAGGCCAGGAAGTCTGCTCACTGATTGCCCTGCCCATCCCGGTCCCCTGCTCACCCACAGGACTTCTGCAGGGACCACCATCACAGTCAAGGCCCATACAGCTCCCTCCAGTTTTTGATCAAAAAATAAAACCCTGTTTTCTCAGGATTGACAGAGACAATTTTGGAGGATTTTGTTATTTTCAAGGAACTTTACAAAAACAAGAATAGAAAAATCAGTGTCTCACTCCATTTGACCCCCTAGAGTGACTAAGAAATGGATGTGTTTGCAGATTAAAGATTCCTGAACTCTGTAACCCAGCTTTCCTTTGCCGCTCAGCTTTCTTGGCCCACAGATCCCATCTCATTTATTCAACCCTGTCTGTCTCTATTTAGGCCAAGCCACTGAGACCCCACCTGTGGTTGATTTGGGCTGGCACCACTGCTAGGCTGGGCGGTGATTGTGGGTCTCTGCCTGTCCAAGCAGCCACCTTGGCCCCTGAGGGAGAGAGGCATCTCCTTCCCCAGCTCCAGACCCCCTGGGCTCAGGCCATCTAGCACTGACCTGCTTCCCTGGCCTGGCCAAGCAGAGCCTGAGGCTTCACCCGCTCTGTCCATTTTCCCACGTTCTCCCCTCTGTCCGGCTAAGGCCGCTCTGTCCTCTGCTGAGGTTCCACTGCTTCTCCCGATGCCCATGCCTTGGCCGGGGCTAGTCTTTCGGGGACCTACCTGCTCCACACCCCACTCCTGACTTTGCTCTCTCTGGTTTGGGAAGCAACTAGCCCCGAGTTCAGTAACAGAAAGGAGGTGTTAGACTCCCTGAACAAAATGAATGATCGAGGCCTTCCACTCGCAGGTGACTCCCCCAGGTCTCGTGGGGCCCTTCCCGTTCATTGCACACCTTCTGTATACCAGGCACTGTGTCAGGTCTTTACAACTCTATATATGATAAAGTAGCTATTATAGTTTTATCCCCATTTGACAGATGAGGGGATGGAGGCTTGGCAAGGTTGATGACTTGCCTCGGCCTCCTGACTCATAAATAGTAGAAAAGGATTCAAACCCAGGTCATATTATAAAATCTGTGCCCTTACCGTGTACGGGATTCCTTCCCTAGCGCTCACCGGCCTCTTCCTTTGACAACCTGAGCTGACACACCTCAGGGCAACATACACCCTAAGAGGCCTCCAGGAGGCCCAGGAGCTCAGGCAGGGGGGCAGAGGGGCAGAGGCGGGAGGACGGGAGAGTGGAGGGAGGCATTACAGCCGCCCGAGGACCGGGCTCAGAGCGCTGGACTGGAGAGTAACCAGTGCCCTTCCACCCGCCCAGCTCCCTCGAGATGACCTGCTACGACAGCGACGACGCCAACCCCCGCAGTGTGTCCAGCCTGTCCAACCGCTCGTCGCCCCTCTCCTGGCGCTACGGCCAGTCCAGCCCGCGGCTGCAGGCCGGGGACGCGCCGTCGGTGGGCGGCAGCTGCCGCTCGGAGGGGCCGCCCTCCTGGTACATGCACGGGGAGCGCGCACACTACGCGCACACCATGCCCATGCGCTCCCCCAGCAAGCTTGGCCACATCTCGCGCCTGGAGCTGGTCGAGTCCCTGGACTCGGACGACGTGGACCTCAAGTCCGGCTACATGAGCGACAGCGACCTCATGGGCAAGACGATGACGGAGGACGACGACATCACCACCGGGTAGGAGCGGCCCGTGGGCAGCTGGGGGGAGGACAGTCCAGTGCGCGGACGCCAGAAGGGCGGATGGACCCCAGGGAGGGCGAGGGGACCACGGACAGCGCAGCGCGTGGATCTCATAAGGGTGGATGGACTTCGCCCCGGGGAAGGAAGCTGTTCTGTGACAAGGAGCCAGTGGGGGGCGTCGTGTGGGCTGTCGCGCGAGGCTGCTGAGGTTGGGCGGGGTGTGTGTGTGTGGGGGCGATGTCTGAGGAGCTGATTGGTCAGCGAAGGTGCCCCTCATTGGCCCCTGCAGCTGTCATTCTGTGGCAGCCCCGCCCTCCGCCTGGTCTCCGCCCCCGACCCGCTGGTGGTCTGGGCCCTGGAGGATTCTTGTGCTGTAAGCGTGCACGTGGGACAGCCTGACCTCCCTATTTGAGAGTCAGGGTGACAGGGTCCCTTTCCCTCGAGGGACTACTGAGAAGAGAGGCCAAGGGCGTGTGTTGGGAGCGCTGGAGAGCGGAGCGCAGTACTAGCTCTGCTTCCAACGCTGGGCCCCAAGCCCTGTCCCCACCCCACCCTGGCCCCCTTTCTCCTCCTCTGGTCTCTTCCTGTGCAAACCTCTGTCAGCGCTTCAACTTCCGAGTCTGACCCAGACGCGGCACCCTCCGTCAAACCTTCTTTCCCGTCTTCCTCTTCTCATCTTTTTCTGCCCCATAGACAGGGTTGGGTTTGTGGAGCAGCTTGCGGTGGCGGGGGCGCGCAGTCTGGGACATGAGGGGAGAGGACAGGAAGAAAGAATTGCTAGGGACTTCAGGGTCCAAGAGCTGAGACCAGAGCACTGCACAGCTTCTGGAAGCTCTCAGGCATCTCCGGCTGGCTCTACCTCCACTCGCCCTTCTTGGTTTGCTGGACCCTCCCAGGGACCACACGGGTAGCCGCAGTTACCCTCCCCACCCCCCTTGGAACTACCTCTCCCCAGTAAACAGCTCGAACTGGAAGGGAGTGGAAGGTCGCTGAGCTCTAGGCTGTCCACTGCTCCCCACCCCAGGGATGTACTGGGAGGACCGGACCTGGCAGGGCCTGTCCCGATGACAGGCTGCTTTGGAGCAAAACAACTGACTCATGAATGGGGTTGTTTACTTCTTGTAAGCCCCAGGGGCCGGCCCACCTCTTGTCAGCTCCGCCAGCGTGGGGCTGGGGCCGGAGACAGTTGTCCAGCTCCTCGTGGGTGCAGAGGCTGTGCTAGGTGGAGGAGAGCCTGGCATCTGATGTTGCTCTGCACAGCCTCTGCCCCAGGAAGCCCTTCTCCTCTGAGGAAGTGTTGGGTCCCTGCCCTCTGACATCGCCCAGCTGGACAGGGCAGAGAGCTCCCACATCCAGGACTCTGCCTTTGGAGAGACCCCAGTCTGAAGCAGGTGGTGGGACCTCTGGCACCTAACCAGCTGTGAGCTTGGGCGAGTCACTTAAGCTCTCTAGGCTTCGGTTTGTCTGTCGATAATAATAGAACTTATCTCAGGGTGATGATAAGGGTTAAATGCATTAATTACATAAAGTGCTTGGGATAATTCCTGGCTCTTTGTAAATGCTCAATCCATGTTAGTTGATTTTTATTGCTATTATTATTGTTACTATCATCGTTAAAATCACCCTCTAAAGGAGGGGAGGGACTCCTGCCCCCTGAGGGTCCCAGGCTTGCCCTGAGGGACTGGGCAGTGCAGCACAGCCCCATCAGGATCGGCAGCAAGGACAGATGTAGCAGCAGCTGGCCAATCCTGGGGACATAGATTCAGGGGTGTGTGGGTACGGAGTGCTGGGCGGGGGAGCCAGGAAGGACGCCCTTTACTCGGCCTCTAGCACCTTGTCTTTGTCGTCTTTCCTCTGGACAGTGTGTGTGCTCCTGAATCAGTGCAAAAGCAGGGTTCACTAGACTGGCATGGATGGGACCTTCCCTCCCTGTGCACTCATGCCCGTCAGCCCTGGGGAAGCGTGGGGTTTGCAGGGAACACAGAACAGAGTGGCGATACCCACAAAGTGGTCCTCACTGCGAACTGCAGTGCTGGCGCCAAGATAATTTCACATGAGTTTTTATGGTCAGTCTGCAATTAGCAGCAACTCTCAACAAGCCAGTTCTAAGGGGGCTGTGGCGTTAACATCCCGCCAGCACTGTCAACACACCCATCCTTCAATGCCCTTAAGCAGTCAGAGTTGAGGGGAATCCGTTTATAACCCCCAGTAATTTGAATATAACCAATCACTCCTCAGTTATGTGTTTTCACAGTTAAGTGCTGTGTTTTTTCACTAGAAGCCGGGCATCCTGGGTTCCAGGGAACCTGAGCCGCACTTGCCCAGCCCCTTTCTCTCCCACTGGTTTCCATCCAGGTTTTGTAACTTAGAAAACGTCCTGCTTCTAAGAAAATTGCATTTCCTACTCATAAGACAGGCAGGGCTATTCCCTTCTCACCTACCAGTGACACCCCATCCCTTCCCCGTTGGCCACTGCCCATGACCATTCACTTCCTGACTCTCAGAAGTCTCAGCACTGGGCGAGCAGGACAGGTGAGGCTCGCCGCCGGGCTTTCGCTCCCCCCATCCCCCCCGACCCCAGCTGACACAGTCACAGGCCATCCCGGTGAGACGTGGAGGATGGCAGTAACCCCGAGGCTTTCTCGGTGCCCTCCGTCCATCCCCTGACGGGGGATCGCCCACTTGGGGCTCTTCCCAAGCCCTTGTTCAGTCCGGAATCAGCCCTCCCCGCTCCATCCCAATGCCTGGCCGATTCCGGGTTGCCCATCTGGGTGAGCTCAGGGAAGGCAGATTCTCCAAACTGAAGCTCAACAAACCAGGATGCGGAAGGGAATGCAGCTGCTAAAACCATCATATACTTGAAGTTATGTATTTAAACAATTAGAGTAAAACATGGTTTTATACGTGGCTAATATCTTAAGTGCTTTTTTTTTTTTTTTTTTTTTTTTGCGGTACGCGGGCCTCTCTCTGCTGTGGCCTTGCCCGTTGCGGAGCGCAGGCTCAGCGGCCATGGCTCACGGGCCCAGCCGCTCCGTGGCATGTGGGATCTTCCCGGACCAGGGCACGAACCTGCGTCCCTTGCATCGACAGGCGGACTCTCAACCACTGCGCCACCAGGGAAGCCCTTAACTGCTTTTAAGTTTAAGAGTTCAGTGGTGGTAATTACGTTCACATTGCCGTGTCACCATCACTGACGTCATCTCCAGGACTTTTTCATTTTCCCAAGCTGAAACTCTACCCGTTAAACACTGACTCCCCAGCCCCCTCTCCAGCCCCCCACCCCACCCTTCCTCGTTCTGTCTCTATGAGCTTGACTGTTCTAAGGACCTCACAGAACTCCAAATCACACGGTATTTGTCTTTTTCAGACTGGCTTATTTCACTCAGCGTCATGTCCTCAAGATTCATCCATGTGATAGCAGTCGGAATTTCCTTCCCTTTTAGGGCCAAATAATATTCCATTGTATATACAGACCACAGTTTGTCTATCCATTTACCCACTGATATACATTTGGGTTGCTTGCTATGAACATGAGTGTACAAATATTTCCTCAGGAATCTGCTTTCAATTCTTTTGGGTGTATTCTCAGCAGTGGAATTGCTGGATCATATGTAGCTCTATTTTTAATTTTTTCGAGGAACCACATACAGTTTTCCAGAGTGGCTGCACCATTTTCCATCCCCACCTGCAGTGCGTGAGGGCTGCCTTTTCTCCACATTCTCGCCAACACTTGTTATTTTCCATGTGTTTCTTTTTTTAATAACAGCCATCATGATGGGTATGAAGTGGTTTTAATCTGCGTTTCCCTAAAGACTAGAGATGTTGAACATCTTTTCATGTGTTTATTAGCCATTCATATGTCTTCTTTGGAGAAATATCTATTCAAGTCCTTTGTCCATTTTTTAATTAGGTTGTTTGGTTGTTGTGGTTAAGTTGTAGGAGTTCTTTATATATTCTGGGTATTAATCCCTTATCAGACATATGATTTGCACATATTTTCTCCCATTCTGTGGGTTGCCTTTTCATTCTGTTGATGGTGCCCTTTAATGCGCAAAAGTTTTTCATTTCAATCAAGTTTAGTTTATCTCTTGTTTCTTTTGTTGCCTACACTGTAGGTGTCATAGCCAAGAAATGATTGCCAAATCCAATGTCATGAACCTTTTCCCCAATGTTTTTCTCCAAGAGTTTTATAGCTGCTGAGGCTTTTTTTTAGTTTTTTTAAAAAATTTAATTTATTTATTTATTTATTTTTGGCTGCATTGGGTCTTTGTTGCTGTGTGCAGGCTTTCTCTAGTTGCGGTGGGCGGGGGCTACTCTTAAGGCGGTGTGTGGGCTTCTCATTGCGGTGGCTTCTCTTATTGCGGAGCACGGGCTCTAGGCGCGCGGGCTTCAGTAGTTGTGGCACACGGGCTTCAGTAGCTGTGGCTCACGGGCTCTAGAGCACAGGCTCAGCAGTTGTGGCACACGGGCTTAGTTGCTCCGCGGCACGTGGGATCTTCCCGGACCAGGGCTCGAACCTGTGTCCCCTGCATTGGCAGGCGGATTCTTAACCACTGCACCACCAGGGAAGCCCGCTGCTGGGGCTTTTTAAAAATACAAATTCCAAGTCTCATGCCCGGCCTACCTCTCCTACCTCAGGAAGCCGTATTTTTCTGACACTTCTCAGTGATTTGGGGGCTAGTCTGTCTTCCCATAAAGTTAACAAATCTTCTTCATAGTAACCCCGACAGCATCTCTCAGCCTTGATTTGGGTGGGCACAGTGCCGGGGGGGCTTATTCCACTCCAAATCGCATAAGATTACAAGAAAGCATTTAAGTATTCACCTGAAATCTGCTTCACTTCTGCCTGTTGATTCAAATGTTGTCATCTGAGAAAAACAGACTAAGTGGAAGTCTTTATCCAAACATTTCAACATGCTCTTAATGATGGTTCAGATAGTCTCTTCTCTACAAAAGAAAGAGTCCCCAACTCATTTCAGTACTTCCTGAAATGACCCAGTTTTCCAGATCCCACCTGTCCTCATTACCCTCCTCTGGAAGCTCTCAGGTTGTCAATGATCCTCTTAAAAATTTGGCACCTGGACTGATCTGCCCGGTCCTGGCAGGGTGACATCCAGAGCCTGACGCCGTGGACAGCATCGGCTTGGCTGCCGGCTGCCCTAGGTGGCAGCTCAGGACATTTTTACCTCCTGAAAAGAGAAGAGAAATTTGTTTTTCTAAAAATAGGGAGGTCTGGAATTTAATCTAAATAAGGAGATGAGTTCCACAGCCATCTGCACACGCCTAACCCCCAGTGTTGGGGTGGGAGGTGGGGATGCTGCACCTACAGAGGTGAGTGTGGGCTCCGGCGGGGGGTGGGGGCGTGCGGACGGGGCTGTGTGCCCTCCAGCCCCTCCCTCCTTTGACTTGCACGTGCCTCTCACCGTCTCCTCACCGTCTCCACTTCCGTCTGCGTAAATGGTGGTCTGGGTGGGCAGGAACCCCAGCTGCGTCACCAGCAGTGCTGCTGTCACACCCTCCCGGGGGCACCCTTCACCTGGGGTAGGGTAGTCTCTGCAGCCCTGGCAGGACCGCTGTCTGGCGACCTCGACCAAGGACCGCAGAGCTTTAGACAGAGCCCTGCGGGTGCGCCAGGGGGCAGCGGGGCTCCACCATCGGGTGGTCCCTGCCCCGCGTGGCGGCTGGCTGCTCCTGTCCTGTCCCTATTCGTCCCCTCCTTCCCCAGCCTGTCCTCTTAAACCGTGCTCAGGAGCTCAGGAACAGATGGGATTCGTTTCCTCCTTGGTGCTGAAGTGTCCCGACGTTGAAAAATGTCAAATAAAATAAACTGTAGGCCCCGGTCTCCTCCCAGGCTGGCTTTTTGCTCCCAGAGGCAGGAGCCCAAGCCTTAACGAAAGCCTCCTGCCTTGCTGAGTGGCCTGGGCCTGGGCAGCCCCCTCCTGAGAAGGAACGTCACTCACTGGGCTCCAGATGGCTGATCCCAAGACGCCAAACCCCACCCCCTTTAGGGACAGAATCCTCCTGCAAGGGGCACTGGGTTTGTAGGGTTTGTACAGAGAGAGGAGAACTCTGGAATGTGAGTGGGCAGGGAGGAGAGTCTTCCTCCCCTGCCCCTGTCTCCTCTGTTACGTGGCAGGCATTCCACCCCGTGGGCGGCTGGACCAGGCCGGGCTTCTGCCCGTGGAACACAAGGATTGGGGCAGAGGGGTAGGGGGCCATCCTGGGGAGGACCCGGCGTTCAAGTTCAGGAAGGAATCAGCTCCTGCCCTTGAAGGGCTTCACATCTAAAAGATGCCTGCGGTATCCACGGCAGCAGCAGGAGTGAGGTATAGTTGATGCAGACAGTGGCCGTTGCCTCTTCGGGGGCAACATCTAACGGTGACCTGCAGCTTCATGCACGTGGCCTTGGCCGACCTTCTCTGGGTGCAGGGGAAGGAGCATCTGAGCATCCGGGGCTCCCTCCGGAGCTCCCCTCTAGCTCGCGGCGTGGCACTAAGCAAGTCCCCAACCCCTCTGAGTCTCCGTTTGCTCATTTGTAAAAAGGTCATCACTTGTGCCTTGGGAGGATCAAGTGGAAAAGAGTAAGAGTGCTCTAAAAAGCATGAAGAACTGTCGGTCTGAAATATTTATTCTGGTTTCAACTTACGGTTCTGTTCATTTAACTGGTGGCCTCTGGCTTAATTAGGGGCTGTTAGAGTATCCACATAAGATTTCTTAAACTTGACAGATGAGTTCACAGAGTTTGGGCTTTGACTCTGTTGAGGGGGGGTGATCTTGTTTTGCATTTTTACACCGTCTTGATGTACTTTCCGTCCTGTGGTGCAGAGTTAAATGAACCGGCCTTGGAGCACAGGCTTGCCGACATGGCACGCCAGGACCGGCGGGGTTGCAGAGTGGTGTGGAGTACGGCTCACGGCTAGACAGGGCCCTGGCTCTTCTCGTGAGCTCTGTGTGTCACTGTGGGTGCCTGCTCTCCCTCTGCCCGAGTTCCCTTGTCTAGAAAAAGCAGAGAGTGGTGGCACCCTAGTCCGTAAGGCTGGTGCGAGCACCGAATTAGTGAACACGTTTACTCTGTATATAGCAAGTGTTATATGTTAGCCATTTGGTGCCCGATGGTAGCAAGCTGGTGGCCCTAAGCTGTCACACGCACCTTCTGAAAGACAAGACAGTATTTGGAAAAGTGTGTGTTAACCTTCGTGCTTGTTCCTGAGCCTCCCTGGGAGGATGACAAACTAAGTGGTTCACCAAGCAGGATGGCGGCGTCCTGACCCACATCTGCCTGCTCATGCAGTGCTATCGTGTGGCAAAGGGTGCCCCTGTGCGGCTTGGAGACCACCGGCCACGGGTCCAGCGTGTGGCTGTGCAGTATAGCAAACTCATTGCACACAGGACCGTGCGAGTGACCATGGGTCCTCTCCCGCCGTGACCTGGCTAACGGGGCTGTCTGTACCTCACTCAAACACGTGTGCTGTACGTGAAGTGTGTCCTGGGATGGAGTCCCCAGAAGCAGACCTCGAGACAAAGATTTGCGTGCAAGTGGTTTATTTGGGAGGTGATTCCGGAAAGCACTGATGGGGGTGGGGAAGTGGGTCGGGGAGAGAAGGAAGCCAGTGCAGGATGCGTTCTGTGCGGGTCACTGTTGAGATCAGCTGGGCTTGGGGGTTCTGGGGGATTACATGCCCACCCAGAGGGCCAGGAAGCCTGGATATTTATCTTTCGACGCCCAGTCGTTACTGGCTGAGGGCGGCTCCCAGGGGCATTGCATCCTGGTGTTCACGCAGACTGAGAGTCACAGGTGCCTGCAGAGCGGCTGTGTCTGTGTTTATGGGAACAGTAACTGCAGAGGGGACATAGGTGGGATACAAGGGACATCAGTTATAAAGAGGGAAGATGGGAAGGGAGGAGCTGTGGCGTCAGATTCCTGGTCTGTCGGGAGCGGGGGGGATGGCTTCAGAGAGCCAGTGGCTGTCGAAACACCCTTCATTCCTAAAACAGAACAGTGAAAGCATTGCTGAGGGTGTGCGGGGTGGAATCACAGGGTCTGTTCAGACTCAACAGGGTCGCTGGAGGGTTGCAGTGAGCCAGGTATTCCAGAGGGGCAGCTGGATGTGTGCTGCTTGCCAAGGCGATGGATGCAGGCAGAGGAGGGGCTCCTGTGGTGTGTCCTAGTAACCTACAGTTGAGCTGCCGGGTTTTCCCTAAGTTTGATGATATACAAGCTGGTTGACAGTCAAGACGGATAAGGGTTGCGGAAGCCGTGGAGACAGGTCTGGCACCTCCCCACCAGTCCTGCCCGCCTGCCTGCCTGTCCACTTGTCTCTTCTCCTTCATCGTCGGCCTCCTCCTTTCCCCACCCACACACCTTATGTTCTGGGATGAGCCAGCTGGGCTCGTGGAGTGCTGGAAATTCCATGCAATCTGATATTACAGGAAGAGCCCAAGTCTGGAGTGGGCTCAGATCCCAGCTCTGAGGCTTTGGGGAGGCTGTGCGTCCATTCTGGTGGGGCTGGTCCAACGGGAATAGGGTCGTCGTGAGGATGTTATGGAGTACATCGTAATAACGTGCTAGGTATACAGCAGGTGCTCAGCAAATGTTACCTCCCTCCCCTCTCTCGGTTGGAGCCTAGAAAACCAACGCTCTGAAGGTCTGAAGGCTGTCTGCAGAGGGGGACTTGCCCAGCTGGGGGGTTGAGGGGGATACCTAGTCGCTCACTTGTCTGTGCCTGGTTCCTCCCGCCACCCCTGCTGGAAGCCTCCCCAAATTCACCCCATTGCAGTGGGACTGCTACCCGACTCGGGGTCGTCCTGGAACTTGTGTGTATAATTTGTGCTGTAGTAACTTGTGCTTTTATAATTCTCTAACAATTGCACGGCACATGTGGTTTACAAAACACTTCTATGGCACTGTCTTATTTAATCTTAACAGTTCTGTGAATCAGGTGTTCTTTTCCCCAATTTACAAGCGAGGAAAGTGGAACTCGGCTTCACTGGCTGGCCAGGAGCTCATAACTTAAAAGTGGCAGCACAGGAGCAGAGCCGGGCGCCTCCGACACCTGCCCTCCCCGTCCCATGCTATCTCCAGCTCGCCCGCTGCCTCCATTTGGGTGTGGTATGTGTGTCCCTAAGCTTGGGGCCGGGGGTCACAGGCCTTACTGCCACTGCAGAAGGAGCTCCCCTCAACACCCAGCAGGCCGTGCTGTTGGAGGCCCCCTCCCGGAAAGCCCCTAAGTGACTGCTCCGTCTTCAAGGATAGGGTCATGCTTTGCAAACCACAGAGCAGCCACAGCCGGGAGCTCAGGGCAAGGGCAGAAGGAGCGACGCGCGCCTCATGAATACAGGCTCTGTTGACCGTGGCTCAAAGGCTGAGCTGTCCCAGGATGCTTGCGAGGGGCCAGCTCTGGCCTCTGGGGTATCAGATGTCTCTGGCCGGGCAGCAATGGACCATTCACTGCGGCTGAAGAAAGGCCAGCAGGCCAGGCTGGGCACCCACCCACTGAGCTGTGCACGGGCTGCCCCAGAGAGGCTGCGGGACTGAGTTGCTATTGCCCGTACGTTGGGGCCATGATGGAGCTAGCACAGGCAGGTGCATTAAGGTCTGGATTTGGAAAACAGGCAGAACGAGTCAGGCCTTGAGAGACCGCAGGCAGGCAGCTATGGTAGAGACAGACAAGTGCTCACCAATCCACAGGTCAGGGTCACGGAGAGACGGGTGGACAAGATGATGCTGGGGCTGGCGCAGGCGGTAAACAGAGCCAGTGCGCGGGACGTGCAGCCAAGCGGGGGCGAGGGGAGAGCCACCCAGACACACGTGTGAGGGGCTGGATACAAAGAGGCTTCCCTGGCAGAGGGCAGGGCGTGTACCAGCCACACAGGCCGCAGAGCGTCCGAGAGGTGGAGGGACCAGTGTCTCATCAGCCCGCCTGTTCTGCCCGCCTTGGCCGGCTCATATTAAGAGGGGTCCAGGGAGTTCCCTGGTGGTCCAGCGGGGAAGATTCTGCGCTCCCAGTGCAGGAGGCATGGGTTCGATCCCTGGTCGGGGAACTAGACCCGCCCCCACCCATGCATTCCGCAGCTAAGAGTCAGCATGCCGCAACTAAGACCCGGCGCACGTAGCCAAATAAGTAACTATTAAGAGGGGTCTGCCCTGTGCCCTGTCCCTTCCTTCTTGTGGGCCGTCCAGCCAGACCCGGGGACACGTCTCCACCGTCGCGGCTGCCCTCTGCTCCTGACCGCTCAGCCCCGTCCAGACCCTTCCCTGTCTCCTCTCCTCACTGGCCACCCTCTCAATCTCTCAGCCTCCTCTTCCTTGTCTGGCTTCTGTCTCGGCCCCTGTGGGTCTGATGACAAAGGGGCAGTTCAGGAGCAATGCTGTCCCCATGGACAGAGCCCGGCGGTGGCACTTCTGGCAGCAGAGGCTCCCAGGACGCAGCTTTCCGCCGAGTATTATTAGAAGAGGAGGCACAGCTATCACCTGCCTGTCACCGTCCCCTCTGAGCGGCAAGCCCCTGCAGCCGCCCTGTGCCTGTGCTCACCTTTCCTCGATGGTCCCCGTGTGAGGTCCTTTCTTCCCAGCTCCGAGCAGTCGCCCCTGCGGTCTGGATGGCAGCATCCGTCCCGTCCCTTGTGGCTCCTGCAGTCCCTGTGGTTAGTTTCCTGTTCTTGAGAGATAGGCCAGCGCCATCGGTGGGGCGCTCCAGAGTCCAGTTGCCCCGGATTTATCCTCGGTTTGCTGCTATGGCCTGCATGACCCTGGATAAGTGACTTAGCCTCACCGTCTGAAGGGAAAGGGGATGACAGTGCCCACCTCATGCTGCTTATTCACATGGTCAGTAAGTACTTATAGAAACCTGCTGTACAGACACTTGGGCGTACAGCAGGAGAAAAAGTCATCATTCTTTAACTCATATACAAAAGAGAGAAGGCAAACTAGCCAGCAGGTAAATACGTGGTAGATCGGGTGGTGCTGTGCGTCATAAAGGAAGATGAAGCAGGGTGAGGGACAGAGTGGTGGGTGGGGGCTGTTGGGGAGCCTGGTCAGGGAAAACTCTCCAGTAATTGATGCCCAGAAGAGCATGTGCAAAGACCCTGGGGCAAGAATGGGCATGTGTTCAGGGAAATGCAGGGAGGTCCGTGTGGCTGAAGCAGAATAAACAAGACAGACGGTGATCAGAAATGAGGTCAGGGTGTAGCCAGGGGCCAGGTAGTACAAGTGAGGGGCAGCCACAGGCAGCTTCCAGGCAGAGAAGCAATGAGATTGGACGCGTGTTGCAAAGCGTCTGCCTGGCTCCTGTGAGGGGGCAGCGAAAGGAAGCTGCTGGGATCATCTGGGCGGGGCGGGGCGGGGTGGGGCGGGAGGCAGAGACTGGAGCTCCAGCTCAGGAATGGGGAACCTGGGTCAGCGGGTGCTTCGGCCAACCTGAAATCACTGCGCTGTCCTCGGGGGTCTCACACTCATACACACACTCACACACACACTCGCGTCTGCCCAGGGGCAGCTGAGGGTCCGGCAGGCCCTGTGGAGGGCGGGCAGCCTCCTGCTCTCTCCGTTCCCACCGCCCCATCTGTCCTGCGCTCTCAGAACCACACAGAGACGCTGAGGTTTGGGACGATGTGA
Organism: Monodon monoceros; assembly: GCF_005190385.1. Classification (NCBI taxonomy): domain Eukaryota; kingdom Metazoa; phylum Chordata; class Mammalia; order Artiodactyla; family Monodontidae; genus Monodon; species Monodon monoceros. The sequence continues at coordinate 1,030,275 of NW_021703774.1, read as the reverse complement.
AACAGTTGCCCACTGTGTGCGATCTGGCGGGACGCCGCCTCTCCCAGCTGCAGGGTGGCAGGGAAGGCAGGCCTCCTCAGAGGTTGTGTAAATATTTGGGAAGCAGGCACACAGCTGGGAGTGGGACCCCCTCCTCCAGCTGGCTCATTTGCTGCCCCAGGAACATCTCAGCCGGACCCAGGGCTGGGCTTTGGGACACCCCACCACGCATGCATCTGCCCTCCAGGCCCGACCCACACTCTCCCACCCACTCTCCACCTCTCCCTTGGAGCCCAGGCTGCCCTGGGGAGGGAGTTGGAAAGAAGTGGTAGCACCGCCCCAGAGCCAGGCGGCCTGGGTCTGCAGAAGGGCTGCCCTTCCTCAGCCCACCTTCCCTCCCCGTGAACACCTGGGCGCCGAGCCAGAGGAGCTCTAAGGCTGTTTCGGCTCTGACATTCCAGATCTCCAGCCATGAGAAGTGCGTCTGTGTGGGGCTCAGGCACAGCCCTAATGGGTCCAGAGCCGAGAGAGCTCGCCAGGGACATGCACAGGGAGCCCTTGAAGGCCCGGGCCTCCCTGAGAGGCCAAGAAGTCCACCGGGGATCCGACAGCCCCTGACCTGGGACCCACGCCATCACGGCTCCCATGCCTGTGGCCAGAATACCTAAGGCCACGCTCTCAACCTTCCTGGGCTTGAATGTCCTAAAGCAAGTGGAGAGTAGACTAACACCTGCCTCACCCTAGATCGCTAGGTTGTTTGAGAATGAAATCCTATTTTATGATGTGAATGTGCTACCCAGAGGCCGGGAATGATTTTTATAGATTTCTTCTATCAAGGTCACAACAGATGATCCCCCAGAATTCAGTGGGGTCATCGGGGGACGTGAGGGTAGGTTTGTAAAAGCAGGGATTAGAGATGTAGTGAGGTCATTCCCCACGGACAGCGTGAGGCCCCACCAGTGTGGACACCGGCTAACTCACCGCCCCCCGCCCCCCCGCATTCTGGGCTGACTCTCTCTCATCACCCCTGTCTGTGTGGTGAAACGCTCTTTGTTCTGTCTGCCCGGATGCTACCAGCTCGGTGCGCGCGGCCAGGACACGCAGGGGTCTCTGGGCCCAGCTTCCCCCGAGGGCTGAGGGGGCGTGTCCTGGCCGAGACTTGTGCAGGGGCAGAGACTTTCCTACCTAAAGGAGGGAACAGCCTCGTAACTGAGGGGAAAGAGGGGAGTAGGCATCGGTCCAGAGACAGAGCCTGCCCTGGTACCTAGTCTTCTGAGGGGTCTCACTTCCCTGGCTCACCAGGAATCAGGGGTGCAACCAGGGCCCAGACAGGTGAAACGGGAACTCAGACCACATGGCACTTCCTGGCAAGTCTTTCTCTTCTTTTCTTGCCTCTAATCAGCCCCGTCTGCCTTGAGACTGTTGTTAGGGAGAGGACCAGGGCCTCCCACGGTCTCCTCAGATGTCTCTGTTGGAAACAGAACATTGGTCCAGAGCCCTGGGGACTGAGATCCCAGGTGTGTGTGGCGAGGGGTAGGGGAGGGAATCAGGCTGAAAGATGCGTGCGTGCTGGTCTGGGCGCCGTCCTGTGCTTTGCACATTTCCTGGCCTCCCTGTGCCTCAGTTTCCCCCTCGTAAAGAGCCACTCTGCTGGGCCTGGCACAGGAGACACACGTGATCTGGGCTCCCGAGGGCTGTGAAGAGGAGGCTGTCTGAGATGCAGGCCTTTTTCCTCTCTGGCTGGGTTTTCTTTCTGGAAAAGAGCCTAACTCTCGGCTCCCTCTCAGCAGGCGTCTCCCCCTTCATCCTGCCGCAGGCTACAACTCTGCAGCCTGGGACCCGCAAAGAAGAGCTCAGTCACCCCTGTGTGCCCCTCACTGTGGTCAGAGCAGCTGGGCCACGCCCCCATACTTGGCCACACCCCCGTGAGGGGCGAGGTCGGGGCCGCTGACCCAACAGGCCGCGGTTTCCTGTCTTCACAGAAGCCCCCACACAGCACTGCTGTCTAGTTACCCAACGCGCCTTGACCTGGTGGCTGGGAATAGCAGGTGCTAATTTGCATGCTATTTATTTAAGGAGCAGAGTCTCCAGGGACCCTGTCCTTACCCTGTGGAAGCCTCTACCAAGCAGGATGGTGGGTCCCAAGCTGGAGGAAGGTAGGGTCTCCGTGCAGCCCACCTTCCTCCTTGAGGAGGAAAGAGGAACTTATGCAGGGAAACCTCAGATCCTTTTGGGTTCTGACAGGAACCAGTTCCAAGGAGGAGGGGGTTTACAGATCCTCCAGCCCAGAATCCTCTTAGCAGGGGACTCAGAAATCTGGGACCCCTTCCCTGGGCTGAGCTGCTGGCTGGCTTGCTCTCTTTCTGGCCAGTTCCCCCATCGCTGTTGGGGGTGAAATGCAGGGAGGGGAGGGCTGCAGGGAGGGTGTGCGGCGGCTGGGTGTGACGCAGGGGGAGAGGCCCACAGCTCAGCAGGGCTGTGAAGGCCGTCATGGTGTGTGTGTGGTGGGCAGTGGGGGAGGGGGGAGGGGATGGCTCAGTTCCCTGCACAAAAATCTAGTCCTCCAAGTAAGCCCCTGTGCCTTACCCTCTTCAGGCCTCCCCTCCCTCCCTCCCTCCCTCCCTCCAGGCTCTGCCCAGAAAGCCACAAAGGAGGAAACCTGATGGAAAACGCACAGCTAGATCTAGAGGAAAACATCCCCTGCTGGTGACATTCCTCTGGCTGAGACAAAGTCATTTTACCCGGGATTCCTTGCTGGCTGGGGCTAAAGAGAATCCCTCACGGTGCACGTCCCGCGTAAGCTGTTCCCCAGATGACCCAGGCGGGCCCCAGCGCAGAGGATCCATCCCGCTCACCCTCCATGTAGGCTGGTGGTGAGGATGGGGTGCAGGGAAGTTACAGAAGAGCCCGGGTGGGGCCTGGCCCGGGCCACGAGGTGGGAGATGCTGCTGCAGGGCCTGCATTCCTCGGATTCCCCCCCACAGCTGCTCAGCCTGGACCCTGGTGCCCCTTTCCTGAATCTCACCACCCAAACCACTCAGAGACAGTAAAGGGAATGGAAATCGATTCCCCCCCATGCTAGGGGGTCGCCTGACAGCTCGGTGCTGGGATCACTGCAGCTCTTTACTCCCCTTTGGGCTCAAAGCATATTTGGAAAACTTGGCCGCAGCACATGCGCCCTCAGAAACAGACCCATCCGCAACTCAGTCTGTTCAGGGATCCAGGACAGAGCTCCCTCTGAGAGGTTTCCCACCCTCCAGAGCTGCGGGTCACCCCTTAGAGCTGCAGCCCCAGGTCAGTGGCGCTGGGCAGGCAGAGGACTAGAGCCAGGCGGGCTTTTAGGGAGAAGGGCCATGCTTGGGTCTCAGAGCACCGTCCACACCTCCCTGAAGGTGGGGAGTGCGGGGGGGCTCTGGAGGAGTGTGACTGTCGTCTGCCTTAACAGCCGGGGCCGCCGAAGTTTCGAGATGAGAGGCCTAGGGGAACACGCTGGCCTGGGTCTCTGCGTGGGGCTGTCACACACGCTACCCAAACCCAGAGATACTGCTGCTCTGTGGTTCAAGCTCAGGCCTTCGGGCCTTTAAAAAAAATTCCATTGCTGGCGTTGTTTCTGTTGCTTTAAGAAATTGCGGATGTAATCTGTCCGTATCTAAGATACAGTCTTTCCCCTTTGCCCGGGTCACTTTGGGGTTGGGAGCGACCTTACACACTCAGCCCCTCCCAGGAGCAGGGATGGGCTGGAAGAAGGTGGGCGCAGCAGTGCAGCCCCCGTGCAGCCCCTTCCTCCGCAACGGGGGGCGGGGGGGGGTTAAGTTACCAGGAATTCCCTGAGGGGAGAGGCGCTCTGTGGGAGAGCCCTCCCACTGATCCCACTTTTTTTCTTACTCTGCACTAAAATCTTTACATCTTTCTTCCTGGTCAGTCAACTGGAAATGCCTCCTGGATGCAGGCACAGACCCTTGCGTGGTGTGCTTTCTCCCCACAATCAGCCCCAACGTGCACGCTGCCCTGTTCCCCCCGCCCGCCCCCCGCGGGAGGGTTAGCCCCGCCCCCCGTCAGTGGTCAGCACTTTTCAGGTCGCCCACCCTGTAAGGAGGACAGCTCCTGAGCAGCCTCTGGCTTTTGCACCCCGTCTGCCCTTCACCCCCTCGGCACCCCCGCCGACCTTGCTGCAGGCGCTGTACTGATCCCGGGCTCTTACTTGGTCTGATTTAAAAGCCTGGAAAGGGGCCAGGAGGGAGCTGGGAGGAAGCCCTCCGGGGAGGGTCCAGCTTCCCCGACCCGTGCCCACTAGCGCACGCGGGCCCCCTGTCCCCAGAGACCTGGGATGCCCACACGCGTCTGCCCGCGTAGCCCGAGGAAGAGCCCGGGTCGACCCGCGGCGGGGGGGGGGGGGGGGGGGGGGCCCCGCGGCGGGGGGGGGGGGGGGGGGGGGGGGATGTGACCCGCAGCCGCCCGGCGGGGACCGAGGCCCCAGCCGCCGGCACCTCCCGGCCCCCGAGCCCCGGAACTGCCGCGCCGCGGCCGCTCTTTGTCTACCTGCTCCGGGCGTTAAAGGGCCCGCTCGCAGTCGGGGCTCGGGACCCGAGGCGGCGACGGGAAGTGGGGCTCTGTCGCTTTAAGTGCAGCTGGAGCGGTGAGTCGGGCGGGCGGGCGGGTGGGCGGGGGGAGGAGGGAGCGAGGGGCGAGGGCTGGTCCTGGGTCTCCGGCCGTCCGCGTGGCCGCGCTCAGACCTCCGCTGGTCGGCCGGGCGGGCGCGGCGTCGGCGCGGGGTTGCCGGCGGCCGAGGGCCGCTGCGCCGGGAGGATGCTGCATCTGCCCCTGCCCAGGGCGGGAAGGACGAATTTCTCCCGCAGGTAAGCGCCCCGCCGCGCGCCGGCCCTTCGCTGCCGCAGCCTTGCGGGGGTGGGGTGGGGTCCGCATGCTGCAGGGTCTTGACCGCCCTAGCTTCGCGGACCTAGGGGACGGCAGTGCCACCTGAGCCTCTGGCTCCCGAGCGTTTGGCCTGTTGGCCTTGGGGTTGGAGGTCGGGGTGCGGAGGGGTCTCGGTAGGGGGAGGAAAACAGGGCGCATGCGACCCCGGGGACCGGGACGGACCTGGGACAATAGCACGACTGGACAGAACTCCCCTGGTTCCCTGCAGTGTGGTGAGGCCGGGGGTCTTGGGGATCTGGGGAGTGGAAAGCGAGGGGGCTTCGCCCCTAGCCGGGTTCCCCCGGCCCCAGAAGCTCTGGGGGTCTTCTGGGGTGAAAGGAGGTGGTGGAGGTGTAGGCTGAGACCTGAGTGGGCGCAGGGCTGAATTTATGACGCCACAGCCGACTGGATCCCTCAGGGAGGAGTGAAGCCCGGGACCCTACTCTGGGAGGGGATGAGAGCCGGCTGATTGGGGAACAGACACCGGGGCCCTGTAAGGTGAGGGTCGGGCACTCAGGCTCCCCACTAAGGGGCAGTGACTGACCGTGGCCAGCCCTGGGACCCCGCCAGCCGACTTAGAAACCGCGCTTCCAGGAGAGGATTAGGGAATTCCAGCCACCCGAGGAAGAGGGCTGCTGCTGTCTGGTGTTCCTGGGAGCTTACCCCCCCCCCCCCCCCCCGTGTGCACCCTCCCCCCCCTCAGCCTCTCTTCGGACTTTCGGGACTGAAGGAAGTTGGGGACTGGGGAGTTGAACGGGAGGCCGATGCCCCTTGCTGTGACCACTCCACATCCCCAGCCCCTAGACCCCTGACTTGCACCCTGTGTGTGCTCCTCCCCCGAGGTTCCTAGGAGGGAACCCAATGCAGTTCTGCCCACGCAGGCTCAGGGTCAGAGCAGAGCAGTGGGTAAGGCCTGGTGAAGGGGGGGCATCCCCAGCACCCGGAGCCCCTCGGAAGCCTGTCCTGCCGCCCTCCAACTTGGGACCCTTGGAGTCACTTTGCTAAGCTGACTGGTGGGCCTGGGGGTGTTGTAAGAGGAACCAATTCATGAACAGAGAATATTCTAGAGAACAGAGGTCTATTCAGGGACCTGTGGGAATTCCTGTTTGTGCTGGGATCCCGGGCCGAGTCCTGAGTCCCTGGCCCTGGCGAAGGCAGAGGGGAGGGTGCCTTCCTGACCTCCCCTAACCCCACTGCCACCACTGCCGCCCCAGCTCAGAACCCACTCCGGGTCCACACGGGGTGTGTCTGAGGACCGTTATAGTTGCACTGGTTCTACTATTAAGTTCTCCCCGCAGCACCCCCCAGCCCCATGGCAGAAGAGGTGAAAATCTCTTAGTTGGTCCCAGCACCCTTACCTGAACGCACCATGCTTTTCTTCCTCCACCAGCCTTTGCTAGGTGACCCCATCATGCCTTGACATGGAATCCTCCCTGCTCCCTTCCTCTGCTCCACCCCACCCCACCCCAGGAGACCCAGGCTCTGTACAGTGAGCTCAGCATCCGGTCCTGAATCACAGCTGTTGGGTACTCACTCACCTAGCTTCTTACCAGAATCCGACTTCTGGGCAGGTGTGCCAGGTGTGCCTCAGCCTGAGGACAGAGCAGGTCGAGTTACACCTACTCAGCCTGCCAGCTGCCGGCTGGGCCGGGCCGGGCCTGTGGTTTCCTTTTCACACAAGCCCAAAACTTTCAGGGGGGTTGTAGTTAGTAGGCAAGGAGAGAGGGGATGTCATAAACTGGAGGTCAGGCCGAGAACTGACAGAGTTCAAATGTAAACTGTAACTGCCCTGGCTCTCATCCACCAAGGGAGGGCTTAGCCCAAGCCTTCACTCTGGGGACAGCTCAGAACCTAACTTGTAAATGATGTTTGATTGGGGCCAACAGGGATCAAAGAGGCGCTTTCCCTGCAGGCTCAGGTCCCCCCCCACACACACACACTCTGCAGGAGACAGATGGGGAGGATGTGAGTGAGGTCTCAGGGTGAATGGCTTAATTGGCCCTCCAGTACCTCCAGGACCAGCTTTTGATGAGCTGAGCTGTGATCAGTCCTGGGCCTTTCCTCCCCAGATGCCTGGGATTATTGCATCTACGGGGGAGGCGGTTTCCATTGGTGCCATTCTCGCACATCTCAAGTGTTAGGGTCTCTCCTGGAGACCCCTGTCTTCTCCTGCCCCAGCAAACCCCGTCCTCGGTGTCTCCCAAGCAGGAAACCTGGAGTGCAGGCATCTGTCCCATTCAGCCCTCCTGGACTCCCTCCTGGGAAGGGCCCTGAGCTAGAGCCTGGGGACCCTTGGGAATGGGACCTGCTCACAGAGACCCTGGGGCAGAGGGTGTGGACCTGGCACAGAACCAGCCCCTGTGAGGGGACAGAAGGCCTCGGGACAGCAGAGCCAGTGGCTGCTTCTGGTTAGAGGGTTTTACGGGGCTAGGCTTGCATGCCAAGGGCAGGCTGAACTTGCTGGCTGGACCTCTCCCTGCAGAGCCCTGCCCTCTGATTGGGAGGCAGGAGGAGAGAGGGCAGAGGAAGGCTGGGTGTGGCGGCAGCCTGCGCCCACATCTGAGCCAGTCACTTCTAACCACTATAACAAGACACTCCAGACAACACCTGTGCCGAGGGCTTTGAAAACGCTTGCTTGTTTAATCCCACAGCAAGCACAGGAGGTGCATTTTACTGTCATCCCATTTCGCAGATGAAGAAACTGAGCCACAGGACAGTTCAGTGAACCTACCTGAGATCCCAGTGGTGGGATCTGCCTGACTCTATAGTCAACCTTTAAACCCTGCCCCAAGGAACCTGTTCTCACTGACACTAATCTGGGCCCAGGGGATGCTCCACGCTGAAACCTCAGAAGCTGCGGGTAGTAGCAGCCTCACAGAGGTCGAGTGAGAGCTGGCCTGACCGCCGGTGGGTGTCGTGGGAAGAGCCCTGGACTCGGAGTCCACCAACCCGATCCGGACTCTGGCTCCACTGCTGATTCACTTTGTGACCTTAGTTGCTTGGCTTCTTGTCTCAGTTTCCTTCTCGAGCTCCTGACCCGTTCACCTCGTGGGATGTGGGAATGACAGTGAGATGATGTGACAAGCAGAGTGCTTTCAACACCTGAGCCTTCCCGGATGATATCGCACAGCCAAGGTCCCTCCCAGGCAGCAGGGCTCCCTCCTCGATTCCCCATGCCGCTCTTTTCCTCAGCATCCTTCCCTGCCATCTTGCTGGGACCCTAACGAAGGTGCCCATCAGTGTAATAGACTAAACAGGTCTCGGCTTAGAATATATCTTAGATTTTTACGTAAATTCTTCATTGTTCATCTTCAGATTTCTATTCAGTCCGAGTTCTGTGCTAACTAGGATAGCATGTTTATACATCCTATTCTTTTTTTTTTTTTTTTGCGGTACGCGGGCCTCTCACTGCCGTGGCCTCTCCCGCTGCGGAGCACAGGCTCCGGACGCGCAGGCTCAGCGGCCATGGCTCACGGGCCCAGCCGCTCCGCGGCATGTGGGATCCTCCCGGACCGGGGCACGAACCCGTGTCCCCTGCATCGGCAGGCGGACTCTCAACCACTGCGCCACCAGGGAAGCCCATATACATCCTATTCTTGATAGCAAACTTGAAAAAAACTTAATCATTAAAAAAAAACAGCCGTTATTTATTCAGCTTTTCACTGTGTGATAACTTTGGGCCCGCCACCGTGCTGGGTGCTGGAGGAACAGCAGATCCCTGAGGAGCTCACATCTGTTCATTTATTCAACGAAGTGTCGTGAGCGCGCCCCCGGATGCAGGCACAGCGCTGGGAACGGGACACAGTGGTGCACAGCCCCCGCCATCAGGGAGCTTGGGGTCTTAGAGTGAAAAGAGGCTAACAAAAGCAGCAGACACATACATACGGTATTTGGAATCGTGAGACACGTGAGAAGCAATGCAGGAGGAAGCAGTCTGTGGAGGAGCCGGGGAGGCGCATCGCTGTGGTACCTGCTCATACGTGCGGTAGCTGGAAGCAGGCAAGGCAGGAGGGCTTCATGGAGAAGGTGGCATTTTCCTTGAGCCTTGAAGGTAAAGTAAGAGTTTTCCAGAGGAACATGAGCTCCTTCGAGAAGCGAGGGAGGGGCATTCCTTGGTAGAGCGGTTCTGTGTCATCTTCCAGCTTCTCTGCCCAGACCCGCCATCACCGGGGTACCTCCCATCACACAGACTCCTGGTCTGAGATGGACTCCTCTGAGACAGACAACTGTATACATTCTCACCTGCTCAGCCCCACCAGGAATCCTGCCTGAAAACCTCTGATCCGATAGCACAACTGGCTTGTTTCCTCTGGACCTGGATCCATTGTCATCTCACATTAAGTTCATGGCCAGGGTAACAGATTGCCCTTGCCCGTGCCCTTAAAGCAGAGTGAAATAATGCTACCCCCATGGAGAATGCATAGCTTGTGAGAATCCATCCTCGGCCTAACTGTCTTGGGATGCCTCAGGAATTTCCTAGAAATAGTAAATTCCTGGACATTCCTGGCCATGTGAAGCCTCTGTTGAAGACTGACACGTTGTTGGGGGGAACATGTTGAGAAGGAAAGAACATCATGACCCCTTCACCCCCCTACCACCGCACCCCCGCCGCGCACGTGTGCACACGCATGGCAGCCCGGCCGCTGGTCCTGTTAGCACAGCCGGGAGATGCTCGGTGCGACCTGTGTGCCGGCAGGGTGGAGCAGATGTGAGCTGCCTCGTAAGCTAGTTTTCCTCCATGTGTTGCTACCGGGGCCATTTGAGTAGCAGGAAGGTTATTCAAAAGAGGAGATTGGAGGGAAGCCGTGTACCTGCCCTCCCTGCTGGGTGTCAAGCTGGGTGTTGTATTTTTACCTTGTTTAGTCCACACGATGATCTTGAAAGGCTGGTGGTGACATGACCATTTGGGGACTGCGGGTGTGTTTCGGGGAGGGCAGTGCCTGTCCCAGGTCACAGGCGGTAAGTAGTGAAGCAGAAATTCATACACAGCCTGGCTAGCTCCTCTGCCCATCCCACTCTGGGCTGGATGTCGGGCTAAGGGGCTTGGTGCCTTCTGTAAGCTGGAGAACACTGGGGCTCCCTCAGGTACGGTCGCTTTCCAACTTACCTATTTATGCTTTTCCCCCAGAGTCGTTCATTACATGATGGTGGTTTTGCCCAATCACAGATTCCTGGGGGCAGGGACTCTTATTCAAGTGATGCATATATGGAATTAATAATGGTCTTTTGGGGCTTCCCTGGTGGCGCAGTGGTTGAGAGTCCACCTGCCGATGCAGGGGACGCGGGTTCGTGCCCCGGTCTGGGAGGATCCCATATGCCGCGGAGCGGCTGGGCCCGTGAGCCATGGCCGCTGAGCCCGCATGTCCGGAGCCTGTGCTCCACAACGGGAGAGGCCACAACAGTGAGAGGCCCGCGTACCGCAAAAAAAAAAAGAAAATAATAATAATAATGGTCTTTTGATGATGACAACAAGGAGCCACCAGGGTTCCATCAAGATGGCTTATATAACAGGTCAGATGTGGATACACCGTGTGTTTTAAAATTTTATTTTATTGGAGTATAGTTGATTTACAATGTTAATTTCTGCTGTACAGCAAAGTGATTCAGTTATACACATACACATTCTTTTTCATATTCTTTTCCATTATGGCTTATCACAGGATATTGAATATAGTTCCAAAGGGTGGGTAGGGGAGGGATGGATTGGGAGTTGGGGATGAGCGGATATACCATATTTATCCTGTGCCCTGTCACGCTAGCTCTTTAGGGTCAAACGGCTACGTGAAATAAAAGCAAAGCAATTCTCCACCAGCACGTCCTGATTAGTTGCCTACTGTGTGCCAAGAATTGTTGTGATCACTGCAAGGGGAACAACAGACAACTTATTCCAATCCACGTGGTGGTACGATTAACTTGTAACAGAGTGGGATGTTGGCGTCTGACACTAGGAATAACAGTAGCTGGAAGTAGGAAGCAAGCAGGTCAGAAACAGAAGAGATTTACGCCCAGGTCAGGGAGCGGCAGTTAGGAGGGCAGTGAGTGTGGCGAAGTTACGGAAAGCTCAAATGCAGACTGCAAGGACATTTGGGGGAAGGATTTCAGTTATGAAGGAAGAGGGAGGGGGCCCTGGGCCCAAGAGGCACCTTGGAAAGACTTCACGGGGCAGCGGGATCAGTGGGTGACATGGGAACAGACTGGAACGAGGGCGCATCCCCCGCCATCTCTGATGTCCGGCCAGGCCCGTTCTTGAGGCTGTGTGGGCAGGTGTCCGGTGCACGCATGCTCCTGCAGGGGTGTGTGTACTCGTGTGTGTGTGCGTGTGTGTGTGTGCGCGCGAAAATGTTGTTTTTCGGCTTGGAGCATTCTCCCATGGCTTTTTTGAAATTCTTCTATAAGGCTATAGCAGACGACCAGGTTTTGATCCTGGTGACCTGCCAACTGTGTGATTTTAAGACTAGGTTTTTAACAGCCTTAAAACAGGAGTAGTATTTCTGCCAGTGGGTAGGATTATGGCTCGGAGGCCCAAAAGGAAAACAAATCCTTGGGATTTATTCTTAGGTGTCCCGGGTTTCTGGAGTTTGAGCCCCTGTACGCAGGGACTGAGGCGTGCATCCTGGAACCGGTTCCTTAATTCTCTCTGAAGGGAGGCTGAAAAGCATGGCTGGTTCATCAGATCTGGGAACGGAGGCCTCTGTCTGGGAAGAGCTCCCGACCGAAACCCTTGTTAACGTGGAGGTGTCTTTCCACATTCTGGATATCTGTGCCATTTCTTCCTATTTACTCTGTTAAGTATGTGTTCCATTCCCATAATTTGTACTGGTTCTCCCACTTAAGCTCCTCGCTCATAAATTCTAGGTAAATATCCTTGTAATTTCCAGGCCCTGGGTTCCCAGCCCAGATTTCCATACCTGCTGCTTCTGAGAGCTTCTCTTTGGGGCGTTGCTTTCCCAGAACTCAGCTCCCACAGCAGCCCCTCGGGCGTGGGCCCCGCATACATGGGCTTCGTGCTTAACAACTTTGCCTTTCGGGCTTGTATTGAGCTGCCCTTGGGGAAGACTTCTGAATCACCTTTTCCTGCAAAGGTGGCTCCTCTGAACGAGGAAAACCCATAAAGGCCACTATTCTCGGTGCTATAGTACATTTTAGAATGACCTTCAAAGTACAGTGAGCTGTATGTTAATTGATTCATTTTCCTCGGCCCACTGTTAACGGGGCCAGCTCTTATAAGTGAGCTGTGAATGAGCGGATATATCTAATAAGACCAGTCTTCTCCTATGCGTTATAGAAATTGCTTTCATCCTCCATAGATGCACCTTGTATCTGCGTTATCTTTCAAGTGCTTTTGTCCTAGAGGCTGTATGGAAAGCCCAGGCAAAGCTGTGGTCCCAGAGGACGTGGGGTGTATAGAAAGGGAGACGAATCTAGGCCCCTAGACTTCGGTTACCTCAGCAGGGACCCTCAGAGCCTCCGCCGATCTGCCCTCCCAGGCCTCAGAGCCAGCGGGCGGAGGACCAGTCCCTCCTCGCTCCCAGAAACGCTTGCCGGGGGGGGGGGGGGCAGGAAAGCAGCGCTTGCTCAGGAGTCTTCCTGCTGTCGAGAAACCACGTCTGGGAATTTGCACAGAGCAGTTCATGGTGGGAGCAGCTTTGATCCCCAGAGAGTCCAAAGCCCCTTGGGAGAAGCCTTGCCGCTCCTGCAAGGACCCCCGGGCTCGGTGACGGTCTGCTCTGGCGAGCCCCCGGCCACTCCACGTCTCTTACAAAGTCGAAGCAGGACTCTCTAACCCACCACCACGATTCTACCAGTAAAATAATGCTGTCGTGTGCTGTGAGCCCAGAGATGCAGAAATAACCTGAATTTTGATTTCCGTCATCCCTACCTCTGGTCTTCACATTTAGCAAAGAAATCCAGAGGTGAAACGAGGAGGAATATTTGGGAAGCAGGGAAGGTCAGAACCTTCCCGCAGTGGTTCCGGCACCAGACGTGGCAGGGCCCTGCCCCTGACTCGCTCCTGCGCCCCCGGCCCCGCGCCCTCCTGCCCCGCCTGGCATGTCCAAGGCCTGCAGAGTTGTTTGTTCCCAAACCTGTTTGTGCCCGTTGAAATCGTGTCATCTAATTATTACATAAATTGTTGAGGTACGAGTGTAAAAAGAAAGTTGTTTCTATAAAAACTACATCACTGGAACTTCCCTGGTGGCCCAGTGGTTAAGAATCCACCTGCCAATGCAGAGTGTGTGGGTTCGATCCTTCGTCCGGGAGCTCGGATCCCACGTGCCGCGACTACTGAGCCTGCGCGCCACAACTAGAGAGAAGCCCGCATGCCGAAACTAAGACCCGACGCAGCCAAATAAATAAATAAATATTAAAAATAAAAAAACCTACATCACTGAAGACTTTAGGGGGCTTGAAAAGGCAAATTGTTAGGAAAACGGTGGTGGAACTGGGTGTAGGATTTGAAAGGTTATGGGGAGAAGATTGCTCTGTGCCGTGAGAATCTCGCCCCACTTCAAAGACTGATGCGGGACGGCCTCCTGCGTGTGGGTCCGGCCGTGAACAGCGGGGGTGGAAAACACACGTGTGTCGGGAAAGCCCTGCCAGTTCTGGGCCCTTGACCAGCACTGAGCTTCGCTGGCGCCCTTCTGGGGAGTTTTCTGTAACAAGGCTGAGTCTGCGAGGATTTTACCAGAGTGAGCCCTCAGGAAGGTGGGGAGGGGCCTTCCCTGGACGTCCTGCAGTGCAGAAGAACGCCCACCCCGTCAGGGGCCTGGGGGACCCGCGCGTTGGCAGGGGGGCCGCCAGAGCAGCCCTCTGGTTCCCTGCCTTATACATGGGGGCTTCTGCTAAAGATGTTAGCAGAAAGCTTTCCTCTCCTTAAAAGGGGGCTTGCAGACTACCAGCTTCATTCTTTTCTCTCTTCCTTCAGATCCATGTGAGACAGAGCTGAGCTCGCCCCCACGTGAGGCTCGGGGCGTGTATCTTTGGTGCCCAAGCCACCTCGTCTGTCCGTTCATTTTCAGCTCCTTCCGGTGGTGACTGATGGACTTTCTACTTACTCAGACCTAACGGTTGTCACCTCCAAGGGGGACCCCATTAGGGCTTTGTTCTTCTAGGTCTCTGAAAGACAGGCAGGACTTTGGGCACAGCCCCCTCGGGACAGCGGCGGAGTTGCAGTGGCTCTGGATCTGTCCTCCGTCGGATAAGAATGGAAGAAATAACAGGATGTTTTCATTCCCATCTGTTGCCTGAAGGCTCCTTCCCCAGAAGTGAAACCAGTTGGATTTTGATTAACTTTCTCCTCTTTTAATTTCAGTCTTCCTTCTTTGGACTTCTTTAAGGATTATGCCAGAAGCCCTAGACTGATCAGAAAGCCTCAGAACAGAGATTCCAACTTACAGTTGCCCAAGAAAAGCATGTTAATACCCCAAGTAATTTCCTAGCTGGTCATTTCCTGTGTTCTCAAGATTGTTATTTTTTCCTAAGATAGGTATCTGTAGGTAACAAAAACTGTTCTCCCTCTCGACCTTGGGGAGGTGATGTGGCAGGAGACACCATGAGGGAAGCATTAGCGGAGGGGCCGGGGAAAAGGCTAAGTGTACGATCTGTATGCAGCCAGTCTTGGAGTACGTTTTCAATGCTGAAGTGAAGAGAGGAAGCACCAGAAATCTAATATTGACTTTGCCGCTGATTTGTTCCGGGACCCAGGGCGAGGCTCCCAGCCTTAGTTTCTCCTTCTTTGAAGGAAAACTAGGGCCACCGCAGTGGAGAGGCACACGTGAGATGGTTCGGAGAGAAGGGAATGTCTGGGTGGAGAGTGATGGGTTCAGGATTTGCTACAGAATGATGGCAGTCCACTCTCAAGGGGTGTTGAAAGCAATCACCAGTTCCCGAAGTGGCTGGGTACGGCTGTTTGCAAAGCACTACGGATACTTCAGTACCTGATCTGTAAAAACTGCATAGGACATCTGCCTCTCAAAACTGTTTGCTATCTCTGGCATTTGCAGGTGAGGGTTTGAGAAGTTTAAATCTTTTCCGTTCCTTGTTATTTTTTTCCTCCATTCATCCTTCATCCTTAAGCGGGCAGAATGTCATGCCTGGGGCAGGGAATGAGTGTCTCTTTACCGTGCCTGAACACCTGTGTGTAGTTTGTTTGGTCTAAGATCTTTACTTCATCTCCTTATCGGTTGAGAATTAAGATTCCTTTTCTTTTCATTCTTTTTGTTCAAGGCTTTGTAGTAGGTGAGAGATGGGCTTACTTTCACATGCACAGAAAACTCACCCATAAAAACGCGGGTCTTTTACATGCACTAGCTGGGTTTTCCTCGGATGCTGACCTTTGACCCCCACGCACAATGTGGTATTCAGCCGTCCTGCTCTCTGAAGTGAAAATCTTCAGAGCCCTCAACAAAGATATTTCACCGAGAGTAAGCAGTCCGTGAACTAAATGACCCCCGATAAGAAGGCGGTTAATTTGGCGATAAAGATGAAAGCAAGAGGTCTATAACAATTACAGGGCCCACCGAGGCCAGATCACTGAGCCCCCCTCCCCCATGGTGGGAGTGACAGCTCAGCCTTCCTTAAGACCTAGATTAAAGAGGCAAGTAAAGTTTTTAGTCAATGGGGTTTCTTAGTGCTGAGATTCCTTTGGACAAACCTGCCCAGTGTCCCTTGGTAGAATTGATAAGAGTGGAGCATCTTAGTGGGGGGAGCTATTCAGAACGCACGAATCCAGAGGGCCTCTCGGGAGCACTTCTTTTGAAATCCTGAACAACTGTTCCTATTCTCTGGTTTTCAAGGACGTCAGCGTTGATAGGCGGGTTGGCAAGAAAGAAGACTTCGTGAACAACACGGGGTCCCAGGCACCGCCTTAGAGCGCAGAGAAGGTGACAGATGATATAGCATTGCCTTTTTTTTTTTTCCCGTCTTGCTCTCTGGAAATGTAAGGAAAGACTGAGGAACGGGCCTTGGGTGTTTAATTGTAAGGTTGGTTGAGGAGAGGGAGACAGAGCGGCGAGGTAGGGAAAAGTCAGGGTTCGGTTTACACCAAAAGTCATTTCCCAGGGCTGTGTTCAGAACCCGTGTCTGCCAGTTGTGTGCGGACATCCAGATTTCCGTGGTGTGAGGAAACTCTTTTGCTGCATCTACCTCACAGCAGTAGCTTGCAGATTTTTCCTCCATGAAGCTTTATTTTTGGAAACCGCTGTAATTCACATGTTGGGACCTATTATTAACTGCTCATTTTATGCTGTTATTGGAAATCTTTATATCAGGAAAGAATGTACGGGTTGTTTTGAGGGGAAGGGAGGCTCGAATGAAAAGTCACCTTACCTAGCATCTCAGGTCTGGGGTCTGAGAACAGATTGGAAACCCGTATCCCCCCAAGCAAAGAAAGCTGTCTTTGGTTGTCTGCCCGTGACTGTCTTCCCAAATGAAGGGCCCTCACGGATCTAAGAGGTGGCTGTTTCGAGGCAGAAGACGATCATGTAAACACTTGTAAAATTGTCTCTTTGGGAGCCACCGCGGTGTTAAGTACCGCAGTCCACCCTCCAGGACAGCGTTGATGAGGAACTACACGGCGTGTTTCATAAATGGAGAAAGAAACAATCGCACCATGTTACATTTCAGCCCATAACTGGGTGGTTGGAGAAGGCCCCTCTTTAATTAAATTCCAGCACGTGGTGTCTGACAGGACGACTTGGCCTTACACTTGACCACCGGCTGGGTTTGGAGAGAAGCCTCCTCCACGAGCCCCTGCACACCGTGGCGTCAGCTCAAATGCTGTGTGTTCTTGGCAGGAAAGGGTCTCCCGCAGCCATGGCGGGGCTCCCACCTCAGGAGCTCTCAGGAGACCTCAGAGAGCTCAGCACTCGACGTCCCTGCAAATTGTGACCCTGGCTTTCGTTTTTAAGCTGTTCTGGGCAGGCTCCACCTAGGACGGCTTTTCGGAAACATGAGGGGCTACATAAGTGTTGGCCTCTGGTGGGTTAATGTAGGGGATTGTTGTTGTGAAACCAACAACCCTCCCAGCTGCAGGAACCCAGGTAAGTGAGCACCCGAGGGACACAGCCGGAGGGACACAGCCGGAAGAGAGCAGGAAAGAAGACAGACAGGAGCGAGGCAGCCGGAAGGAAGAGTGCAGGAAGGGCGGGCACAGACCTTCCGTGAGTGGACCAATTGGCAGCCCCCCCGCTGCTGACTGGACAGGGCAGGACGAGGTGGGTGGGGCATCCGCGGTGGGCGGGGCGCTAGTGGACCCTCAGGCCGGCCTAGTCGTGTCCCGGGGACGTGTGGCCATGGGAAAGCCTTGCTGACTCTCGGTTAGGGGCCCGTCACCCCTGCCCCAGGGCCATGAAGGCCCCGGCGGAGGCAGGTGTCGCCGCAGTGTCCACCGGGCCTCGCCCAGCGTCCTGGCCCTCGCTGTCAGGGGCGTTTGAGTTTTACCCATCGTCTCGAAGAGCCCTTTGCAAAGCGCCGTCCAGGAGGTTGGACTTCACACTCGAGCCGCGTGGGTCCCGATGAATCCCCACGAGGGGAAGGTGGTGGACAGGGGTCCACAGAGCCCCCCCCCCGCACCCAGGCCAAGGCACCTGAGTCGTCTCCAGCTGCCCGGCACCCTCCCACTCCTCTGCGGCGGGCCCGTAGGGGCACATTGTCCGCTGGCCTTTGCAAAGGGCGGGAGCCGGTGTAAGCACGTGGGAGGGCCTGTCGGGTTGGCCGCCCTGCCTCTTGCGCTCAAGACCGCATCCAGTTACCGAGAAGCAGACCCCTCTCAGGAACGCCGTGTTTGGGTTTTCAGGCCTTTTGAGGTCTAGGACTAACCCCATTTCTTCTTAACGATTCTGGATCCCAAACCTCAGTAACTTGAGGTGCGGTGTAAAAGCGGTGGAGCAGACACAGATTATGACTGACCCAGAGACCAGCTCTTTGTGCAAAGGGCCCCTGGAGGCGTGTAAGTGATCTCGCCCTCCAGTGGAGCACCATTTGGAATGCTGCCAAATAACACACTGCAGAGTGACGCCAGGCGGTTCCCTAGAGATCCGAGCAGATGCCCGATTTAGTTCTGCTAGTCTGTGACCACCCCCAACTAGAGTTGTCTCTCATGATGGGAGTATTTATAGTCTATACGGTGGTTAAAGGCAGGTCTTAACAGTTGGACAGATCTTGACATTAAACGGAAGCTGTGGGACCATCCATGGGCAGGCATGCAACTCTGCTTGTCTTAAGTTTCTCTTACGCGTGAAGTGCAAGTAATATCTAACTCCAGGCTGATATGAAGTTTAAATGAGGTTGTACCTCTACGTAAGTGCCCAGCGCAGTGCTTAGACACATATTTAAATACTGGACGCATGGTAACTATTGTTTTTGTAATCTGGTGACGTTCACAAAGAAAAATAATATATGCTTGGATGAGCATCAATCTGGCATCTCCACTAGAAGATAATGTGAAAGGCGTGCCCTTCTGACAAAAGCAGGTGCCATGGGTCAGTTTAAAAGGCAGCATATTAAAGATGCCTTTGTAGTGAGCATTTCAGAATCGCTGTTTGGATTTCCACACTGCGTTAGGCAGTAGAAGAGTGGAGAAACTGCTGTGATTTGAGCAAGCTTATAGACACACAACCAAATGAGTGAGCTTGCTAATTCCTCTGACTCCACGGACTGAAGGGGACCATCACCTCGGCTCCAGCGTTTCTGATGTTGGCGGTGGTATGGCTTTCATTAGCATCATTTAAGGATGTTTTCCAGAAAGCCTTGAGTCTTCAGTAGAGCTGCAGACCTTGTTTTCGTCAAGTGCAGGATGTTGCCACGTGTGTGTCCAGCAGTGTAGAGTCCTGTTGGTCATGTCTGACCAGGTGGGTGCAAATCATGGCTCCTGTTGGGTCAGACCCCAGCTGCCTGCTGGTTAGGTGAACAGCAGCTTTGCACAGAGCAGCCTCAGCCGTCTTACACTCGGATTGCTTTGCTACAACAGAAATCTTTACTCTTAGAACCACACAGCTTAACGAATGTTCAGTTATGAAGTGTACCCTTAAATCCTCCTACCTTCTCATGACCATCTCTTTTGAAAGAATGATATCAGGGTGCCAACGGCGGCATCAGATAAGCTTCCCCAGTAAGAAATTGAGAAGCTTCCCTGGCAATACACTGACGCTCCTTTGAGGCCTCAGCTTCTGATTCTTTGCGGAGAGAAAACTGTTATCACCCTGGACTCCTACACCTATGGCCACTGCCATTCTATATGATCGACATTTTTAGATTGGAATTTAAATGAGGATACGACATAAAGAGGAATTGCAGCTGTTATGGGAATGAAAAACTCCAGCCGAATCACTAAAGTCAAAACTGCAAAGGGACCTAAGTAGGCCGTATCAAAATTTTCTAGAACCTGGAAACAAGCTTCATCTTGTATCTTATTTATGACTCTCCACCCAGCCCGGGATGTTTCTCTTTCTTTATATTCAGTGAAGGTACGATGGTTTTTGTGCGACCCTGCATCTGACTCGCATTAGAGTAACCGTCCTCGTCCAAGGTTGTTGGCTGAACTTTTCCCCAGGGACCTCAAGAGGGTGTGAGCTCCTGCAAGAGGTGCTTGCAGTCTGCTATGGATTGCTTTCTTAGTGTTATTCGCGGAAAGGAAAACAAATGAAGGATTCGGATGACATTCCCTGTGTGTGCACTACAGGTGTCGTGCTGTCACGAACTTTGCGTTTATCCTGAGCTGATCCTCTTGGTGGACGGAAAGGGCACTTGGGTCTGTGACCGCGTGTTGCCGGGATGGGGGTGGGGTGAGGGGGCCAGCGTGCCGGCAGGCAGGCTGATGCGGGGACGTTTCTCTTTAGGTCTTAGGATTTGGAATGTGTGTTTGTCTCTGTTTTGCTGGCTTTCCCTTTGAACGGTCCTTGTTTTGTTTTTCTTTGGTAGATTACACGTGGACAGCATTAGGATAATTTCAGACAGGAAACTTGGGTGGCGCGTTGCCCTCTGTTTTGAGTCAGGAGTTTTGACTGGACGAGGAGTCTCAGCGAATAGAAAAAAGACGATTGCCTCGGTCTCTGTAGAAACACTAGGAAGAAGCTGGAAAGTGGACTTTTAGTTTTAACAGAGTAAAAGAGAAAAAGGGTGATAATGGAATGCCAGGGACTCTTGGGGTGAGAAGATTGAATGTGATACAAAGAATTCAGCAGAGGGGAGTGGTGTGTTCAAAGGGAAGGCCTGGCAGCGGTGGGGTTTGTGGCGGAAGCCTCGTCCCGCCAAGAGAGTAGCTTACAGGCTGGGGGTGTTTACTGCCAGCTCAGCATCTCACAGCAGCAGCCTGGCCCAGACCCTCCGGAGCTGCCAGAAGCTGTTGAGAGTGTGCGGATCCCCAGCCCGGAGTGTGGACTGGGGCCTGCTTCCCAGCCCTTTTCACCTCTTCGGATGCCCGCTGCGCGCTCCCAGGGTGGTTTGCGATCTGAAGATGGACATCAGGACCTCTTTGTTGCCGTGACCGTGACAGAAACGCCAGGGCGTGTGCACTCTGCCTGACTCCTTCCATCCTGTCCCTGGGGCAGGCTCTGTGCTTCTCACTGAAAAAGGCTTTCGCTTCTGTCAACTGCGCATAAATCATTCTGAAAGCCGCTAATACGTTTGATTCCCATCCTACTTTAAGGCATTGCCCGAGTCCAGTGGGGGATTGGCAGTGAGGGGCATGCAATCCCAGCGCTTCCTTTTTTCCTTCTCTTTTCCCCTCCCTCCCGAGCCCCCAACCTTTTATTTTCCTGAGTCAGGAGGAGCCAGTAATATTGCTGGAAGAGAAATCGTGTTTTGACTTGTAAACAGAGCAGCTTAGATCAGAAAGGCACGAAAAGGGAATAAAAGCAGAGGTCTCTCTTAGTCCAGAGTTGCTTTCTGGTCCGAGACTTGTCAGTTGAGGAACAATTGTTTTCCTTTTCGCTTTAGTTTGGTCTAGCCCAGCGGTCAGCAAACTTTGGCCTTGTGGGCCGTACCTGGTCCACCGCCTGTTTTCGTCTGGCCCACAAAGCAAAGAATGGTTTTCACATTTTTTAGTGAATGGGGGAAGAATTAAAAGAGGAAGAATATTTTGTGACACATGAAAATTATATGAAACTCAGATTTCATCGTCTATTTAAATAAAGCCACATCCATTCATTTACGTGTTGTCTGTGGCTGCCTTCCTGCTACAAGGGCAGAGGGAGTGGCTGCAACAGAACGTGTGGCCATCAAAGGCTAACATAGTAACAACTGTCTGGTTCTTTACAGGGAAAATTTGCCAAGCTCTGCTCTAGGCACTTAACCTGAACCTGTCCTACTTTTCAGAGTATCGTCAGTCGTCTTTTAATTCCTGATTGGCTTAGAGAAAATGCAAAGGTGCAAACACTGCTGTGTCGTGTCCTTTCCATCAGCCGGGGATTTGGGAATTGGGGACTCTTCCCTGAGGAAGAGTAGGTGGGAAGTGGGGAGGAAGCAGGAAGTATCTTCCGAAATGTTAAACCAAACAGCATTTTCGCCCCTTTCCAGAAATCTACGGGAATGGGACGTCTGTGTTGGTTTAGGAAGAGAAGGGAATGTTGGTTCCAAACAGCACCCTATTGACTGTTCTT
Organism: Monodon monoceros; assembly: GCF_005190385.1. Taxonomy (NCBI): domain Eukaryota; kingdom Metazoa; phylum Chordata; class Mammalia; order Artiodactyla; family Monodontidae; genus Monodon; species Monodon monoceros. The sequence continues at coordinate 1,008,787 of NW_021703774.1, read as the reverse complement.
AGAGCCTCTTTCTGATGGAAACTCAAATCAGGATGACTTTTCACCAGTTGACACCTTAATTTTGTGACTTTCTAGTTCTTGTCAGGATTTGCTTTGCCCAAGTTAAGAATCAAAATTACCTTCCCAGATGTTCGACTTCCCAGACATTTCACTTCGTAGGCGTGGAATGACTTATTTACACCTGGGGAAATTGAGGCCAAGAAAAGTAAGGGAATTCAACTCTGGGAGTTAAGCGCAGTGGGGACAGTGCATGGTTAGCATTCCAGAGTCTGCCCCCAAGGGCTGCCCCTCATCCTTCCGAGGTGAATTGAATGGCATCCCGGTAGGATTTTCCCTTTTCTTCAGATTCCCAGTTATTTTTGACTCTGTGAAGGATTTACATTTCCTCACTTGGAAACGTCTGAAAAAGAGAAAGGTGCCTTTTTTTTTCATTCCTGCCCCTGTGAAAGTAGGAGAGGAGGGGGAAGGCTTGGGGCAGGCGCAAAGGGAGATCTCTGAAACAGGAGAGAACTCAAACAAGCCTCGGCCAGCCAAGTCAGCATTCTCACCCACCCGCAGTTGGTCCTCATTAGGGAGACTCCCGTTAAACAGCTCGACTTTCTGCTCTGCTTTCCTGTGCTGAGCCCACGGCAAAGCTTAAACCCACACCTCGGAAACGGTCTCTCATTACTCCCTGTCTTCTCACTTCTCTGTCTCGCCCACCACCCTGCAATTACCCTTTCCCACATTAAGATCTCAATAAAATATATTGATTCCTCTAATCCAGTTGCATCCATTTTGTCCCACAAAGTGCTAGCCAAGCTGTTGGCAGGACTGAATAGTTGCGTAGCGTGTCATTAGGGGAGCACATGTAGAGCCTGGTTTCATCGTAAAAAGATGACATTTCTCCAGGATCGTACCCCTGCCAAGTCAAAGCAGCAATGATCATTCCTTCCACTCTGCTCGCCTCCTTGCTTTTCCCAATCCATAGCTTCTACTGAGCCCGGCTGATGGATCTGGGTATTTTATTTCAGCTGTAATGACCTACGGTATCACGATCAAAAACCTCATGTTAGTAAATCCCTGAATGGAAAACTGCCTGAATCATGGAGGCGGTCAGGGTCCAGTGTTTTAACGTATAAGTAAAAAATAAGCTAATTTATACCCAAATACCGAAGGCTGGGTGGCTTAAACAATAGAAAGTAATTCTCTCACAGTCCTGGAGGCTAAAATTCCAAGATCCAGGGGCCGTCAGTGTTGGTTCCTGGTGAGACCTGTCTTCTGGCTTCTCTCCGTGTCCTCCCGTGGAGAGAAAGAGCTCGGGTGTCTCCTCCTCTTCTCGGGACACCAGTCCTATTGGATTAGGGCCCCACCCCTATGACCTCATTTAACCTTACTTACCTCCCTAAAGGTCCTATCTCCAAATATAATCACGGGGGGTTATGGCTTCAACATAAGGATTTGGGGGGACACATTTCAGTCTGTAACGGTGGTCTAAGTGTGAGAAACTGTCTTAACCTTAGGGCAGAGATTAAATTCCAGAACCAAGAAGGCGATGTTTGAAGCAGGGTGTTAGAAGCCAAGGTGATAATTTAAAAAAATTTTTTTCCGGGTCATAGACATTTGAGAATCCAGAGGTATGAGCAGACGACAGAACATTGCACGTACGCCTAGAATTTTGTAGCTCACCTACAGGAGCACCCAGTTCTCCAGAACAATTAAGTACTCCAAGCTAGCAGGCTGATTCTAAGTCATTCTTTTGCCGCTGCTGAGATGGCATCTCTTCAGATTCAGACACAGGCTTTAGCTTGACTGAACGGGGTTCTGCTGAGGACGGGCCCGTGATCCCACTGCCCCCACTGAAAACACGTCGACCTTCTAGGAGAGGAGAGTGCGCTACACTGTCCGTGTTGACGGTGGTTGACTGGGCAAGGAAGGGGTGAGGGGAGCTACAACTGGGACCCAGTGGATAGAAGTCCCCTCCCGGTAAAGCACAGGAGGAGCCATTCCACACTCTCGGTGGCATAGCAGCCCGTGTGTATTTACACCAGACCCTGTCTAGATGGCACGGGGAACCCTGGCCCTCACTGAGTGACTTAACAGACAAGGGCAACAGTGGAAATGGGTGGTTTCATGATGTGGTAGGATGATCGAGGGTCTAGTTTTCTCGGCTTTCACCCGAGCTGCATTTGATCTCCAGGAAATACTTTCTGAATTTGTGATGCTTCTCTTTGTAATCTTCCCTGCTGGGTCCGAGTAAGAATTCATCACGGAGGTGGTGCACCAGATCTCCTAGAGTGATGGGCTCCTAAACGGCGGTGCCTGTTTTCTCTCATTTTTCGTCTGTGCCGGTAGTGCCGGGTAACCTGTCTGTAGAGGTTAAATCTGAATTTTAGGGTCCCCAGCCGTCATCATTCACAAAGTTAGCCTCCGCATTCGAGAGTTGAACAGAATTCCTCAGATCTGTGATTCAGACTGGAGTTCAGGAAGTGTCATTAACAGGTTGCTGAAACCGTCAGTGTTCACAGGGACTGGGGTAGAGGAATGAGCTGAACTGTCAAAATATCAAGGGGGCCAAATAAGTGTCCCTAATCGTGCACGTCCTCCAGTTTCCTATCAGACCCTGGTTACCTGGTGCTGAGAGTTCCTTGTGCTTGGTGATCGTTACCCTTAAGACTCGGCAGGCCGCTAGCTCAAGACGTTTACATTGGCTTCTTCTCTGCCCCACCCCCTCTTCTTCTAAATCTCTCTGTGTGCAGTTCATCCTTGTTGGCCAGACCAGGCTGGCTTGCCGTGGCCTCGGCCAAACCACAGACATGTAATGAAGCAGGCGCTGTGCTGCGCTCGCCCCGGAGAGCTGAGGCCACGTGGGCGGGTGAGAGCTTTGCCGGTGCCTGAGCAGAACGTCGGTCTCTCTACGTGGCCTTGATTCATTTTCAAAACTGAACATCACACAGTTGCTCAGTTTCACCCTGACTCCTCCACGATCTTCTCTTCTTTTCCTTCCGTTTTAAATCACTTAAATCCTCTTTAACCTTCTGAACGCTCAGGACTGTGGCCAATAATTCAGTCTATGTGCCCAGCAATTCTGCCACATCTGGTGCCATCGAGAGAAGCACCGTTGACGTTTAGCTGCAAACCACAGCTTTTTCAGGTCATGCACCAACTGTAACCACTGTAACAGCTAATGAACCCCAGCTCTTCGAGGCTGACTCTCCATTGACCAAAAGTTTCCTCCAGGACAGCGCTTTCCAGTAGAAACATGGTGCAAGTCACATATATAATTTTAAATTTCCTAGTAGACACATTTAAAGAAAGTGAAACAGGTGGAATTAATTACAGTAACATGATTTATTTAATCCGATATATCTAAGACATCATTTAAGTATGTAATATAAAATTATTAGTAAGATATAGTGCATTCTTTTGTCACACTAAGTCTTTGGAATCTGGTACGAAGTCTCTGAAATTGTACCGCACGTCTCACGTCATCGGACCGGCTACATTTCAGGTGCTCCGTGTGTATCTGCGCGTGGCCAGTGGCTGCCATATTGCACAGACCTGGGAGGTGACCACCTGGCAACCAAAGGGGCAGGAGGGTCACTTGCTCAAGGGGCCAGAGAGGGAGCATATCACCAACCAGATGCCTTGTTAGGAGCCATCGCCGTGGCTGTGAGTGAGCTCTGGGGGGGCCCTGGGCTGGCTGCCACCCGAGTGGCTCGCCTCCAGGAAAATGCCTGGAGGAGAAAGGATCAAAGACAGTGAAGAGTGGGATCTCTTTGGAACTTTGGATTGAGGGGAGTCCAAGATGTGTTCCCTTGTTTTCAGAGGCACCGAACTAGGCCTCAGCCAGGGCAGGTTGTCACCTCTGTCGTTTGATCCCAGAACTCAGCATCTTGCTGTTGTTAAGAGCTCGGAACCCACGACCGCACTTCTGTAGCAAACAAGTGCTGAAGCCCAGGCCAGACTCAAAAGGAAACACATGTGATGTTGAACCAGATGGCAGTGGCCCCGGCCGACCATCTTCTACCTACAAACTTGGCAGTGTCATGTGGTCTGGCCCGTTACCTTCCATCCTAGATGGTGAGCAGGTAAAGCTGTATCCTAACTTTAAGTGCTGTCCTCTCAGGGAAGCTGTGCATGTTTTCAAAACTAGAGCAAGGATCAGGATATCCACTTCCAGCCCTCCGGGCAGCCTCCCCAAGAGGACAGAGTAACTTGGAGTCTCTTTACGTATTTAGTTCCGCCGGGCTGGTCCTGGACCAAACTCCGTGTCCTCCTTTCCGGTCCCCTGAAGTAGAGCAGTTTGAGTTGTGGGGCTGCAGAGCCGTCCAGGGGGCATCACCTAAGGCACTTGCGTTAGTAAGATGTGCCTTTTGTCTTAAGCCGCAGCCACGCCGGCCCCCGGGGCCCTGGAGCCAGCGCATCGCGCTCCCACGCCCTGGCTGTCGTGTGTCGCCTCCAACCTGGGCCTGATTTATGCTGACGCACCACCACTCACTGCTGCTTGCCGACTACCAGCCCCAGCCAGGGGGACGTGTCAAGGGTCGTGTGCTGGTGACTCTTGGCCCACCCGATGTTTGTAGGTTTCATGGGATAGAGTCGCCCTCGTTGGTTCAGTGATGCGCACCGAAAGCCTCCCAGGTCTGACTCTGGCTTCTTTTTACGAGCAGCTGGGAATTCAGTTTCTGGAAATCGGGTGCACCGTGTGGTCAGAGAGCCTCCTGCTGTCCTGGGGCGTGTTTCCGTTCGGACGGCAGTGATACCAAGATGGAGAGCAGGAAGGCCTCGGTGTCTGCTGGCGCTGTACCATCTGGCTCCCAGTTCCGTAAACTTTACCTGGGAGTAAAAAATGATTCCAAAAGAAAAAAAAAACAAACAGCCCGACTCTTATAACCAGCCTATTGTATGGCAGACATTTCTCAGAGGAGAAAATAAGGTTTCAGAGCTCTGAAACCTTAAAGCATTTAAGAAGCCATAAAGTGGTAAATAACCAGAGAGATGTGTTTGCTGCTTCTCCAGGCACGTATGTTCTGGACCAGAGGAATGCCAGTTCAGCGTTCCGGTCTGCCTTCCTAGGACCGTGCTGGGCTGGGGAGACCTAAGGAATTTTCCTGTGCACCACGAGCCGGCCCGCCCTTGCCATCCGCTAGCCCACACCCTTGGCCCTCTGACTCCCTTGGCCACTTGAGTTCTGCGGGGAGACGTTTGGGAGGGGCGGCCAAGAGCTACACGACTGCTGGCGCTGTTCCCAGGGGGAGAGTGCGCCCCATCCTGTGCACTGCCCTGGGCCTGCACACACACACAGGGAGCGTCCAGTTGAGCTGCCTACCCTCCCCCGCCACGGTCCTTCTTCTCATCCCAGAGAGGAGATGGGTGCACCCCTGTACCCCGGTGCTAGGAAGTGGGCAAGGGAACAGCAGAGGGATCAGCTGGCTCGCTTACAGCCCTAGACGGAGGGCTCAGAAATTTATTGAAGGAATGGTACAAGGTCACCACACACTGCCACTCCCACCCAACAAGAAGGAGCTGGAGAAGTGACAAACATAACTTAAGAAAGAAAAAAAATAAGTATCTAAAGATGCATAGTATTCTAACTGAACTCAATTCCAGAGAGGATGAACCCTTCCTGGGAGAGAAAGAATGCTCGGCTGCTTTCATCTGAGGGACCCGACGGGAGGCAGAGGGTTAACCCGCCAGACATGAGGATAAGGAGAAAACAGCTGGACTTTGTACAAACTTTCAACGGCTACATGCTCACTGGCTACAAGGAGACTTAGTCACAGAGCAAGTGCGTCCCCACCCACCCTTAATTCTTTCCCCCAGGGCCTTCCCTGAGAGCACACAGTGGACGTGAGCCAATGACCGAGGGCAGGGCAGAAAGGTGGGACAGACGCCCCTTCCCCATCTGGGGTGCACGGGGCATTCACGGAGTGGCCGGAAGCAGTACAGCACAGAGGAAGCCAAGAGCGGGGCAGGAGCATGGAGGAGACCCCCTGCAAGGCACAGGGCCCTTCTCTGAGTGCACGGAGGTGGCCACCACCAGCTAGGAGAACTCAGTGGCCCTGCAAGCTGGCAGCTGGGCTGTAGAGCGTGGAGAGATCTCGGGGTCTTACCGTGGCCACGTCCCAAGCCCCATAGGAAGGACAGCCTTGATCCCGCCCCCAAGACGTTTGGAACCAACTTTCACCAACGTGACAACAAAACCCAGACCTAGCTGTACCGCAGACGAGACCGACTCATCCCTCAGGCCTAGCAGCCTGACAGAGGAAGGGGCACGTCGTTTTCTAGGTGTGCATGTTGCCATCCACTTAACGCACGGCATACAATAAGCAGTTATGAGACCTGTGAAGAAATGGGAAAATATCACTGGCAGAAAAATAGTCAATAGAAGCAGACCCACAGATGACTCTGTTGTTGGGATTAGCAGACAAGGATTGTCAAATGTATTTTTTTTTAAGATTTATTTATTTATTTTTGGCTGCATCGGGTCTTGGTTGCAGGCTTCTCTCTAGTTGTGGCATGCAGGGTTTTTTTTTTTTTTCTCTTCTCTAGTTGTGGTGCACAGGCTCCAGGGTGCATGGGCTCTGTAGTTTGCAGCACGTGGGCTCTAGTTGTGGGGCACGAGCTCAGTGGCTGTGGCGCACGGACTTAGTTGCCCGCGGCACGTGGGATCTTAGTTCCCTGACCAGGGATCGAACCTGCGTCCCCTGCATTGTAAGGCAGATTCTTTACCACTGGACCACTAGGGAAGTCCCTGTCAAATATTTCTAATAGGTATTTTTAAGGATCTGGTAGAAAAGGTGGATTACATTCTTGAATAGACGGAGAATTTAAGCAGAGATCTAAAAGTTCTACAAAGAGAAAGTTTATCAATTCCCACTGAAGTGAGGATTCTTTGGAAATAAACTACCAGTCATTCTTAGAGAACAGCCATGTAGCATTGCCAGATCGTAACCCCTTCTCTGAGTTTGCACATCCCTGCTTTCACAAGCCAGGAACTCAAGTCTGCCCGCCGTGCACAGACACTGTATGAGGGGCACAGTCCTACCCCTCAGGGAGAGGTAGTTCAGCAAAGGGATGCACGGACATAACTACTTAAAGGCAGAATGCTCTAATGGAGCCAGAGATGAGTTTAAGAGGACATAAAAGAGGATGCGATTTCTCCTGACAAGGAGGATCACGGAAAGCCTCACAGAATACCGGCTGTTTGGTGTGGGCCTTGATTTCAAAGTGCAGAGCTGGGGGGAAGCCCATGGAGGCAGGTCGGGTCTATGTGCATCCCTGTCAAGTGCCGTGATGATGCCAGGGCTCCAGAATCTTCCGCAGACACAGGTCATCGCACAGTGGTGAGGAGAGCGGCTCCTCGCGGCAGGCCTGTGCTTCTGAAAAGACGTGAAGTGAGCCCGCCGGCCACCAAGGCGGAATCCGAGGGGACTAGGAATTAGGAGCAGAGACTTGGGCTGAGCATCGTGCTGATCCGCGGCCTACACGGCGGGGCCGTATTTCCGAATTTGGTCCGAGAACTTAGTCACCCCTTACGCTGAGTCCTCTCGTGTCTCTGGTCTGTGCTTCCGATTTTATGTTTCATTTACATCTTTTCCCCTCTTTGCTCTGGACAGTCATTGTCAAGTGTCCACACAGCTGACACCACCCTGTAAATGTCAGCTCGGTAGACGTTTGTCACGTTGACAGCGAGCTTAACCCCGAGCAGAGTTTACAGGACTTGAATTCGGAGGGCCTGGCTACGACATTTATCCGTGCTGTCATACGCTATACGCTCACGATGGCTCACGGACGGTCTGCAACAGCGGGATGTAGAGTTTTGATTCGATTGTCTCAGCAGCGAGGAGCTAATGAAGGTTTGAGGACGTGCTGGGTCGGCCTTCTGATGATACTCAGTGTGTACTGGAAGGAGGGGAAACTCTGTTGACAGTGGGGGGGATGGAAGGCTTTCACAGGGCATCAGCCGAGAGGTCGTTAGGCTCTGAACCGGAGCAAAAGCAGGAGAAACGTAAAGGAAGAAAAGATGGACAAGCCGGTAGTATGAGGCTGTCCAAGAAGTTCACTCAGGTTTTTCCATAAGATGCTACGGAAAATCCTGAACGATCTTTTGTTTTGTTTTGTTTTGTTTGTTTTGTTTTTTGTGGGGTTTTTTTTGCGGTACGCGGGCCTCTCACTGCTGTGGCCTCTCCCGTTGCGGAGCACAGGCTCCGGACGCGCAGGCTCAGCGGCCATGGCTCACGGGCCCAGCCGCTCCGCGGCACGTGGGATCTTCCCGGACCGGGGCACGAACCCGCGTCCCCTGCATCGGCAGGCGGACTCCCAACCACTGCGCCACCAGAGAAGCCCTGGGATTTTGTTTTAATCATAAAGCCACAAGGACAAAGACTAGAGGGAGAGACAGGAGCTGCATCCGGGGAAGCTGGAATCAGAATGGCAGGTGTGAACTGCTTTATCAGCTCGAAGGCGAGTCCTAAGCCCACAGTGGGGACAACTGTGCAGCACCTCTGTTTGTATCCCAGGACCCTTAAAAAGCTTGCTGACTTGGTGACATCAAGTACCTTTAGAGGGGGAGGAGGTGAAACTAAAAACAGGAGGACTGGTTGGAAATTTATGTAAGAAACCCTCACACTCTCAGATCCCCTCCTCCTAGGAAGGCTACGGCCGTTCCCCTAGTCGACAGAAGGCTGGAAACTCTGGAGAGAATAGAACAGGGGTCTCTGCACTCGTGGGCTCCTGGCACAGTGAAGGCTTAGATTTTGAGCCGGTATTGAGTGAAACTTCGCATATTGAATGTTGAGACCCCCAGGACCTTCCCCAGCTCAGCTCTCAGAACACAGGTCTCATTCCCTTCAGGCAGGAGGGTGGGAGATTCATCTCTAGGAAATCTGAGCAGCCCCAGAGAAGAAACTTACATGAATCAGTCCCATTGCATCTCCCTGTACTGACGCCATCGCTGACAAGTCCTACCTGTGCACACAGAGCTTCCAAAGAATTTATGATGAGGGTCCCAGTCTTACAGATGAGCAAACAGCCAAGGGTCGTCAGAGATACGAGAAGGTGGGTAACATAGAAGTCTCCCAGTACAAACAGAAAAAAGCAACTTGGAGCTAGAAACGAGGCAAAGAGATTGTAAACCTGCCCCTCCGAATGAATGAGTGAATGAATGTCTCTGAGAGTTACAAGAAGAGGTTGTGTCCTTGAGAGAAAGACCGATGTGGTGTTTTCAAAGGTACCCTTGGAAATGAAAAATGGTAGCAGAAATGGAGGCAATGGAAGATAAAATTGAGGCCACTGCCCAAAAAATAGAGTCATTAATGATACTTTATAACACCCGGGAAGATGCTAAACGTTTCCAGAAAGGAAACAAAGAAACAGGTCACATTCTAGGGACATGGAATCAGAATGGCAACAGTAGAGGCTAGGCAATGGAGCAATGCTTTTGCATTCTGAAAGGATTCAATGCCTGGCCAAAATCTCCCACGTAAAATAGCATAATGACATTTTATAAGGTGTCAGATCTTATAAAGTTTGCTTCCCAAGCATCCTTCTCCAGGAGCCTACTGGAAGAGGTAGTTCACTAAAACAAGAATGTAAACCAACACAGAGGAGGCCTGAGGTTCCAACTTAAGAGCCTCCAGAGGGTGGGGTGTGGTCCCTGATGCAGAGGGCAGACAGCTGCGGACAGGGGGCCTCGTGGGGGTGCTCTGAAGGAAGCACAAAAACCATTACCCGTGGTTACCCTAGAAGTCAAAGTGGGAGGGCAGAAAAGGGGCGTTTTTCCTTTTTCCCTTTATATTTTTACATAATGTTTGAGTCTTGACTAGAGCCTATATTACTTGTGTAATTTTTCTTTTAAGAAAGAAAATATGCTCCCTCCAATGGACATGCTTAACCCTTCAGTCATGACGACAGAGTTTTCCTTCTCTTCAGGACCTGCAAAGGAATTTCTCTAGGTCAGGGGTCCCCAACCCCTGGGGCCAAGGACCGGTATTGTTAGGAAGCCGGCCGCACAGCAGGAGGTGAGCGAGCCAAAGCTTCACCTGCCGCTCCCCATGACTCCCCATGGCTCGCATTACTTCCTGAGCCATGCCCCCGCCCTGCCCCCAGTCCGTGGAAAAATTGAAGGAAACCTTCAAATCCTGTAGTCAACCTTGCCCAGTAATTAGGCTGGAACTTTCTTACTACAGGAGAAAGTCTGTGATTTGGGAGGGGAGGTCTTTGGGGCCAGGAGGAACTGAGTCTCTGAGAAGATAAACACCCCTCTCTCCGTCAATGCAGAGCAAAGGAAGGGTTTCTTCGGGGTTGGTGGACTGCAAAGTCCTCTTGTCCATAGGCGTTTTCTCTGCCCCAAGGCCTCGATTACCCGTAATTAATCTCTGCGCAAGGACAGGCTTCTTGTGTATTTGACCCGCTGGCAATTGTTTGTCAGAGATCTTGTCTTGACCCAGGAGAGCTGATAGGATGACAGGATCGTAAAACCAGAACTGATCTTTCCTGCTCAGTATGTGTTCTCTACAATATGGGGTTGGGGGGAGGTGTTATTTTAGCCCAGGACAAATGTGAGATTTAATATATGTCACAAGTTGGGGGAGAAGAGGTGGATTGTCATTTAATAATGGCCATATTTCACAGTAATAACGTCTAGCTCAGTCTGTAGTGTGGTCTAATCCCCATGCTTTCTTTGCCCTTTCTCAATGTATTTGGATTAATCCCTGCAGAGCAACAAGCCAAACGTCCAAACCACCCACTTTCCTATTCCCAGCAAATAAATCAGACGGAGGCCAGCTGAAATCTGGGCCAAGCACTTAGATGACTTGTGTGTCTGATTTTTGTTCCATGATACGAAACTCAAAATAAATCTAAAGGGAGACGTTTCCCAGATACCAGCTAATTCACGGAAAACATCTTAAGCCACTTCAGCACACACGTGAAGCTGACGAGCAAACTCACTGTGGACGCGGACGGGAGGGTTTAGAGATAATTCCCACGGAATTACTAACGTCTTACTAAAGTCCCGTGTTCAGTTTGAGGCTCTAAAACTGAACACGGAATTTCTGAAGAACTTTTTAGTGTCCAGAAGGAAGAGATAGATATGGGGAAAGGCTTGGGCAATGGGACCTTTGAAAAGCAGTTGTAGGGGATGGAAGTTGAGCTTTGAAAATAACGTGTGAACAAAAAGAAACTTGCGATGGCAAAAGCACGGGTGGTCCAAGAGGAGATGAACGGTGGAGGAGAAGGCATTTCGTTCAGATGTTAAGAATAAACGTTCTGACTGTGAAACTTGTCAAACAGAAAAATCAATAGCCAAGCGACTGTGGGAGAGTGACCGAGGCTGTGTCAGGCTCTCTGAATATATGGACCAGGGTTCTCGATATAAAGACGTACAGACAGATGTTTAAACGACAGTCTCTCCCAGGCACCACAAGTCTGATATTCCGAGCAATTGGCAGAGAAATGAAACCATTCAGCACACGTTTGGCCCCTCTGCTTGGCCACGGCACCTGAAGTGGGTTCACTTACCAGAAGAGTGGTACACGCTCTTAAGCAACGGGACCCGGTCCCAGGATGGGGTGAACCCGATAAAGAGGGGGGCAGTGAGAAGTGGCAGGTCTAAGCGGCTCTAGAAAAGATCAGTCTTTTTCCGGCCCTGGTTATCAGGTGTGGAAAAATTCAGAAAAGGGAGGGGAAATACCTAGAGAACACATCTAGAAATAAAGATACAGTAATTCTAAGAATGGAGGCTATTTATAGGGACGGGAAATGGGTTTGTGTGATTAGGTCCATCCAAGAATTACCTTGTCTCTATAATACACCTTTCTGTTAAGGAGATATAACGTCTTCCTTGACCAGATAAAGCTAGTCCCTTCTTTTTCTTTTAATTTAAATTTAATATTTATTATATGTTGGAGTATAGTGGATTTACAATGTTGTTTCTTGTTTTAGCTGTAAGGCAACTTGATTCAGTGTATGTCTAACACGTATATCTTTTCTTTTTCCTATTCTTTTCCCACATAGGCTATTACAGAGTGTTGAGTAGAGCTCCCTGTGTAGTCCCTTCCTTTTATGAAAGGACATCACCAAGTTACAAGGAAGTTTAAATCACTCTTTGCGTTGCTGGCAAACCCAGGACTAACCCCCACGCTTTTCCCCTTCTGGCCGGTCTGTATGCTGGAGTACAGCCATCCTGCTCTCATTATGGGAACTTTATTTCTCGCCGTGGCTTCTGTCTTGACTGCTAACCTTTCTCTCCTGTCCCGCAGCTGGGATGAGAGCAGCTCCATCAGCAGCGGGCTCAGTGATGCCTCTGACAACCTCAGCTCGGAAGAGTTCAACGCCAGCTCCTCACTCAACTCCCTGCCCACCACGCCGACGGCATCTCGCAGGAACTCGACTATAGTGGTACGTGCGAGTACGGATGCCTAGGCCGCCTTCTGCAAGAGAACCACGGGGCAGACCGGGCCGTGCCTGTGCGCAGGGTGGCACGTCCGCTCACCTGCTCCGTGGGATTGGTTCCCACGTGCCCTTGGCCAAGTCCTTCTTGAGCTGGTGGAAAGAAATCCCTAGCTGCCGGGCAGTCACCTAAGGCGTGAGCTGCTGTCCTGGCGGGCGGGCCTCTATCGAGCGCCCACGCCAGTTCGGAGGGATGCCCGTAAGTGCTGTCCCACCTGGAGAGGAAGAGAAGCCCGGGATCTGTGTGCTGTCCTCCGGCAGCCTGGAGGTGCGGGCGGAAGGCTGGTTCACTGTCTGCTCTGGAAGAGTCGGGCCACCCGGCAGCCAAAGTCCCTCTCTCCACCCAGTTCCCCCTTCCCCACCTGAGCGTCCACTCTGCCTTCTCTCGTCTCCAGCTGCGCACGGACTCCGAGAAGCGCTCGCTGGCAGAGAGCGCGCTGAACTGGTTCAGTGAGTCGGAGGAAAAGGCCCCCAGAAAACTGGAGTACGACAGCGGCAGCCTGAAGATGGAGCCCGGGGCGGCCAAGTGGCGGCGGGAGCGGCCCGAGAGCTGCGACGACCCATCCAAGGTTGGGGAACTGAAGAAGCCCGTCACCCTGGGGCACCCCGGGTCCCTGAAGAAGGGCAAGACCCCGCCGGTGGCCGTCACCTCCCCCATCACTCACACGGCCCAGAGCGCCCTCAAGGTCGCAGGTGAGCCGAGTGACGAGGGACCGGGGGGCCCAGGGCCAAGTCCTGCTTCCCTGGCTTCCTCACAGCCGTTAATCCTTGGGAGACGGCCAGCCTGCACGCTGCTTCCACGTGCTGCCCACCCTAGCCTCCAGGCCATCCCGAGTCAGGGAAGACGGGCAGTACGATGTCCGTCGTGCAGATGTGGGCATACAAATGCCACGTGCTTAAAGCCTAGGCCCAGGTGTAGAGGAGGGGGGAGCCTGGCCTGACCTGCCTCACACCGTCCAGTGGTTCCGTCTCCTCTCCTGGGACACGCGGGTAATGCACTTGTCTTCCTGGGGGCTTGGTTGCCATCCCAGGGAGGTCCTGGCACACTGTCAGAATCATGCCGCTCCCAGAGTGGCTCCGTGGTGACCCGCGGCCTCCGTCAGGCCCCCTCTAGTCCCTAACCACCGGCAGACACAGCTGAGTCCCGTCCCTTTGCTTCCCCCACCTTCCCTCCCTGGACCAGTGTTAGACGTCATTCCTTCTTGATCATCTTTGTGATCGCCTCTGCCGCTTCAACCAAAATGGGACACCCTACCCTGGGGGCGGAAAACAACAATCACTCTGCCCGGAGTCCCCTCCCCTCTGGCGAGAAGGGTCCTCAGCCTGCGGGGCTCCCGCTCGCCCGCCCACGGCGCCCCTCCTCCTGCGGCCAGAGACGGTGGTCTCAGCGCTCACCCCTGCCCGCCCTCCGCAGGCAAACCCGAGGGCAAGGCCACCGACAAGGGCAAGCTGGCGGTGAAGAGCGCCGGCCTGCAGCGCTCCTCCTCGGACGCCGGCCGCGACCGCCTGGGTGACGCCAAGAAGCCTCCCTCGGGCATCGCGCGCCCATCCACGTCGGGGTCCTTCGGCTACAAGAAGCCCCCTCCCGCCACAGGCACGGCCACCGTCGTGCAGGCCGGGGGCTCGGCCACGCTCAGCAAGGCCCAGAAGACCTCGGGCATCCCCGTCAAGCCGGCGAACGGACGCAAGACCAGCCTGGACGTGCCCAACGGCGCAGAGCCCGGCTTCCTGGCTCCGGGCGCCCGTTCCAACATCCAGTACCGCAGCCTGCCCCGACCGGCCAAGTCCAGCTCCATGAGCGTGACCAGCGGGCGGGCCGGCCCCCGGCCCGTGAGCAGCAGCATCGACCCCAGCCTCCTCAGCACCAGGCAGGGCAGCCTGACGCCCTCCAGGCTGAAGGAGCCCTCCAAGGGGGCTGGCGGGCGGGCCACCCCAGCCCCCGTCAACCAGACGGACCGGGAGAAGGAGAAGGCCAAGGCCAAGGCCGTGGCCCTGGACCCAGACAGCGTGTCCCTGAAGAGCATGGGCTCCCCGGAGAGCACGCCCAAGGGCCAAGCGAGCCACCCCCCGGCCCCCAAGTTGGCAGAGCTGCCGCCAACCCCCCTCAGGTACCCAGGCTGGACGCTTCCTCCTGTCTGCCCTCCCAGCATCCTCCCAGGGTCCTGGCGCTCCTTAGACGGGGTGGACGGTTCCCTGCTGCCCCTGGGCCTCCCCCCTGTTCCCCGGGTGCCGGGTGCCGGGTGCCTCTTCCGTCTTTCGGAGCTGTTCTCGGTGCCCCCCGAGGTGCTCTGAGCCTCTCCGAGCTCTTGCCTGGGTGGCTTTGCTGTTTTATTTTCTCACACACACACGTCCATTTGTGCGTAAACCCACCCTTGTCTCCCTTGTGCATGTGCTGCCCCCTCGTTAAGACTGGATGGTGCCCAGGTCAGATTTCCTCCCCCGTATTTTCCAATGGCATTGAGAGAAGCCCCCTGTGCTTTGCAAAGAGCCCAAAAGTGAGGAAACAGGACCAGGATTTGGCTGAGATCCCACCTGCCTGTTGTTTCTCTAACTGCGTGATCCTGAATGTCCTGTTTTATCGTCACTTCTCTCAGGGCCACGGCTAAGAGCTTTGTCAAGCCACCCTCCCTAGCCAATCTGGACAAGGTCAACTCCAACAGCCTGGATCTCCCTGCGTCCACTGACGCCCATGCGCCGAAGGTCCCAGATCTGCACACTCCGGGCCCAGCCGCCGGGGGTCCCCTCCCTTCTTGCTTCAGCCCCAGCCCAGCCCCCATCCTCAACATCAACTCCGCCAGCTTCTCCCAGGGCCTGGAGCTCATGAGCAGTTTCGGCGTCCCCAAAGAGACCCGCATGTACCCCAAGCTCTCGGGCCTGCACAGGAGCATGGAGTCCCTCCAGATGCCCATGAGCCTGCCTGGCGCCTTCCCCAGCAGCGCCCCTGTCCCCGCGGCCCCCGCGCCCCCCGCCGCCCCCGCAGAGGAGGACGCTGAAGAGCTGACCTGGAGCGGAAGCCCCAGGACTGGGCAGCTGGACAGGTGGGTGGGCGGGGCCGAGCCCGCTGAGCCCGCCCCTGCCTCCGGGCCTGCTTGACCGCTGCTCTGTCAACATTTGTGTGCACATTACGTAACCTCCTCTGCTTCTCAGCAACCCTTACGGAACAGGATTTCGTTTCTGTGTTTAAATTCTGATTCTCGCCTGCTACGTGAGGAACCAGTACACAGACGTTCAGTGGCTTCCCCGAGCCCTCGTGCCTGGTTTAACCTGCCATCCGAAGCTTCTGCTTCCTAACCATTGGCCCCAGATCGCCCCCATTATGTCACATCCTGGTTTTCATCTACCGCAGTATGATCTTTAAAAAGCGAATCAGAGGGAATTCCCTGGCGGCCCAGTGGCTAGGACTCCACGCTTTCACTGCCCAGGGCTCGGGTTCAATCCCTGGTTGGCGGGGAGGGCGGGGGGGGGGGGGGAGTGGGAAGCTAATCAGAGAAAAACATCAAACATCTCAGATAAATTTCTCGAATTGTGAGCCCAGAGGCGGCTGTGGCTGACCTCCCCTTTGTTTGTGGAGACGGGGGACGCACAGCCGGATGCCCTGGGTGCCGGTGTCCCAAACTCTAGTTCCTAAGATGGACGCACGTGCTTCTCTTTGTTTCCTCCACAGTAATCAGTGGGATCGGAATACTCTTCCCAAGAAGGGGCTCAGGTAATAACCCTTGCATGTGTTTTTCTTTCCTATACCTGGGGCTCCTGGTCTGTATGAAGAAACGTAACTCGCCCCGTCCCAGGCTCCAGTCACGCATGCGGTGCCCCTTTCGGCCGGTCACGTGTACCTGGTTCCCGTACATCCTCCCGGGCGCCCACTCAGGCTCACTGTTGTGTGTGCATCACCTTGTAGCTGGGGCTCTGGTGACAGAGGAGAGACAGGCTTGCACATGGGACTCATGCACTTCCCTGCTCCAGCCTGTGCTGTCTGCCCCAGTCCTGCCAGAACACCCCCCCCCCCCAAACCTGAGGGAGAGCGGGCCACCTCTGGTAACTCAGGTGGGCAGTAGGTCCTGCAGTCCGGTGATTCCTGCTGCTGGGAGGTTCGAACGCCGAGCTCTGTCCCGGGCCTCCGTCATCTCGGCCTAGCTCGGGCAGCCCCGCAGGGGCGTCCCCAGCCCTTCCGCCCCTCCTGAGGTCCGGGAGGATGCTGCTTCCCTCCGCACCCCCCGTAGTCAGCCCCGACGGCTCCCACCTCCTCGTCCTGCTTTTGGAGCTCACCTCTGAGGTCAGGTGGTAGAAGCCCAGACCGAGCTGTCGGCTGCCGCCCGCAGGTACCAGCTGCAGCCCCAGGAGGAGGCCAAGGAGTGGCGACACTCCCACAGCATCGGGGGGCCGCCCGAGTCCGACGACCAGCCAGAGCTGCCGTCGCCCCCTGCGCTGTCCATGTCCCTGAGCGCCAAGGGCCAGCTCACCACCATAGGTCAGTGTCCGCAGTCACCGCCGTGCCGGGGGGCAGGCAGGGCAGCGGGGCCTTGGGTTTCACCCCATACTTGGTTCGTGCCGTGGCGGCCGGCTCACGGGTCTCAGTTCATGCATCCATCGTGAGACGCACGGCCGAGTGCGCCAGACCCTGACCTGAGACGTGGCCCCTGGGCCCAGGCTGTGGGGTCCTTGCAGCATCAGAGAGTCTGCCTGTTGGCGTGGAAGAGCCGTAAGGGAGGCCCAGAGCAAAACCCGGTGCAGCCAGAAGGGAGCCGCCGCACCCAGCGCCCGATACAGCGTTGGGCAGCTGGGGAGGCAGGGGGTGAGCGGTCGAGTGCAGCGGTGGGTCTGCCCCAGAGCCGGGACCGTCCGATCCTAGAGGCAGGGCTGAGGGAGACGCGTGCTGGCCTCTCCTTTCTTGGTGTCTGAGGAGAAGGGGACACTTGTGAGGAGGAGGCGACTCTGCTTCAGAGACGGGAGGGGCGAAGGCCGGGGCTCACGGCCCTGCTTCCTGGGGCGCCGAGTGCCGGGGGCCCTTGAGGACAGTGCCCGGGCTGGCCTGTTGCTTCCTTCCTGCGTCTCCAAATCCACTGCCTCTTTCAGCGGAGCGAAGGAAGGCAGTAAGCAAAACCTGCAGACCTGTGACACGCCTGTGGGACGACTGGGGAATCTGAGGAAACTAGGAGTCGGGGTCATCTTGCTAGAGAAGGGCGCGATGCTGAAGGGAAGGTCATCTGGTCCCTGAGAGCCATTAAAACGAGGGCGGGGCCAGCTTGCTGTCCGTCTCCATGGAGACCACACAGGGGGATGAGGGGCCGGGCCAAGCCACGACCGTCAACTCACACACGCCGAAGGGCCCCGGGAGAGGTGGGGTTGTCTTCTTCTCGGGTCTTCCCGGAGACTGGACGTCCACGGAGTGTCCAAGGAGCACCCCCCCCCTTCCCAAGCATGCACGCCGAGAGGCAGGGGCCGAGGGGGCGGGGCTGCGGGCCAGCAGGGCTGCACAGCCTCCGGGACACGCTCACCGGCTCTGGCCTTCCAGCCAGGGTCATGCTGGGCACCGGCCGTGTTTCTGGGGAGTGCCGCTCCCCTCCGTGGTGCCCGGCCGTGCGCCCCACAGCCTGAGCCCTGCCTCTCGCTGGTTCTCTTCGTCACTCGGATCTGAGCCTTGCTCTGAACTCTCAGGCCTCCCCGGCAGCCCGTTGTGTGTTAGAGAAACACGACACCCCGTTTTCATCGGCACATCCAAGTGATGCGAAGGTTTCAGAAAAGCTGCCAGGCCCCCAGCCTGACCTTCGAAAGCAACCTCTCCGGGCAGACAGGCCCGAGGGAAGGGCGTTCAAACAGGCCTCGCTCTTCGCCCCTGGCTCAGACGCAGGGTCCTCCTCGTAGGGCTTTGCTCTCCCAGGCACGGCCGCCTGCACACCCGCCGCCCGCCAGCCTCCTCTCTGCCCCTCCATCCGCCTCTGCTCCTGGCGCCCCGCCCCCGGGACCCAAAGCTGATGCCCCTGCCTCTTCTCCCGCCCTCCCCTCCCTCTCCTGTCCCCCCCTCTGTCCTTCCAGTGAGTCCCACTGCGGCCACCACGCCAAGAATCACCCGCTCCAACAGCATCCCCACCCACGAGGCGGCCTTCGCGCTGTACAGCGGCTCCCAAATGGGGAGCACCCTGTCCCTGGCCGAGAGACCCAAGGGGATGATCCGGTCAGGATCCTTCCGAGACCCCACGGACGACGGTGAGACTTCATGCCAGCGCGGTTCACGCTCATCCCAGCTCTGCTGGGTCCCCTCGCGCACCGCTGCCGCCACTGCGCACATGTCTGCCTCACAGAACATCCAGTTGGGCCATTTCAGCTCTCTCTTCCCATCCCTTTGAAGGGTCTGGGGGCCCAGAAACCTTGGGTGGCACCGTCTAGCCCTGGGGCTTTGGGATGGAGCCTCTCCTGGGGGCGGGGGACGGGAGGCAGCGTGGAAGGCTTATTTAGACGACACCCTCGGAGCACGCCGCCACCGTCCTCCCATCCCCCCAGTCATCAGAGGACAGGACCGCTTACGGGGACGCAGAGGTAGCTCTTAAAGCCTTACGAGAATTAGGCATCTCATTCCTCTTTCGAGAACGTTCCGAAGACCAGCTTCAAGGGCCGCCCTCGGGGCGTGGTGGTCAGAGCTGGAGCCCGGCTTTCTGGGGGTGAGACTTGGTGACGTCAGGACGCTCATCCCGGGGGCTTTCCTTGCCGACCTGCTCCAGTTCTCTCAGTAGGGCTGTCGTTCATGAAGAATCAGAACGAGTGTCTTGCACTTGGAGACCTTTTTCATCTGAACGGTCCCCACTGCGAAGAGGGGGCACAGGCAGAATCGCGATTCGTTCTGAGCAGCTCTGATGAGAACTGCCTTTTCCTCAGCAGCGACAGTGCTTTCCTGATGGGGGAGGCGGTGACCCGTGCCCGGGAGCATCTTCTCTCCCGGACCTCTGCGCCCTCGGAGGGGCAGGCCAAGCACAGGGCCCTCGGCCCGGCTGTCCGAGAGCACGGGCCGGAGGGGGCAGGCCAGCTCTGCCTGGAACTCGAGTCCTCGGCGGGGCAGACAGCCGCGTCCTCTGTTCTGTTCTCCCTCTCTGCTCCAGGATCAGAACCCGAACCCCTGCCTTAGCACTCCTCCCGGGAACCCTCCCCGGGTTCCCCGGCCGAGCGCTCTGCTAACCCTTTGCGTTCTGCTTCTCTTGCAGTTCACGGCTCAGTGCTGTCCTTGGCCTCCAGTGCCTCTTCCACCTACTCCTCAGTAAGAGCCTCGCTTCTCCACCCCCCCGCACCAAATTGCACCCTGGACCCTCCTGGGGGCGGGGCGGGGCGAGGTGGGGGCCCCTGGAGCTTAGGGCACGAAGTGGGCGCTTCTAGACCTCGGTGGTCCTTCCGGCCTCACCGCCAATCCCTGAGCGACCCTGGCGCCTTTTGTGCCTCCTTTGAAAAACGGAGAATCCCCTGGTCGTGGAGGCGTTCTGTGCCCGGGAGGGTGGGCCGCGCTCAGGGACCCCAGAACCCTCACTGTGTGCAGAGTCTGCCGCGTGTTCCTCGTGGGCCCTGGGCCCGCGTCTGCCCGTGAGGCGTAAGCTGGTCCTCAGGTTCGTTCTGCCCCTAATGCTTTACTCCTTCAAGTTGGTGGCGACAGGGTTAGTCCTCAGATCAGCAGTTTCATTTCCTAGCCTTCTTGGCAATGGCAGAGGTGGCTGTGGCCTCTGCTCCAGAGGTGTGCCTTATTGAACCGTGGTCTGGGGTCTGAGCCCACCCCGTGAAGAGCCAGGCCCGGCCACAGGGCTTCAGCCTCTTGGTGCTTCTGCATCTCGCTTCCTTGAGTTCTGCGCACTGCCTTTGCCTCCGTAGTAACGGCCTTCTCTCTCTCTCTTTCTCTCTCTCTCTCTCTCTCTCTCTCTCTCTCTCCCCACCCCACTTCTGTGCTCCTTCACCAGGCTGAGGAGAGGATGCAGTCTGAGGTAGGGTCCCCAGCCTTTGCCCCGGCCTCCTAACACCCCTGCACCCCACTTCCTTGCGAGCCTTACACCTCTTCTGCCACCGTAAGTGCATCTCCGTCTCCTTCACAGCAAATCCGGAAGCTTCGCAGGGCACTGGAGTCATCCCAGGAGAAAGTGGCCACCTTGACGTCGCAGCTCTCTGCCAACGTGAGTGCCGGGGAGGGGACAGCCGGGCAGCTGTCTGGGCCCAAACTAGATGAGTTCAGCCCCAGGAGAACTGTCTCATAAGGTGTCCCATGGGCTTTGATTCCAGGCAGTGGAGGATCTGGGGACCGGCCTCCTCCTCCGAGTCGGGATCTCTCTAAGGAGCCATTTGCACCCCCACCCCAATTCATAGGTACGGACGAGCGCCCGTCCGACGGCCTGTGAAGCCCCTAGAGGAAGAGAAAAGGGTTTATATCAGTGGTTCTGCGTGGAGGTGGGAACAGCCTTGCCACTGGCCATGGACAGAAATAGTCACGGATCAGAATTATAGATCCCTGGGAACCCTCTGACTCTGCCCGTGACTTTGTTCACCCCGTCGCTGGGCAGGCACACAGCTGGGTAGTGGGACCCCACCTGGGAACAGCAACGCTCTTAGGAGGCCAGCCCGGGCTCTGGCTCCTCGGCCACAGCTGCCTTGTCTTCTGGGGCCCCTGAGCTTAGCTGGGGAGCCCGCATTCTTGTCGCCGCCCTCAGCCTGCCCAGAGTACATCCGCTTAGAATGCGTTTCTTGTGGCCTCGGTTTTTCCACCCTGTGAGATGGGGAGAAACGAAGCTGCCCCCCAAACTAGGCCGCAGAAGCCTCTCCCCAGCGACCGAGCTGCAAACAGAGAACATAAGAGCCATTTTCCCCCAAAGCTGTAAACAACAGCTGAGCCGGATCTGCGGAGCTTTCCAAGTGTTTGCACAAAGTAACCATGTCTGCAATTTCCGCAGTCCTTGCTGGTTTTTTTCTCTTCCCTTCCTCTCTGGGGAGCCCAGCTGTCAGGCCTGGATCTCACTGGAATCAGGTAGAAGACCCGGCACCATGGTTTTGCGTGTTTCCAGTACATTCGGGCAGCGGTGTCCTCACCACACTGGTTGTTCTCTCTGTTCTTTTTATTCTCTTTTCCAAACTCTCAGTCGGTCCGTTGTATTCTTACTGGCTTGCACGAAGCTCGTATCAAGCCTTTTCCCCACAACTGGGGACCCGTAAGAATCGTAATAGAAACAAGACCCATCTCTTCTGTCCCTGGCGCCTCACCCAAGGCCATCCCGTCCGGCAGAGCCCGGGAAATTCATGTCTGGGAGACGGCAGCGGGGGAGGGGTGTCAGAGAGCAGGAGATTGTCTGACTCATTTACACCCTGTCAGTGTCGTGCTGTCCAGTCTGGACCAGAGCCAAGAGAATGAATTTAGAAGGTGACTCTCTTAGAACAGGAAGTTCCCTTTGGCTGAGAGAGGAGAAACTGAACGCTTAGACACGACGGTCCTGAATTTTGGAGACAGGCTTTCGCTGAGGGTCAGAGTCCTGGATTCTGGAAGGCTCTCTGCTGTTCTCAGGGTCCCCCGATTCCAGACCTTGTGTCCTGTTCACCGGGACTCGCCAGCTGCCCACGCTGGGCACAGCCTGGATGCCTTCCCCCTGCCACATGCTAGCCTTTCTCCAGACCCCCGCTTGAGCCCCGAGGGCATACAGGCTCCCTCGTGGGGCTGGGGGTGAGGGAGGCTCAGAGGAGGGACAGGATGCGGGGCGGCAGCCCCCCCAGAGGAGAGGGAGCCCCAGACGGGAAGAGGCTGGCATGGAAAAGCCCCGAGGAGCCGGGGTCTCGGGGCCCCTCACGAGGAGGCACGTGCTCATAGACGGGCAGGGATGTAGGGACCAAATAAGAGGTGACCCAAGGCCAGGAAGGCAGGAGCTCCCAGTCCAGCAGGTGGAGGTAACCCCATCCTGGCACAGACCTGCCAAGGAGCCCGGCCTGGACCAGAGAGGCCTCCAGCCTGTGTCAGGGACAGGGGGCGAACACTAGGGTCGACCCCCAGGGAGGCAGAACCACTGGCCGACAGGAATCAGGGGTTACCGGCCCCCAGAGCTCTGTGTGGAGTGCGCCCCTCCCTCGAAGGGCCACAGTTTACTCCCCCCGAACCGCGGCTGTTAACTGGCCCAGGGCGAGCGTCCCCCTCTCTGGTCCCAGCCTCAGCACGCCCCCCTTCCCTGCAGGCCTTCCTGCTGGCAGAGCTGGAGTTCCTGCCCCCCCCTCCTGCTGCCCCCCCACCAGGTCCTTGGGGGCCCCTCGCGGAGCCGGCCCGACACCTAGTGGCCAGACTGTGGAATTGCCGCGAGGTGGCCCAAGCTACCGCTCCAGCCCCAGGATCAGGGAAAGGGCGGCCAGAACCGAAGAATGGAGGCCCCCGGGGCGCGGGGCTGGGAAGCTGTCCCAAACCCGTTCTCTGGGAGTGATGGGGCCCTGGGGGAGGAGTTCCACCAGGATAAAGCGACGGCCCCCGAGGGGACGCCCCCTGGAAGCAGGGGACAGTCCCACCTCGGCAAACAGTAGGTGTCGCATGCCTCCAAAGACCTGCCCCACCCTGATGCTGTCTGTGCCGCTTTATCATTCAAGGCGCTGGGTCCCCCAGGAATGTTTTTCGGGCCAGAAAGGGAAGCAAGGTGTAAGAGCCCCTACGCGGTTGGTCCGCTGTGAGACCCGCAGTCAGCTTAGCCACCTCCCACAGACGTCCCCTCCCTTCCCCAAACCCAGGCACCTGGGGAACCCCCGTACGTGTTTGTTTCAGGCCAACCTGGTGGCGGCCTTTGAGCAGAGCCTGGTGAGCATGACGTGCCGTCTGCGGCACCTGGCGGAGACAGCCGAGGAGAAGGTGAGAGCGCGGGTCGGGGGGCGGACAGGTCAGGCTGGCGCCCCCCCTCCTGCCGCCCTGGCTCCTCCACCTGCCTCAATTCCCTGCCCTCCGCATCAGGTCTGGAGAGTCCCGAGCCCAGCCCCTGGCCGGGCACAGAGCAGGTGTCCCCCAGCCACACCCATAACACCACTTCGTTTCTCTCTCAGGACACTGAGCTGCTGGACTTACGGGAAACCATAGACTTTCTGAAGAAGAAGAACTCTGAGGCCCAGGCCGTCATTCAGGGGGCCCTCAATGCCTCAGAAGCCACACCCAAAGGTAGGCCTTCCGGCCACAGGGCTGGGCTGGAAAGAGGCTTACTGCAGGATTTCTCTCCACGTCAGGTTTCTAGAAGGTGGGGGCCCTCGGACGGTCAGCGAGGAGCAGCGGGGCATGACCCCACCGCCCCAGAGGGTGAGGGAGAGGAGAGGGTCCTCACCTCCGACCTCAAATGACTGTCGAAGACAGTCGCTAACATAGCACTTTCCTCTTACAAACGCGAGGTACTCCTGCTGTATAGCCCAGCGGTCACGCTCCTTGGTATCTGCCCAAGGGAGCTGAAATGTTATGTCCCCACAGACACCTAAACATGGATGTTTACAGCAGCTTTATTCACAGTCAGCAAAACTTGGAAGCAACCCCGATGTCCTGCGGTAGGCGAAAGGATGAATAAACTGCCATAGCCAGACCACGCAATGTCACTCAGCATTATAAAGAAATGAGTTAATCAGACTACGAGAAGATGCTGACCGTGTTAAGGGTGCACTGCTGAGTGAAAGAGCCAGTCGGGAAAGGCTGCGTGTTGTGTGATTCCGACTGTATGACATTCCGGGAGAGGCGAGACTCTGGGGACAGTGACAGGGTCGTGGCTTTCGGGGCTGGGGGCGGAGAACGGCGGTGGGCAGGCAGAGGATTTGCAGGGCGGTGACAGCACTCTGTAGCATACGGTGATGGGGGACACGTGTCCTTCTCTGTTTGTCCAGACCCACAGTATGTACCACCAAGAGCGAAGCGCAGTGTAGACTCTGGGCTCCGGGGGACGGTGACGTGTCAGTGCAGGTCCATCGATTGTAGCAAATGTAGCTTCTGGTGGGGATGGTTGATAGTGGGGGGGCCGTGCACGTAGAGGGGCAGGGGGTCGTGGGGCATCTCTGTACCTTCCGCTCAAATTTGCCATGAACCTAAAAGTGCCCTAGAAAGTAGTCTAAAACACTAGCACTTTCCACTTTGACATAAACGTGTGCGTGCGCAGACGTGTGTATAACCCCATTTGATCCTCACTTCGGTTCTCCGAGGGGAATGAACCGACCCTTCAAATGAGACCGAGATCACATGGGTTTCGTGGGGCTCAAGTGACAGGCTAGCCTGGGATTTAACAGCGAGTCAAGCTCTGCTAGAGAAAGTCAGGATTAGGGGTGATCTGGGCGGGGGGCTGGGGGTGGATGAAGGTGGTCACAAGGTGCAGCCTTCCGGTAGGAGATAAATAAGTACTAAGAATGCCAGGTGCCACGTGATAATACAGTTAACACAGACAGCTGCACGAAGGCGGTTGAGAGTAAGTCCTAAGAGTTTTCTCATCACAAGGAAAACACCTTGTCCAGGGCTCCAGCCTCAGCTTTTTCTTCTGACTGTGCACACTCTCCCTAGTGTTCACTCCTATCCGGTAGCTTCTGTAATCTCTTTTTCTTTTAAATTGAGATATAATTCACACCTTTTTAACACGTGCAATTCAGTGGGTTTTAGCATATTCATAAGGTTGTATTTACAACCATCACCACTATCTAAATCCAGAACATTTTGATCACCCCACAAAGAAACCCTGAACCCCTTAGCCGTCACTCCCTCTTCCCAGCCCCGGCATCCACTAATCCATTTTCTGTCTCCATGCATTTGCCTGTTCTGGACATTTCACGTAAATAGAATCATGCAGTATGTGGTGTTTTGGGGCTGGCTTCTTTCATTTAGTTTAACGTTTTCAGGCTCCATCCACGTTGTGCCATGTGTCAGGACTTCCTTTCTGTGGCTGAATAATACTCCATTGTGTGGGCGGACCACACGTTGTTTATCCATCATCAGTTGGTGGACACTGGGTTGTTTTCACGTTTTGCCTGTTACGAATAACACGACGATGAACATTCATGCACAAGTTTTTGTGTGAACGTATGTTTTCAGTTCTCTTAGTGTATAACCAGCAGTGGAACTGCTGGGTCATGTGGTAGCTCTGTTGACTTTTTGAGTAACTGCCATACTTTGTCAAAACAGCTGCACCCTTGTCCTTCTTCCCAGCAACTTGAGGGTTTCAGTTTCTCCACATGCTTGCCGACATCTGCTGTTGTCTCTTTTTGTTATAGCCATCCTAGTGGAGGTGAAGTGGTATCTCGTTATGATTTGCGTTATAATTTCCTCAGTGGCTAAGGATATAATGGGCATTCTTTTCACGTGCTTATTGGCCATTTGTGTCCCTGTATGGAGAAATGTCTATTTAAATCCTTGGCCTATTCTTCAGTCAGGGTTTCTTTTTACTGTTGGGTTTTAAGAGTTTTTAATATATTCTGAATGCTAGCCCCTTATCAGATATATGATTTGCAAATGTTTTCTCCAATTCTGTGAGTTGTCTTTACTTTCTTACACTGTCCCTTTGTAACCGAAAGTGGGGTCCGGCTACTCGCCGCTCAAAAGCCAATAAAGAGGCCAGGTTGGTGGAAAGGAAAGTTTACTTTACTTTGGATGCCGGCAGTCCGGTGGGGAGGACGGACACCTGTCCAAAGGCCGACTCCCCCCACTGACAATCAGTGGGTGAGAGCTTTTGTAGACAGAGGGAGGGGGCAACACGTAGAAACAGCACAGTCAGCTCTGACGGCCGTCTTGAAATTGGTCATCGGTGGTCTGACCAGCGTCATCTCGATTCTTTTAGGTACAGTTAGGCTTCAGTTCCAGGGTCTGTTTGTTCCCATTTCCTTGATGCCAGTTCTCGGAATTGTGGCAGCTTAGGTCATGGCTACAGCCTGGTCATCGTGTAGTTAACTTCTTCCACCTGGTCGGGGTTTCAGTGTCTATAAGCCAGCTCACAGGGTACGGCTCCAAATATTATCTGTAGCCCCTAAGGAGGAACTAAAGGTCCTTGACCATGCTTAATGACTAACCTATTATTATTATCTGGTCTCCTTTGACTGTTTTCCTTTGTTTCTGCATTTTCTCACTTCTCTGATTAAACTTATTCTTTGGCTAAAGTTTTTCCACAGACAAAAGGCAGGCTGAGAACATGCGGGTGGCAAGGACCACAGGGTCCTGCTCCGTTTCACCTTGAAGAACCAAAGCTTTCCATTTTGATGAAGTGTAATTGATCTGTTTTTTGTTTGTTTGTTCTTGTTTTTGTTTTTGTTTTTGTTTTGCGGTACGCGGGCCTCTCACTGTTGTGGCCTCTCCCACTGCGGAGCACAGGCTCCGGACGCGCAGGCTCAGCGACCATGGCTCACGGGCCCAGCCGCTCCGCGGCATGCGGGATCCTCCCGGACCGGGCCACGAACCCGTGTCCCCTGCATCGGCAGGCGGGCTCCCAATGACTGCGCCACCAGGGAAGCCCTGATCTGTTTTTTTCTTCGATTTGTGTGTGTGTTTGTGTGCTTTAGGTGTTGTATCTAAAAAACTGTTGCCTGATCCAAGGTCATGAAGATTTATTCCCACGTTAACTTCTAAAAGTTTTATGTGGTTTTAGCTGTTTCATTTAGATCTTTGGTCCATTTTGAGTTACTTTTCCTATATGGTGTGAGGTAGGGGTCCGACTTCGTTCTTTTATAAGTGGCTGTCCTGTTGTCCCAGCACCATTTGTTGAGACTATTTCCCCATTCACTTATCTTGGCAGTCTTGCAGGAAATCAGTCAACCAGAAATACATGGGTTTATTTCTGGATTCTCAGTTTTATGCCATTAATTCACTCATATGTCTATCCTTAGCAGGTACCACCCTGCCTTGATTACTATAGCTTTGCAGTAGGTTTTGAAATCAGAAGTGTGGGTCCTCCAAATTTGATCTTGTTCAGGATGGTTCTGGCTATGGTTCTGGCTACTCTGTGCCCTTTGTTTCCCCATGTGAATCTTAGGGTCACTTTGTCAATCTCTGCAAATTATCCGGCTGGGATTTTGGTGTAGAGATTGTATGGGCTCAGCACGTGAATTTGGAAAGTATTGTCGTCTTCCCAGTGCTGTCTTCCATGACCATGGTATGCCTTTCCAGTTACTTAGAGATACTTTAATTTCTTTCAGTAGTGTCCTGCAGCCTTCAGTATATGCCTTGCATTTCTTTTGCTGAATTTAATTATCGATCCTATGGTAAATAGAATTGTTTTCTTAATTTCATTTTCAGATTAGTCATCACAAGTATAGAGAAATACAATTGACTTTCTCGTATGTTCATCTTGAATCCTGCAAACTTGCTGAGTTCATTTATTAACTCAATGGGTTTTACAACTTCTTCATCTGTATGTCCCTTTCCTTAATCTGTGTCACGCTCCTGTATCCCATACCTCTATTTCCAACTGCTTAATGCTCTCCCTTCTGCGCTTTTGCCCACTTCAGGTGTAAACACCTGCCTGGTCACTGAACCCACCGATAGGAGCGTCATCCTTTACGTCTCCCTGTTCACCCTGTGTGGTCAGTTAGCTTCTACACATGACTTACACATAGATCTGTATGTCTGTCCTCCGCTGCCTTGTCCCTCCCCTGGCTTAGGCTGTCACTCTTCTTCTGGGTTAGCATAGTAATTTCCTAACTAGTCTTGTGTTGCTGCAGTCCTCCTGTCACTCTGCCCCCAGAGTGATCCAGCCACATCAGTTAACATCAGAAATCATTGAAATTTGAATTTGCTTAGGTGTAATACTGATGCTGTGAGATAATGCCCTTATTCTTAGAAGTGTTCAGTGGTACAGTGTCACGTCTGCAACTTGCTTTCAAATTGTTCAGGAAAATGTGTGTGTGGGTGTGTGTATGTGTGTGCACATGTCTGTATGCAGACAGAGTGTGCACTGGCGCAAATATAACAAAACATCACAGTTGTTATATGGTGGGGAGGGCCTGTGGGTGTCCTCCCTCGTGCTGTGCTTTAAGTGTTTCTGTGAGTTTGAAACGTTTCAGAAAAGCAAGTTAAAGGGAAAGAGAACACATGCAAACCCTGCAGCAGGAGCACCGCCCCACTCCTGGTCTAGGATGCGCTTTCTCTCTGGCCACATCCACATCTCCCATCACTTCTCCTGCGGGCTCTGCCCCAGCTTCCACCACAGGAACAGCGAGCCTTTGTTGAGCACCTCCAGTATGCCAGGCACTGTTCCGAGCATTGAACTTACGTTAACTCGTTTATTGCAGGTAACAGCCCTATAAAATATATTTTACAGTTGAGAATAAGATCAGAGAAGACAAGTAACTGGCTCAAACACAGCTCCTAAGCGATGGGTCTGGGACATCGAGCTATTTCTGGTTTCCCGAGTACACCTGATTCTTCAGCTATATTTGTGTTGAATGGATGAGTGAATCCTGTCCTTTGCTTTCATGTTTCCCTCATTCTTCTCGACCCAGTTCAGCTTGGCCGTCAAAGAACTAATGCTCAAAGCAATGATGCCTACTTTACTTTGCTTGTAAATAGGTAATGAACATGGCATAAAAATTTTAATGCACAAAAGATTTCTTAACTTTTTGAAGATTGTTTGAGTTAAAGCACGTCCTTTGCTCTTAAGAGTACCATATAGCGTATTTGAAAAATCTAATTGACAGGCTCACAGCTCATTGGACCCCCAAGTAATTGATGATAGATACTTGTTTTGCTGCCTTTCATTTTGTTGTTAAGTAACTAATGAATTAAATTTATCACAAAAGCAATACACGTTCTGGAGGAAAATGTGAACTAGGGGTTGGCAAACCCTGGCCCACTGGCCAAATCTGGCTCACCACCTGTTTTTAAATAAAGTTTTACTGGCACACAGCCATGCTCTTTAATGTACATACTGTCTGCGGCTGCTTTAATGCCACCCAGCCTTGTCGAGTAGTTGTAAGAGAGATCAAATGGCCACAAAGCCTAAGATATTTACTGTCTGGCCTTTACAGTAAAAGCTCGCCAGCCCCTGATGTAAAGTATACAAAAGGGTGTGTGGTAAACGATA
This sequence comes from Monodon monoceros, assembly GCF_005190385.1. Classification (NCBI taxonomy): domain Eukaryota; kingdom Metazoa; phylum Chordata; class Mammalia; order Artiodactyla; family Monodontidae; genus Monodon; species Monodon monoceros. Next base: position 979,352 of record NW_021703774.1, on the reverse strand, counting down.
AAATCCCTCTCCCCGAACCCCCCTCCAAATCCCACTCCCCAGGGGTAATTACTGCTAATAGTTTCTTGTAAACCTTCCAGAAAGAATTTTCTATGCAGATATAAACAAATATGTATGGATCCATAGCTCCATTTTTATACAAACGAAAAATTCTTTACTTCGGTTAAGCATATTCCCTTGAGAAGTTTGCATACCTTTTAAAATAACTGGAGGCACGCTGGGTTACAGCAAAACTTGGTTTGATAGTCATGGAGCGAAGGGTTTTCCATGTGCTTTGGGAGCGTGGTGATTCCTTCATCGGATCCTAGGATCTTGTTTTCCCTGTGGTATGAAGGGAAAACTAGAGTTGGAAGATCCATTGCTGGTCAAGGAGAGGCGAGAAAAGAACCAGCCACGTCTCCTACACCGAACAGGGGAACGGCTGCACACAGGCACCTCTAGCCCCCTCCCTCTGGGCTAGTTCCTGCCACTTTGCCTTCCTCCTTGTTTTTGTGAGACGTTGCACATAGTCACCCAAGATGCTAACCCTGGAGGAGGCTGGGTCAGAGGTGCACGCGGGGGACCTCCCCGCCCATTTCTCTCCAATTTCCTGTGAACCTCTAATGATTTCATAATAGGTTTTAAAAAAAATCCAGTCCTCTCGGCACAAGGCAGACTTCCTTCGAGGGGCCCCCAGGGCTCGCCCCGCCGGGCTTGTCCTCCAGCGTCCCCCTCGCTGTTCCCCCCGTCCCCGGCCCTGCTACCCAGCCTGAGGAGCCCCAACACACAACCAGCTCCCTGCACAGCCTTTGCAGGGACTGTTTTTCAGCCCTAAAATCATTTTCCAATGTTCCCACCTGAAGAGCTTTGGTTCTTTCAACACTCAAAGGCCTTCTCGTTTATTATAACCCTTTCCTTCTCCGTAGTAGAAAAGAGCGTCATTTTGGTGCCATTGCAGACCGTCTCAGAGAGCTGAAAAGATTTTCTGCCCACCAGATGAGGAAACTAAAGCTTTTTGGGGTTAAATGTGGGGCACTCGGCCTTGGACCCCCCAGCCAATATTCCTGGAGAAAGTCCTGAGGGCGTCAGGTCACTGTCTCCATAGGACTGTGGACACCTGGCCCGGGCTGCCCCTTGTCACACCTGCTCAAGCCGAGGGCACTGGATTCTGTGCTGCTTTTTCTCCTACTAGACTGGGAGCCTCTTGAGGATGGGGATCATTTCCTACCTGTTTTTTTTTTTATCCCTTAACCTTTGTTGATGTTGAAGCGTGATTGGCACTCAGTAAAGGCTTGTTGAGAGCATGATCCCCGAAACTGAAGAATGTGGACGAGGAGGTGGTGGTTCCTCCTCCCTCTCCCGCGGCGAGACTTGCCCTAAGCCTCACGCCATCTCCTTTAAACCCACCGTGTCTGTGTCCGCCCCCTGTGCTTGGCCCCTAGAACTCCGGATCAAGAGGCAGAACTCCTCGGACAGCATCTCGAGCCTCAACAGCATCGCCAGTCACTCCAGTATCGGCAGCAGCAAGGAGGCCGATGCCAAAAAGAAGAAGAAGAAGAGCTGGGTAGGTGAAGGTTTGGGGGAGCCGCGTGGGACGCTGGGGGACCACACCACCTCAGCACGGGAGCCAGCCTTCCAGAACTCACCACGATGAGCCCCATCTGATAGGAGACCCCGGTGGCGTCTGCCCAGAGCGAGGTCTGCCGCAGCTACCTGCCCCCTCCCCCCGCCAGCCATCCCCTCCAGCCCTGCACACATCTGATGGGCAACAGGAGACACGCAGAAGGGAACGCCCCATCTGTCTCCACCCACTCCCATACTGTGGACAGAAGATTTTATGAACAAAGCCACTCATTCTAGATGCTCCTGGAGGTCACTTCTTCAGCTTTTTGGAGAGGCATTTGTGGAACTTTCCAGATTACCTCAAAAGGAACCTTTGTATCACCTGACCGGTGCAGAGAGTGTTGTTTCGGTTGGTTGTTTGTTTCCCAGATAACCCTAAACCGACTTGGGATGCCCTTTCTGACACTATCGAGGCAGATGGAAAACACCTCCAGCCCCTCTGCTGCCCATGTGGAGGAGGGGGGCCCCCACGAGGGCATGTGCCACCCGCTGTCCCCGTGTGATGAGCCCCCCCACAGACCTTTGTGTAGTCCAGACAGGGGCCGCCGTGTGAAATGAGTGATTAAGTGTTGCTTCTTTTTTTTTTTTTTTCCCTTCAAAATGCTGACTTCAAATCCCTATTTTTTTCCAGGTCTACGAGGTAAGACACTCACTCCTCTCCGTTTTCTCTTTGCCTTTGCCGTACCCTCCCCATCTCCAGAGCAAGCCCCTCCCCCTAAACAGAGACGGCCACTCACGAGACTAACTGTGACCACCTCCGCCAAGCCCGTAACGCCCCTCCCCCCCTGCATGTCCATCCACGGCCGCCCCACGAGGACAGAGGAGAGGTCTGGTCGGGCGCCAAGCGGGAGGGCTCTGCCTCCTGCCGCGCCCCGACCCCATTCCAAAGTCCACCTGTTATAAAAGCAGTCAGACCGCGCTCCCCCTGTCCGGAAAGCTAGCGCCCTGATCTTTTGATCCATCAAACCCTAGAAGCCCCTACTGGAAGACATTGCCAGAGGCCAGTTCAGTTTGGGGGTAGCCTCAAGATTTAGCTCTGGAGTGAGATGAACCAGAGAGAGGTGAGCGCTGGACCTCAGGTTACTCTAGAGCCTGAAGCCCTCTGAGCAGCCATGGGGTTTCCAAAGACTTTTCAGGCATTAGGGTATACAAGTCTAAGACAAACAGAAAGTGAACCCAGAATTTCCATGACAAACCAGACACGTTAAGGTCCACTCAAACCCTGTCCCAACATTGCGCTGGGTGTTGTGAGGACAGGAAACACGGAGTCTGGAGAATTGCCAGGGAGACAAAAATACTGCCCATATAAAACTGATAACAAGCCAGCAGTGTCAAAGGCTTAATTCAGTGAGTGAGGCTCAGGGAGCTCACAGACGAGAGACCCGTTCCGGAAGGCAGGCCCCAGGGGACTAAAGCTACGGTGGTGGGATCGTGATGGGCAGAGAGGGGTACGCAGAGCTTCCTGCAGACCCTGGTCAGAAGAGGCGGCAGGCAGGGAGCAGTTCCCTCCCCCAGAGCCTGACCGAGGGGCACAGGGAGGAAGGACCTGAGTGCAGGGGTTACTGAGCCTTGAGTCTTAGTGCAGCATCGCCCCAGGTGAGTTCCACAGCAGCCCTTCAAGGTGCTCGGATCTGAGGAACGCTGCCTTCTACACACACGTATCTCAGGACAGAGTCCCGGTTCATTTTGCTGGATCCACTGTTTCTGGAACTCGTTTGACCACGGAATCCCTCACCACGTCACACCACGCAATGCACTGCCCAGCAGTTCTGCTTTGGGGACACGGAACCACACAGAGAGCACTGTTCCCACTTAGGATCTCAGTGATCTTAGAGGGCGGGTGCTTCCGGCAGACGGGTGTCACAGGACCTGTTCCTGCATGTGCACACACACGTGCACGCACACACATACAACTCACACACACACTAACTCATTCATACACACATAAACACATTTGTACACACTGGTACACACATATACACTCATACACACACACGGCTTCCCGGGAGGCAGGGGCTAGCGAAGTCTTCATCGGGTAGAAAATCAGGAAGCCCGAGTCCTAGTCCCAGGTCTCCACCCCTGCAGAGAACGGTGCTTCCTGACGCTCTGAGCCACGTGATGGCATGTCCCCCGCACACACACTCCCTCCCTCACATCCCCATCACCAGATGGGTCTTCCTGTGTCCCGCCTGGTAGAGACCCTGACACGCCCCGCCCGCAGTGCCAGCCACCACCTGCAGCTTTCCCAGGCTCCAGGAGACACATGGAAAGAGTGCCCTGAGATTTGCACTCTCTTCTCCTGCTGTCCCAGCCATCTGGTTTGCTTTGACCCCTCCTTTACTCTCGGTGTCCGGCTGCCGCTCTGTCTCCCTGTGTGTGTGCGCATGCTAAGTGGATGCATGTGACGGGTGTGGGACAGAACCCTGGTTTCCCTCCCTCATCCCTAACACCCAGCTCATCAACACCCAAGACCAAGCCAGTTACGGTCAGATTATAATCCCCTGCGTACTCGGAGGAAATGCTGGGAGGTGGCCCTTATTCTGGGACATTTGAGTGGAAATAGTCGAAAGCTCTTGTATCTGGTTGTTTTCACCATCCTGTAATGTGCGGAGCACAGGAGGCGCTAAAAGAAGCTTGGTTCCACTCCCTTCTGTTGATTGGACAGAATCGTAGTGCAAGTTTCTGGTGGGTAGATTCTGATCCGATGAGCCCTGCTGAGAGGTGGGTCCTGAGGCCCAGGTGAGCCAGGCTGCAGACCGGGCAGTTGCTGGTCTGCGGGAGGTGGGATGGGGTCGCCGAGAGACACACCTTGTGTCCCGGGGCCTCCCCTCCGTCCCTTCATGGGTGCGGCTCCCCCACGGGGGCAGGGAAGGCCCAGAAAGTTCCCATAGCACAGCAGCAAGTCCCACTCTCTCTCAGCCCGAATTCCTAGGCGAGTCTCCCGTCTGTATTCCATGAAGCCAGTGAAGCCTTTGGGGGAGGCCTGCTTACCGACACATCCCTGCCTCTGGCCTCTGTCTCAGAAGCCCCTCTGCCCTCACCGTCTCCAGCGCGGAGCCCTGACTGCTCTCTCCCCGGATCTGCTTTGTTCTAGCTCCGAAGTTCCTTCAACAAAGCCTTCAGCATAAAGAAGGGGCCCAAGTCCGCTTCCTCCTACTCTGACATCGAGGAGATCGCCACGCCCGACTCCTCGGCCCCCTCGTCCCCCAAACTGCAGCACCAGGCTACGGAGACTGCTTCGCCCTCCATCAAGTCCTCCGCCTCGTCCTCCGCGGGCACCGACGCCCCCGAGTGAGTGCCCCCCACTGCAGCCCCCTCCCCGGGCAGTGGGGCCGGTTACCGTCACCCGCGGGCTCAGCGGCTAACGCCCGCCGCTCCCTGCCTCCTTCCAGGGGCCCCGCTCCCCCGGCCCCCCACGCCCGGCTGTTCCAGGGCAGCGAGGAGGAGGAGCCGGAGAAGAAGGAGGTGTCCGAGCTGCGCTCCGAGCTGTGGGAGAAGGAGATGAAGCTCACGGACATCCGCCTGGAAGCCCTCAACTCGGCCCACCAGCTGGACCAGCTGCGGGAGACCATGCACAACATGCAGGTCAGTTCCGGGCGGGGCCGGGGGGCCGCGGGGCCGCGGGGCGGGGGCAGGGAGGGGCTCCTGGACGGGGAGGGGCTCCTGGGCGGGGCAGGGCTCCTGGACGGGGAGGGGGCGGGGCCGCGGGACCCGGCGGCAGAGGCTCCAGACGCCCCCCCCCACACACCCCCGTTCTTGCCGCAGTTGGAGGTGGACCTGCTGAAAGCTGAGAACGACCGGCTGAAGGTGGCCCCGGGGCCCTCGGCGAGCCCCGCTGCAGGGCAGGCCCCGGGATCTTCGGCTCTGCCATCCCCTCGCCGCTCCCTGGGCCTGGCGCTCAGCCATCCCTTCAGCCCGAGCCTCGCAGATACAGGTACCTGTTGGGGAGAAGGACAGGGTTCGCCCCCGATCGACGTGGTGCGGCTTCCTCGGGCCAGGGACGTAGCAGTGCTGCCGCCAAGTCGCTGCTGGTGTCCTGAGACACCGAGGGTTGTTGTGGTCCTAAGACCTTAAACACTGTTCAGGTTTGGTCTCCAGTTCCAATTTTGGGTTAGATAAAAACTTATCTGGAGAGACTTCCCTGGTGGTGCAGTGGTTGGGAGTCCGCCTGCCAATGCAGGGGACACGGGTTCGAGCCCTGGTTCGGGAAGATCCCACATGCCACGGAGCAACTAAGCCCGTGCGCCACTACTGAGGCTGCACTCTAGAGCCCACGAGCCACAACTACTGAAGCCCACGCCCCTAGAACCTGTGCTCCGCAACAAGAGAAGCCACCGCAATGAGAAGCCCGCACACCACCATGAAGAGTAGCCCTGGCTCGCAGCAACTGGAGAAAGCCCGCATGCAGCAATGAAGGCCCAACGCAGCCAAAATTTAAAAAAAAAAACTTATCTGGAAAGGCTAGTGGCAGGAAGATGTAGGAAAGCCTGTGGATACCCCCAAACCAACAGTCTTTTCTCACTTCCAGACCTGTCTCCCATGGATGGTATCAGCACCTCTGGTCCAAAGGAGGAAGTGACTCTTCGGGTGGTGGTGAGGATGCCCCCACAGCACATCATCAAAGGGGTAAGGAACTTCGCGGGGTGGGGGGGGTGACACTGTCATTTCTACCCAAGGACATCTGGGCTCTCAGGACCCCCGAACCCACAGCACTCAGCTCCCAAGGCCTTTTACGTTCTCCCCTCCTTGGAGCCGTCTGCCCTGGGCTCACGTGCATCTACCCTGGCCTCACAGGACTTGAAGCAGCAGGAGTTCTTCCTGGGGTGCAGCAAGGTCAGCGGGAAAGTTGACTGGAAGCTGCTGGATGACGCTGTTTTCCAAGTGTTCAAGGTAAGGGATGCGAGAACTCTGAGGGTTTGCTGGTCCTCTGATGACACTGGGGTCTGGGGGCCTCTGAGGTTTGTGCAGGAGTGCTCAGTGGGACAGACATCGCGCCTCCTCTTCCCCATCGACTTCTGTGCCTGTAGCACTACCCTCCTCGTGGCCTTCATGTCTGTGTGTGTGTCCTGCGCATCTCCTTTCTCTCCCTCTGTCCCGTCAGGACTACATTTCTAAGATGGACCCAGCCTCGACGCTGGGACTAAGCACCGAGTCCATCCACGGCTACAGCGTCAGCCACGTGAAACGGCTCCTGGATGCGGAGCCCCCGGAGCTGCCCCCCTGCCGCCGAGGGGTCAACAACATAGCAGTCTCCCTCAAAGGTCAGCCCCTGCTTCTGGGTGTGGGGCTGAGGAATGCGCGGTGGAGACCGTCGGGTGGTCCGTCACGCGTTCCTTGAGCAAGAACTGGTTGCGGGGCTACAGGGTGAAGGTCACCGTGAAGGTCACCGTGAGGTGCAAGATGAACGAGCCCGGGCCCGACCTGTCCCAGGGAGGTTGTCGTTTGCAGGACATTTCTGCCCGGCCCGGGCTTCCCCTCCGCCCACCCCCGCAGTGCACGGCCTGCCCCACGTGTCCAGAGCCAGGCCTGGGGGTTCCCGCGGGGTCCCCGGGTGAGGAAGGTGAGCCCCAGGGCGCCGCCCAGGCTCACGCCGTCGGGGGCTGGGGTCCAGGTCTCAAGGAGAAGTGTGTGGACAGCCTGGTGTTCGAGACGCTCATCCCCAAGCCCATGGTGCAGCACTACATCGGCCTTCTACTCAAGCACCGGCGCCTTGTCCTCTCCGGCCCCAGTGGCACCGGCAAGACCTACCTGACCAACCGCCTGGCCGAGTACCTGGTAGAGCGCTCCGGCCGCGAGGTCACCGAGGGCATCGTCAGCACCTTCAACATGCACCAGCAGTCCTGCAAGGTGGCCGCCACCCCGCCTGCCCCGTCCTCCCTCCCCTTCCTCGCCGCTGCCTTGACCTCCCTGCCCCTCGGTGACCCCCTTTCCCATCTCAGCCCTGCTCCAGTCTCCTCCCTCCCCGGGCCTCCGGGAGCTCCCACCCCAGCGGGGACCGCGGTCCACACTCTGTCCCCTCATGTCCCAGTGGCCCTCTGCCCGCCTCGTCAGTCCCCCCCCCTTCTCTTTCATTTCCTTTCTTTCCAGGATTTGTCCCTGACTGTGGGCTTCCGTCAGGGAAGCACTCAGAACTGTCATTACTGTGCTGTCCCCTGCCAGGTCCCGCTGCCTCCCCAGTTCCCCCCGATGCTGTGCCGTGGCTTCAAACCTTGGCCCCCGGCTCCGCCCCACGGGGAGGCGCGTCCATTAGGAGTGGTTCCTGGTGTAAATCCATTGAAGAAAAGCGTGTGTTCCCCAGCCCTGTGGGCTCTAGGGGCCACTGCTTCAGAAGGTGGCTTCGGGCCTCCGGGCCACTGCTGGTCAGCCTGGGGCGGTGTCTTCCGTAGCTCCAGGTCCAAGCGCGTCAAACAGGAACCGGGGCCCCAGGGCATCCGGAGCCAGCTCAGCTTCTCTGAAACCCTCCTCTTCAAGGCTCATCCAGGGGCTCACTGCTCCCGATGTTGACCCACTGCCTGTTCTCATTTCAGGATCTGCAGCTGTATCTCTCCAACCTGGCTAACCAGATAGACCGGGAAACGGGAATTGGGGATGTCCCCCTGGTGATCCTGCTGGATGACCTGAGTGAGGCAGGCTCCATCAGCGAGCTGGTCAACGGGGCCCTGACCTGCAAGTATCACAAATGGTAAGCTGGAGTCGGGACCAGCTTCATCACGGTGGGCAGCAGGGGAGCCCGGTCCAGCCCAAGCTGTGAGCTTTCCACGGGCGTCGGGGGAGGGTACGCGGCAGAAAGCCAGCGTTCAGACAAGTCTACGCAAATCTTTTCTCTCGCTTCCCACAGTCCCTATATTATTGGCACCACTAATCAGCCGGTGAAGATGACCCCCAATCACGGCTTGCATCTGAGCTTCAGGTAAGGGCTGGGGCCCTGGATGAGCCTTCCAACCCTACCCGAGTCGGTAAACCAGTTCAATCCAGGATGCGGCCAGAGGAGCAGCAGAAGGAAAGGGAAGTAGCGCAGCCCTGTGGGCTGGGGAGAGAGCAGGTGTGTGTGTGCTGTGGCAGTGCGGGGGGAGACGGAGCCACTGAGACAGGAAAGGACTGTAAAGCTGAGAGGTGCGGCTTCGTGGCTGAGGTTCGGGTTCTGTGCCCGCACGCCCCCTGTCCAGGCCAGTGAGGTCAGATGGTTACCTGCGGGGGGTCACCGATCCGAGAGTCAGCTCTGCCGAGGCCCTGAGTTCAGCGGACCCCACGGGCATTGGTGGGAGGAGGGGGGGATGGGCCCGCGGGGGATGAGCCGGACACGCCCCCGCGCACTCCGCCCCACCCTTCGCGTCCCTGGCCGCAGGATGCTGACCTTCTCCAACAACGTGGAGCCCGCCAACGGCTTCCTGGTTCGCTACCTGAGGAGGAAGCTGGTGGAGTCGGACTGCGACGTCAACGCCAACAGGGAGGAGCTGCTGCGGGTGCTGGACTGGGTGCCCAAGCTGTGGTACCACCTGCACACCTTCCTGGAGAAGCACAGCACCTCGGACTTCCTCATTGGTATGGCCCGCCCTGCCACGGCCTCCTGCGCCACACCTGGGGGCCGGGGTCGGGGGCACTCCCTTTCCTTCTCATGTCTTCAGCGCATAGAGTCACCGACCCTGTGCCCGAGTCACTGCGCAAGCGCCCCCAGCGCAGTCCACACCCTGAGTCAGCCGTCAGAGAGCTGACCCCTCGCCCTCATTTCCCCACGATTACTGGGAAGAAGGGGGGAAGGGATTTCGGGGGAGTTTAAAGCTTCCCCTCGCTCCCCCACCTCCCGTCCACCCAGGGAGGCATCGTTCACGAGGCTACAGCCAGGTTCTCAGCTCCCGCCCGTCCTGACCTCAGTCTCAGTTTAGCCCAGCCCAGTGCTTCTTTCAACCCTGTGGTTATGAGACCCTCTGCCTGGTGTAAAGGAGTCAAGGGGGCAGATGACCAGGGAGAGAGCAAGGTTCTCGGCCGTCTTCACGGCCCCATCCTCTTCCCAGGCCCCTGCTTCTTTCTGTCCTGCCCCATCGGCATTGAGGACTTCCGGACCTGGTTCATTGACCTATGGAACAACTCCATCATTCCCTACCTGCAGGAAGGGGCCAAGGACGGCATCAAGGTGAGCCCGCCCTCGACTCCGCTCAGCCCAGACACCAGGCTGGCCCACCTCACAGAGCGGAAACAGGGTTAGACACGGGGCCACGGAGATCTTTAGGGTCTCCTCCTGACAGGTCGGGTGAGGCACTGGACAGACCACGCTGCTTTCCTGCCTTCGGCCAGCGTTCAGCGAATCGCTAAATGACCGCTGACCCTGGGGCCGTGTGTCCAGCCCTAGGCCTTCTGGCTCTGCTCTAGGGATCAGGGCAGTTAGAGAAATAATTGAGCAAAGAATTAAGTAAAACCCTATTACAGCCTTAGCTCATTACTAACTACTAATAAAAATGTTACTCTGGCCAAGTTACTTAAACTGTTCAATATCCTTGTGTAAAAAAGGAGGTGGTATAAATTCTGTTCTGCCTAAATCACTGGCAGTGTTGCGAAGGCAAATGAAATAAGTGAAAACACGTGTAAAAGTAAAAGTTAGAATAAGAACTTGGTGTGAAAGGAAAATGTCATTTTTTTAAAAAACCTCCTTAGTTTTCTCACCTGTTAATTAGGGCATGATCCAATGACCTGTGATGTGGTGACTAGACCCTACTGGTCACGTATTATCCACAGAAGTAATGTGTCACTGTGATAGACACTGCCTGATGATATGGTAGATTTCTAGAGATGCAATGTATCATTATTTCATTTAATTTGCATTATTATTAATAGTTTTCCAACTTACATCATTTTTTTAAAGCTCTTTTGTGTTTTTTTTAAATTAATTAATTAATTTTTGGCTGAGTTGGGTCTTTGTTGCTGCACGCGGGCTTTCTCTAGTTGCGGAGAGCGGGGGCTACTCTTCGTTGCGGTGCGCAGGCTTCTCATTGCGGTGGCTTCCCTTGTTGAGGAGCACGGGCTCTAGGCGCGCGGGCTTCAGTAGCTGTGGCTCACGGGCTTCAGTAGTTGTGGCTCGCGGGCTTAGTTGCTCCGCAGCACGTGGGATCTTCCCGGACCAGGGCCTGGACCCATGTCCCCTGCCTTGGCAGGCGGATTCTTAACCACTGCGCCACCAGGGAAGTCCCCTGACTTACATCATTTTTACACAGATAATACCTCATTTCAACAAAGGTGAAATTTCTTTCAAAAGGTATTACTAAACTGAAAGAATTTCTTACTTGGAAAATAAAATCGTGGGGTCGTAAGATTTGTCCATGTTAAGTCTTAATGCAGTCTGCCAAATTATCCTCCAAAATGGTTTCTACCAATTTATGCCAACTTATTTTACTTCCCTTGTTGGGAAACCCAAAGGAAACCCCACAGGGATCAGAGCCTCAAGCTTTACGTTTGAGGAAGTACACACGCCATCAGGAGACTCCACGAACAAGCCTCTCATCTGCGGGTTCCTCGCCCAGTGATCACATTTCTCCTTCTCTCCAGGTTCACGGGCAGAAAGCTGCCTGGGAGGACCCCGTCGAGTGGGTCCGGGACACTCTTCCCTGGCCGTCAGCCCAACAAGACCAGTCAAAGCTGTACCACCTGCCCCCACCCACCGTGGGCCCTCACAGCATTGCTTCGCCCCCTGAGGACAGGACGGTCAAGGACAGCACCCCCAGCTCCCTGGACTCCGACCCGCTGGTGAGTAGAGGCCGCTCTAAGGCAAAAGTCAGAGTGTCACAGAACTGAACCCTCGTCCACAGCCCGCTGGGGCCCGGAGGCCGGGACAAGCATGAGGCCGGGGGTGGGAAACTCTGGCCGTCAGAACCCTGGGCTAAGCTACACAGTGTCACCCGCCAGCAAGGTGTGTGTCCTCTAGCAAAGACCCGGGTCTGGGCGGAGCCCAGGTGGGAACGGCGGCCAGAGCAGGAGAGCAGTGGGACCCACGGGTGCTTGCCCTGGTGCCATCCTGCGGGCTGCTGCGGTCCAGTGGCTTCAGGAGCCCTTGGAAAGTAAGCTGAGACAAGTGACAAACTAGGGGAAATGTCTGCAGTGCTTGTAGCCAAGAGAGGATTGACACCCAGAACACGTGACCCTTCCCCCCAAAACTGCCACGCAGAACAACAATGGGCAAAGGAGGCAAGGGGCAGGCATTGACTAAAGGAAACGCAAAGGGCCAATAAAGGGACTTCCCTGGTGGCGCAGTGGTTAAGAATCCGCCTGTCAATGCAGGGCACACGGGTTCGAGCCCTGGTCCGGGAAGATCCCACATGCCACGGAGCAACTAAGCCCGTGCGCCACAACGACTGAGCCTGCGCTCTAGAGCCCGCGAGCCACAACTACTGAGCCTGTGTGCCACAACTCCTGAAGCCCACGTGCCTAGAGCCCGTGCTCCGCAACAAGAGAAGCCACCGCAATGAGAAGCCCGCACACCGCAACCAAGAGTAGCCCCCGCTCTCCGCAACTAGAGAAAGCCCGCGCGCAGCAACGAAGACCCAACACAGCCAAAAATAAATAAATAGATTAATTAATTTAAAAAATACTATTTATAAAAAGGGCCAATAAAAACAGAAGAAGACCCTTCCCCTCTCTAATCACTGAGGAGACGTGTATTACAACAAGGAGATAACTGTTTCACATTTGCAGAATCGTGTGTGTGGGGAGGCTCGGACCTTTGTTCTGCTGGTGGGGGCATTTGTCAGTCACTGTTTTGGAGGATGATTTGGCAGATGGTCTGAAAAACTTAACATGCACAAACTCCAGGACCTAATTTTACCTTTTCGAGTAGGAGATTCCTCTACTTTAGTCCTAAGACATTTTATTTAAATTTTGACCTTGTAGAAAACAGATGTCCTCTGTGTCAAAAGGCTTTTAAATCGGGAGGGTGCTAATGTCACGGAAACGGAAGCTGGAAGGCAGAGCCACGGAGAGGCAATGAGGCTTCCTTAGCTGAATGGAGAGTCAGAGTCGTGAAGTGTTGAGGGAAACTGAGGGAAGAAGGGCGGGAGGTGGGACTTCCCCGGAGGTCCAGTGGTTAAGACTCCGCACTTCCAATGCAAGGGGTGCGGGTTCGATCCCTGGTCGGGGAACTAAGATCCCACGTGCCGCGCGGCCACAGCTCAGGCCCCGCTGAAGCGATGAGGTGGGAACTAGGTAGAAGCAGGTCCTAAGGGCACTGGGTGCAGCCGCTGGGCCGTGGTCTGTTACAAGGAGAGCTGTTAGACGGTCTTTGGGCCCTTCCCACCTCCTCCTGGGGCTGGCCAGGGAGCGCTGGCACCTTGCAGGGAGGAGGTGGCTCTGCCCTCTGGCCTTCCCTGCACATCACGGCCAGAGCAGCACCCTACCTGCCCGTCACTCCCGAGGGCTGGTTCCCACATTCGAGCTTACACACAGGGTGGAAGCAGTCATCTTGGCCTCTTCCTGAACCAGCCGCAAACTCTCTGGGCTCTCAGCCCCTTGCAGACTCAGGACCAGACCCACAGTCTGGTTTTCTGTGTTTCCCAAAGTCCCAACTCTCCGTAACTGTCTCTCCGCCCCTCTCTAGATGGCCATGCTGCTGAAACTTCAGGAGGCTGCCAATTACATCGAGTCTCCAGACCGAGAAAGCATCCTGGACCCCAACCTCCAGGCCACGCTCTGAGGGCCCGGCATCCAGTCACAGGACAGCAGGACACGGCCACTGCTGCGCGCAGCCTCCTCTTCCCCGCTTCCTCCTGGGCGCCGGCTCTCTGGCCACGAGGACAGGAGGGGGGAGGTGGAAGGAGGGGGCGGCTTCCTGGTGCTGCACCTTCAAGAACGCCCGGTGGGACTGGTGGGTGGACCTGTGTCCCCAGGTACATTTCCTGGCCTCCTCTTGTGACTTTGGGGAAAAGATGATCCTGGGTCTTTTTCCTTGATTTCTTGTCTCAATTACAAACTCCTGAGCTTTCTGGGGAGGGGTTCAGAAGACATCAAACAAGCCTGCAGTAGTTCCTAACTGATGCTCACAGACAACTCAGAGACACGGCCCCGTGGGGGAATCTGCTGGGGGAGGCGGCGGCTCCCCAGACCTTCCCACGGACCCTGCCCAGTTCCATCGCCACTGCCAACAGCTCTCCCCGCACCCCAAGATTTGGCTGCAGCCCAGAAAAAGAAGCATGTGATTTAAAAACGTTTAAATCAATCTGTAAAGGGTTTAAAAAAAAAAAAAAAAGGAAAAGCTGAAGCTGGAGGGAGGAAATCCATTTGCCTGGGCAGAGAGCGTGCCGCCCGCCCTGCCGTCTGGACCACATGGGGGCACCGACGAGACGGCTGTGATCTGAGAAGCTGCCAGACCCCAGAGGTGCCACCACAGCCTTCAGAGAAGCACCGCCGGCTCCATCTCGGCCTCTAATTTAACACGCATGAGTCAATAAACCCTACTTTTTTTACTTTTTATTTTTGTTTTTTGTTTTGTTTCCATTTTCCCCTCCCATTTGCCTATTTATTCTCCTCCTCTTTTTTTGGTTTGTTTTTTTTCCCATTTCCTCCCACGTCCACGAGATGCTCACGTTGCTTTTCCAAGCCGCTCTTTGGAGAGCCCGATGCCACCTGATTGGTACCAGCTAGACACCGGCCATGCCACTGTGTCTGCCACCCTTGGGGCTCACATGGGACATGTAGCATTGGCTCAGCAGCGGGACACGAGGGACCTCGAGGTCCCTTTTGAGAAAACACATGCCCTGCCTGGAGCCCGGCGGCCAGCCTCTGGAGGAGAGCGCATCGCCTCACCCTGATACAAGATCTAATCTGAGCTTCCCCGTGGACTGGAGGAAAACCGCAAACTGGAAGTCTGTCTGTCCTGGGGCCTGTGGAGCCCCTCGCTGCGCTATTCTGATGGCGACCGCTTTGCCCAACTGAATCCACAATCCCCAGCCGGCCTTTACTGTTGGTTTCGAACAAGTGACTAGTCCCTTAGGAGTGGACATCCATGTGAGATGCTCCCAATCAGAATATAAGGAGTTTGATTTGGTGGCAGAGATCTGCCTTCCAAAGGGATCCACTTTTTGCAGAAGTTGCCCTGAAGTTTCGGCAGTCCTAATTCCTTCATCGGACAAGCACTTACAGGGCGCTTACTGTGTACAAGTCATTAGGTTAAAAAAAAAAAACACGTGGGCCCTTACGTTCACAGTCTAGCAGGAAATGTTAACTTCCATTAAATGCACACATCTCCTTGTTTCAGGATCACCTGAGAAACGGAGCCCAAACCCCAGGAGCCAGCCAGCGAGAAGCCCGTGATTAGCTGTCCGTGATTAGCTGTCCAGCGCACTGGGTTGCCTGGTGAGGCTGCGGTTTGGGGCTCCGCAGACCGGGGATGTGTGATGAGCCTGGGCCCAAGTGTTTGCTCTTCAGATCCCCAAGTAGCACAAGACCTTATCAGAACCTACAGGCACACTAACCAGGATCGCTCTGTCCCGCCAAACCAAGGAGTAGCTGCCTCTGAATCTTCATATCAGAAGACTTTCATTTAGGTCCAAAAGGTGGTCCAGATTGCTCCCTCCAAAAGCTTCTGCATTCACCTGGTGGCCGCCACGGGTGACGGGCTCGTCTCCGCTCGAGACGATGTCTGCTGATGCCGCTAGAGCCGTGGAGACCCCCAGCTCAGCCGGAAAATATGCAATTCTGAGCGGGAAGAGGCTGCTTGTCCAAGGATGGTGCTGACATCACTGCCTTAAGGTCTCTGCCGTGCAGAAGGAGGAAAGCCCCGCAGCTGGGCGTTCTAGCTTGGAAGGACGGGGAGACACCCGAGCGGGCCTTCTCTGGGCTCTGGCCTCTCGTGGCCCCTCCCCGGCTGCAGTCCCGTGGCCGGGCTCAGGCTCCCAGCGCCGTCTCCACCCGGGGGCTGAGCCTTTCTCTCTGTTCTCGGTGCTGCCCAGCCAGTGCCTTCGGTCATGGGCGTTAACTGGCTACTTGAGAAAAAGGAAAGGGGTGACCCTCTTCCTCCATTCCAACTGCCTCAGACCCCCCAAAGCGATTCCCGCTTCCCTGGTCACCGTGGATACCACCGCGAAGTTTACGTGGATCCTCAGCAGGCTGGCTCTGGAGGCCTCAGGTTCCGGCGTTTCATCTCCGTTCCCGTAGGATCCACCGCCCTGCTCTCGGCTGACTGCCGCGTTTAGCCCGGGTCTCCAGCCGCCTGCCTCCAGAAAGCGGGATCCCATCTGGCGAAGTGGCACTGCCCCTCCGCCTTCCCTCTGGAGCCTGGGCCCCTGGCTGTGGGCGTGCATCATCCCCAGGAATCACGGTGACATGGCGACCGGGGCAGGCCGAAACTCCTCACGGTGCTAGGACGCTCGGGGCGCTCATCCCGAGTCCTCTGGAGCTGAAGCCCGAGCCCCACTGCCTCCACCCTGGAATGAGTGGCAAGTGCAGATCCACAGCATTCTTTCCCACCTACACCCTTGCTTCTTGGTCGAGACCACTGGGATCCCTCAAAAAAGAAAAGCTGGGTCCCAGGGCTAAACTCTCAACGCCCAGCACCTCGAGAAGAATCCGGCCTCTCCAGGACTGGAGTGTGTGCCCTCCCCCCACTCCAGCCCCCAACTCCTTTCCTCACCAAAGCCGGCGAGCAGACCACGTGGCTCAACGCCCAGCCCCGCTTCGGGCAGAGGTGCGGCCGCGGCCCCTCGTTCCTGGATGAAGGAGACCAACGCGTTTTGTCCAGTGTATTTGTCCTCAGCCCCTGCCTAGGCACAAAAAATAAAGTACTAGGTGATGGAGGCCAGCAGAGGACCCGATGTCTGTGTGTGTCTCTCTCACAAGAGCAGCTGACTGCTGCCACTCCCTATTTTCTGAGCTTCATCGAGTATTTTTTAAAACCTCTGCTTTGAGGCAGCTCTGCGGTGCTTATCTCTGTGTGTGCGTGAGTGTCAGCCCAGCATCTTTGTCACGTGGTTGAGGCCTCGGGAAGCTGCAGGGAAGTTGGGTTTCCTGAGGCCCTGGGGAGCCCCTACTGCAGAGTCCTTAGTGATTGACATGCTAAGCTTTGGTCACATGCTAAGCTTTGGTTCTGAATTACCAACCTTCTCACTCATCTATCCATACTCCTTAAGGACCCAAGACAAAATAGTGATTTTTTAAAAATTTTTTTTATTTTGTGCTTTCTGGTTTTCCTGGTTTGGGCCTAATCTCACCACTTCTTCGCTCCTAGCTCCCTGAGACAAGAGGGGCACTCTTCAGTCTCTGAGGTCACTTTATTTCCTGTACTTTTCCAAGGGGAGGAAGAAAGCAGCGGTGACCTGCGCCTTCCCACCAGCACCTCACACACACCAACCTTGCCCAGGGGTGAAAGTTGCCTGCATGAGTGGGGCTTGGCCCTGTAAGCTGGGATCAGGGCGAGCCTCCATGCTACGTTAGGGACCCTTTATTGCAAGGCGTTTGGGAGAGGAAGTTGCGCCTGTCCTAATCACACATTTAACGAGGCATTCCTTCTAGGGCTAAAGTCATCTGGGTCACCAAATGTAACTTCTCATCATACTTTTTTCCCTTACCTAAGGGAAGCCTTACCTAAGCTGAAGCTAGTAAGTAGACTCTAGTCTACTAGTAAGCAACCCCCCTCAACTGATGGGATGAAATGTGCTCTTCCAGAGGGTTCACTAGTGGAACCCCAGTACTCTCTTATGTAACTACTAGTGAGTTCTGTCCATGGCCCCCACCAAAGAGGCCGTAAGAAAATGGTCTTAGGGACACTGTGTTCCCAGAAGGCCAGAGCCTGAGGATAATGCTTTATAATTGAATCCATTTTATATATTCATGAGCCCTCAGTCAACCTGATCAGGGATATAGGGGGCCGTCACCTTGGCTTGCCCACTGCTGAGGGTCCATGTGTGCGTGTCAGCTCCAGCCACGGACCCTGCGAGAGACGGCATCGTCTGAACGTGAGGATACCAAGAGAAATTTGGAAGCTGCAGAAATACCAACACAGTGGAAAATTAGCCTGTGTGTACTGGATCCTCCCAGTTTGGTGTTTTGGTTCTTTCTTAGTGGTTATGCCACGGAGAGTTTTGTGTGATAGGCATGGTCATGGAAGTAAGTGAACACTTGGTCCCTTGATTCATCTTGATTCATCTCTTTTTTTTTTTTTGGCTGTGCCCCTCGGCTTGCAGGATCTTAGTTCCCTGACCAGGGATTGAACCCAGGCCACAGCAGTGAAAGCACTGAGTCCTAACCACTGGACCGCCAGGGAATTCTCACCTCTTTCATTTCTTTTTTTTTTCTTTTTTTGCCTCCTCTCAACTATTTATTCTGATTTCTAGACAAGTGAGTTAATCGGATAGGCCCCCGTGACAGACATTCCCTACTCAAATTCATAGCCTTCTGCCAAAACAACATATTGTGTGCTGCTATATTTTCTGTGTCGGAACTGGGAGCTGACGCCCACCTCTTTCATTTCTTACTATGTTCTTACGTATGTTTCCAGACCAGCAGCGTTGGCAGCATCTGAGGACTTGATAGAAATGAAGTTCTCAGAACCCATCCCGGACCTGTTGAATCAGAAACTGGGGAGAAGGCCCAGTGATTCGTGTTTTAACGAACCTCTTGGTAATTCTGCTGCACGCTACAGTTTGCAGCTCACTGTGTTAGGGGAAGCCAAGGGTCGGAGTCCCCACACTGGGGCTTTAGGACCAAAAATAAGGTCCTCGGTTATAATTCAGACTTTAACATTAGTTTCAGAGTGTTCTCGTGCTTCCTCATGATTCTGTTCTTCCTTTCATTTAACAGAAAGGACGGGTATGTGTGCCTTTGGGCAGAAGTTAGGGGGGAATGCTTGCATCTCCTAGTCAAACACAACCTTCAGAGGAAAATGTCATGGCTCTGAGATTCCTAGGGGCTTCCCAGGGGGATGCAGTGGGAGAGCTCTCCCAGGTAGCTCTTCGGCTGGGTGACGTGTCTACTCAGCCTTTTTCTGGTGATATAATAGGATGAGAATGGCTTAAAAAATGTGACTTGCATTTCCATGAAAACTTGTTCTCTTAGCAGCATCCCTCGCCCTTGCCCCAGTTCTAAAGGGCACTGCCAGGTCTGAGAACCTGCGAGAACCTCCTGCCCCCACCCCCAAACACACACACCCCGGCCCTGCTCAGTCCGCAGGAGAGAGGTTGAGGCAGCGGAGTACCAAGTCGTCGGGGTCATCCATCCTTTCCCCGCACCGGGACACACAACTACTCGTGGCGACAGAATAAAAAAAAAATTTTTTTTAATCTGAAAGGAGCTTCATATCTTTCCAAACTCACAGACCCCCACTGGTGGGGCCTTGTGGGAGATGAGGTGCGTACAACTGGTTTTGTTGCAAGTTTGTCCGTTTTCCTCATGAGAGCACTTGTGGGTGGAGGACGAAGAACCATCTGGCATTGGGCCTCCTGGGCTCGGGGACCAAGCAGCTGGAAGAGGACGAGAAGGCGAGTGAAGCGCTGCACTAAAGTCACCCCGGGCCCTTCGTCCAGCTCCTAAGGGCTCTCCCCGCATCCAGGCCATGTCTTGTGTCTCCAGACAGAAGATGTGGATGGGAAGGCAGGGGTTCCCATCCCAGCCCCATCCCAGCCCGTCTCTGGGCCGCTGCTGTGCGAGGGCCTCCCACTTGCTGTTTTCTGGGTTTTGGTGTTTTTTTTTTTTTAACAGAACAATCTTTTTCTCAAATGAATTCTAGCCCCTACTGGGTTCCTTTCCTTGTCCCTAACGCACCTATCCCCATTTTAGGCAGCGCTGTTTGTGTGATGGAATCTTGTTTCTCAAACGCATGGCGATCCTCAGGTGGAAGGTGGGCAGGAATCTTTGCAACACTTTTTTTTTTTTAATTTATTGTGCACAAACCCCCAAACCTGGATATGTGTGTGTGTGTGTGTGTGTGTTTATGGTTTTTATCACTGGCCCTCCCTCTTTCAACCTACCCCCCTTTATATCTGATGTAGAGAAAGTGAGCCGTTGTACATAGTTGCGGTAACAATCATAAAGAGAGCTGGGCCGTGCCCTCGGTGATTCATCTTAAATAACAAAGTGGTTGAAAGTTAAGTCCATGCCGGGCCACAGAAGAGGCCTTCCTCCATCACTGCCGGAGGCCCCTCACCTGGGCCCTCTGTCCATCAGGCATGTCTCCTCCCACCAAGAGTCACCTGTTTGACGCCATTTGCATTTCAATAAAGCTATCTTCTGTGTTGCCCTATTGCTCTCTCCAGCTCCCTCTGTCTGGTTTCTGTTTCCATTTATCTTCTGGCCTGTGCCTTTGATCGGGAAGGTCATTTGCCAAACCCAGAGGTAAGAACCAGCTGCCTGGATATCTGATCCTCAGCCCTAAGCAGGACCCTCTCGGCCCCTTTGGTTGAGGGTGGGGTGGGGTCCTGCTTGCAGACTGGACGCAGCCTCCTTCACCAGAACTCGAAACGTCCAGCCCAGACCTCGGGGCTCTTTGAATCCTCCCTCCACCGCCTCGATGTTTGAAGACACCACCCTCTGGACTTGCCTAAGTTTTCTTCTTGGGGTAAAAGTGACTAAACCTCTGAGAAAAGAAGCTGTTCTAATAGAGTTCTGCTTCTGGCCACTGAAAGAAGGAAAATAGGAAGTCCTACTCTGCCCTACTGTGGAACTGTGGTGTCCAAAAGGGCATCTTTCTCCCACGAAATTGTGGTGACACAAGCCACCTCTGCCCTCTAGTAGGAGGTGGCAAGTGGGTTTAGAGCTCTCCTCAAAATAAATAATCGAGGAATCATTCTTTCGGAAGAATACTCAGGCGAGGTGACTTAATTCCTGTGATCAGCTTAGCCTCTGAAGTCTTAGAACTGGGCTAGGAATTGCTAACTGGTTTCCTTTGCCACTTGGGAAGGAGTCGTGGTTCCTAGAAACGTTTTCAAGGCACTTAACCTGAACAGCTTACTAAGAAATGCCTGTTCCCGTCTGCTCTGACCCTGGCACTCCAACAACAGCCCCATGCCTGTGCCGCCGCGTGCTTGCCCCTGCCCTGCCTGCACTGCTAACCCCTCTCAACAATCCTCTCCGCTTGCTCCAGGCTTTAGGAGTGTCTCTGCACCTTGAGCCATGTCCCCGAGCAGCCCGGGATGGCCATATTAACTACTTATCCCTCCACCCTGTAAGGTCCAGCCATAATTTCCCTGGAAAAAAACTTTATACTTTCTCAGCTAGTAGGACTTATTCTCAATAGGACTTGTAAGAACTTACCCTGGACGGAATTCCCTTTCCCACGCTGCTCTCTCCTGGCCAGCCACGGTCCAACCTTGAGGTTGGGTTCATCCACCTGAAAAACCAATGGACTCCCCACTGCCCAGTCGACGCAGATTCCTTCCCCCGACCTTTGGATTCCTGAGGCTAAGAGATGAAGACTCTCACTTGTTTCGGGGCAAAAGCGGTTGGTTTGAAAGAGGAGCTAATTCCGACCCTCTCCTTAAATCCTCGTCCACCCTTCCCCATCCCACCCTCTCTTGACTTAGTATCGTACACGTGAAGAACCGGTGCATGTGGAGTCACAGGTCACGAGCTGCGCTCCCGGCAAGGCTGCTCAGCCGCCGTTAAGCCGCAGGAGAAACCCCACCTCCTGGCCCCCCGGCCAGGTTCCTGCGGAGACGGTGCAGTTCTCGTTCCCGCGGCAGGTGGAGCTGTCTCCGGAGGCTCGGGCCTCGGCCCCGCCCCCGCGCGCTTGCCCGGCCAGTGCGCAGGCGCGGCGTCGCGGATTGGCCGCGCGCAGGAGCCGTCCGGCGGCGGCGGGTTGGGCCGCGGGGCTGGCGCGCGGCGCGGAGCAAGATGGCGGCGGCGGCGGCAGCTGGTGCGGCCTCCGGACTGCCGGGGCCGGTGGCCCAGGGGCTGAAGGAGGCGTTGGTGGACACGCTCACCGGGATCCTGTCCCCGGTGCAGGAGGTGCGGGCGGCCGCCGAGGAGCAGATTAAGGTGCTGGAGGTGACGGAGGGTGAGTGAGGCGGGCCGTTGCAAGGGCGGCGGGTCTGGGCCGCGCTGACCACTGGCCGCGCTTCGGCCGGAGGCTGGGCCCGGGGGGGCCGGGGAGGCCTGGGGCCGCTGGGTCCCGGCCGGGCGGAGCGCGGGGCCGGGGGCACCGGGCCGGAGCGCGAGGCCGGAGTGGGGGCGGGGGCTGGGGCGGGGGCTGGGTCGGGGGCGCGTTCTCCGCCGGACGGTGGGCCTGGGCGCGGCTGTCAGCTGGGGGCCTGGCGGGGCCTCCACATGTTTCCCCGGGAATCAGTTATGCCTGTGCGGCCGCCTCCCCTCCCCGCCGCGTCCCCGCCGGTTTTCGGAGCGGCCGGCACTGTTCGGAGGAGCCGATCGTCCTTTGTCTTTGTGTCTTTGTCCCCCTCCTCCTATTGGAAGCTTGAAAGTGATGGAGGAGAAAACAAGCCGTTGGCTTGAGGTTGTCCTTCAGTTCCTGCCGAGCGGGCCTTTCTCCAGGCCCGGGGCAGCCACGCTCCGAAGAGCATTAGATCCTGAAACAGGAGGAGGGAAATCCGCTCGGGGTTTATGTCAGGAATACGTCTGGCCTGTCGGGGCTTCGCTGGCAGAACTCCAAACCTGCGGACTCCTCCAGCTCAGCAGGACGGTCCCACCACCTCTCAGAGTGTCCGTAGGAGTTGGCCCGCCTATGGACTGAGGGTTTTTACTGAAAAGAACTTAAGACAAAGCTCACTTAAATTTAATTTTATATTCTCCCGCAGCATGAGAGAGCTCTTGAAGAACTAAATTATCTCTATTGGAAATACGTTGAGATTTGGGATCTAGCAGGTTAAGGACCATTTTGAAGGCCCAGTTGTAATTGTCATTGTCTTGTGAAATGTCAGATCCTATAAGAGGAGCTGTGCACAGATTGACCTGTAGGAGTTATTAACAGCCTACTAGGTGAAATTCCTTTATTCACGCTAACGTGTCTGCCTCCCTTGCGTGTGAAGGAGAAAGGGTGACAGAGCAAAGGAACCTCATCACATTCAAGTTGCTACTTGAATAAAGTTGAAGGTCCGGTACCTTCCCTGAGTGACACCCAGGGTTCCCGGTGCCCCAGGCATAGGTCTGGTGCTTTCCTACAAAAGGTGAACCTTCACTCGTGTTTGAACTGTCCAGCAGCAGCTCCGATTGGGCTCTGATCCCTTCGACTCTAGCCAACACCATGGTCTCATCTAGGCAAAGTCAGTTGTCATCTTCTTGAGATCTTCTTGAAGTTCTGCTCTCCTACTTCATCTTTTTGGGTCTCAAAATAAGAAATTAAACAGAAGTGCAGAATTTTGCATTTGATCTAGGCCACTGATGGGAATAGATTCTCTCTCTCCCTCTCACACACAGACACACACACCCCCACACACGCCCCATAAGTTACCGGGAACCTGTTACCAGTGTGCTGCGAGCTGTGGAGAGGCTTTGACACAGCAGCCTGCTGTTGGTGACCCAGTAGGAAGGCATGTGACTCAGGTTTGGGACGTGATGTGCAAGGTTGAATCAAGTCTGTGGAGTTGAATGTGGTACTTTGGACCCTTTGGGGGTTGTTTGTGTTTTTAAATAGTCTAATTTCTTTTGTTTATTGAAAAACTATAGAAATCCACCCCTTTCAGTAACCTCTTTTTGAGATGGCGGATGGTGATCCGTTTCTCAGATACAGTACCTTGCTTCTCTCCTTTCCTCTTCTTGTGGCCTTTCACAAGTTGTTTTTAGCTGTGGGGTCCAGAGTACCTCCTGTCTTCTCTTCAGTCTGAATGTCACACATTTCCTTTGCGCGACCAGTTTCTTTTCCTTTAATGAAAGCAAAGTACGTGCCTTCCCAGCCCGGCTTTAGCCAGCAGTCTGTCCTGAGGACGCGCGCAGGGCATTGCTCCCACTGTTAGAACACCCTGCAGGCCTAGGCGAGCAGCCGTTCCTGCAAGTGAATGAATCTTTTCCACGCCTTTGGAGCTGCTTCATGTTTTAGTTTTCTCCTAGTAGAAGAAACCTTGCTTTCTGGTCCTAGGAAGCACATTTCCTTAAAACTTGGAGTTGATGGGGGATCTGGGAGTTGGTGTCTATTATTATGTGTGTTCTTTCAACCCTTTTTTGGTTCCAAGAGGCCCAAGATTGGACGACAACCAGATCTGGTTGTGTCTAGTCTCTCTGTCCCCTCAAATAGCCACACTGTCTTTAGGAGCCTTATTATTGCCTCACGTGGGAGGCTGGTCCCAGCTGATCCTGAAGATTAACCCATCTAATTCCCTTTGACAAAGGGAACAATTTCTAATTTAATTTGGGGGGAAAGGCACAGGTCAGCTGTCAACTCTCTGTTAAGTGGACAGATAAGAGAGGTGGCCATGCTCTGACCAGATTCTGGAGTAGAGGAGATTTTAAGAAGCAGTTATCTTAGAAAATTGAGGTGCTGGAGCCCAAAGTACATCCAGGTCATTCAGTCTGCCAGCTGATATTTTCCGGGAAATAACTTGCCTATTATCAGTTACCATGTTTCCCAGAATGGGAACCTGTCCTCTTAAGCCAAGAAACGGTGTGTATGTCAGAGACCCACCTGACTTGTATAGTGGGCTAATTTTGAAAGGATGAAGATAGGCTGCGCCCACCAGCCTGCTCTCCTGGGATGGTCTTCGTAAGTCCCTGTGCTTGCTGTTTTCCCTAGTCACTTGGAATCTGAGGGAAACCCAGCAAACCTTTCTGACTAGTGAAAGCCTATTTCACAGGGCTCAGTGGCAGAGGAGATGGTGCCACTAGCCACCTTCTTCAGACAGCACTCACATCCTGAACTGAGAAGCTTATTACTTGAAAGTTGGAGGTTCCTCTGCTATACAGTATTCCAGCAGATCATTGGTACCCTTTTGTTTCCTTAGGAAGACTGAGAGTTTGAGTTTTATCAACAGGGTTTGTAGGAATTTAGCTCTACCTCAGTAAAGTAAGAATTAGTCTTTTTGATCTGTTAGAGCATTCTTCTAATTCCATTTTGTTTACTAGGTGGGATCATATCAAGCATCTTATGAACACAGTAATTAAAGAGAAGGAAAGTTTGTGAACTGCCAGAGGTCTCTTACGTCAAAGTCTAATGTTCTCTCCTCAGCTTTATGAGCTCTTTTTCGTGTGACTTATTACGAGATCGTGACTTTTGACAATGTCAGCTCTCTTTTTTTGGTGTATTTATGCTTGACTTTTTTTACGTCTTAGAGCGAAGTTATTTGCTTTTCTTTCTTCTCTGTTTACTGTCCTCTAAGAGCAGCCTCACCTGAGCGGTGGAAGGTGTTGCTTTCATTCTGAAGCTTTAATTCTCCAGGCCAGCCAGTGTAGCAGAGCCGTTCTTATATGACTAGATTTAGGCCCCAGGTCACTTTCTTCTTTTAGTTACTTCTTGTGTCTGTTAGAAATGAAGACATTTGGCCTTGACTTAGTCTCTTCTGTCTTGCTCCCAGCAGATGTGTCACAGAAGATACATTTTTTTCTTTCCTCCCACCACCATTATATTGAGCTGGGGAGGGGGCATTATCTCTCCCTCGCTTTTCCTGACATCCAACGCTGCCGAGATATCTGTGTTGATTCCCCATCTTAGGTGCCTAGAGAGATGATCCTGCTGGTGGAAGTTTGCTTTCTGGTTCTCATGGGCGCTTTTCTGGCTCTCTTCCAGTGTAGCGTAAGCACTGTCACCTGCGAAGGGAGCCCTCCAGGATCCAGATGCACTCCTGGGCGTGTGGCGGGCACTGAGCCGAGCGGAAGGCGGCCACGCTCGGAAAAAGGCCAGTGGTGCAGTTTTCTTTTTCCTTTCAGCTGTGGTTTTGTGAAAAACCCTGTGAGAAAGGGGGACTTCTCCAGAGCTCTCCTCAGAACTCCCTCCTTCCCAGACAGTCCCTGTCCCCAGTTCTTCCTAGTAGGAGCCTTCCTGCCTGTCCAAGCCTCATGTCTCCAGTCGACCCTTAAGACCAGGAGCATGTGTTTCTCAGCTTATCCTTTCTCCTCCATGCTCTCCTTTGGATCTTCCCTTCTCAGCCAAGTTATAGAAGGATCGTGTTTTTGCCAAGTGGGGTGAAATGAGAGAAAGAGGAGCGAGGAAAACCAGAGAGGGCGGCAGAGACTAAAAGGCTAGAGAATGATTAAGGAGAGAGAGCAAAAGATTCCTTAGGAAGTCAGAGGCTACCATTTTGGGTTGGATTAAAGGTTAATCCAGAACCACTTAGAGTCAGGGTACAAACCCAGGTTAACCCAACAGGTCTGTCCTTATTCACCTTGGGAAAGGGAACTAGAGAAATTAAATTTCTTAACGAAAATGGCTTTAGAAAGCTAACTTCATACAGCCCACTTGAGAATGTCCCCCTTTGGCCTAACTTCATAGATTGAATCTTAGTTTAATCTGTAATTGGTCCTTTTCAAGCAAGACAGAATAAAACAGCTCTGTCTGTCTGTGTCTCTTGTATTTTCCCTGCCTTAATCATCCCAAAGTAAGTTATTCAGCTGTTCTTTCTAATGCTTTCTAAAGAAATTATGTTAATTTCAGAAAAACTGGAAATCCCCCAACACACACTAAAATATAAGGACTTTTTTCTTTATGGATATACTTAGTTATACTTCATCAAAGAATACTGTATGATCTCTGTTAAGTGAATATCTGTAAATAGGAGTTTTCCTACTTCACAGAAGTCGTCAGTGGATAAGGCAGTGGTGTTGATCAGAGTTAAAGTAAGTCAGAGAAATTGAGGGTTTTTTCTGGCTTTTCATCCTGTCAGTTTTAGAGAGCACAGAGTTCATCACCTGCACACCACCAGTGTCACGTCCTGTCAGTGATGCTTCATATAGCTTTTAAGTAAATTAAACTAACTAAAAATAAAATTAGATTTTATGATATGAAACTCTTTTATGGAGACTGATGTCCTGTATTTCTAATGGGTATATGGTCTAGACAGACTAAATTAGGTTAAATAAAATAATAATTGATATTTTCCCTCCTATCTCCCTGTAACCTAATGCACATGAGCTCTTTGTCTTTGAATTTGGGGGGTTTCCAAACCAGAGTTGATCGTGTCACTGTTTTTGAAACTCTGGGAGCCTGTAGGGAAGAAAATCTATTCTGTTTATCCATTCTGTTTGAAAAATTTGTCTTTAGATGATACTCTTTGAAGATTTTCTTTCCCATTAAAGCTTTTGAACAGAGAATCATGTTTTTCGAGCTTCTGCTTTCGTACGTGGAGGAAATAAACTTTCAGAGGAAATCCGTTCTATGGTGCTTGTTGTGCGTATGAGTCCCCTGGCTGACTTAGGTTCCTGGGCTCCCACGTGGATCTTTTACAGTCTCAGTGATGCGTGACGCACGGCGCTTGGTGGAAATTGGGGTGTGATCTCTGATAGGTCCCTGGACAAGAGGAATTTAAAGATTATGTTACAGAATGAAGGGCTCCCAGTTGTCGCGACCCTCAGCAGAGTGCGAGCACTCCCGGCGCTCGGACGGAAAGCGCGTGTTCACGCTAAGCTTTTCTTCAGAAAGCGCGAACTTGGGGTTCTCAGGTGGGTGAGAAAGGACCCCTGTGTAGAGTTTGCCTGGTCTTCCTGCCGTAATGGCTCTTCCGGTCGGTGGGAGTGTGCACTGACGGAGAAGGCCTGCTTCCTTCTCCCTTCCCCTTCTGTGAGCCTCGGCGCGAACCCGACGGCAGCCATCTGTGCTTACTGGGAGGAAATTATTCAGATTAGTTTAAGCTTTATAGTCTCCACTCGTGTTTCAAGCCCTCCTCAAAAAAAGTCCTCTTTTACACCTCAGTGTCTTTTTCACACCTTATGATTAAAGATTTTGTTTATCTTGATCTCATTACTTTGTCCCTGTAGTGATGATCCAGAAATTGTTCTCTTGGCAGGAACATTAAAAATGCATATCAGAGTGGTCCATGCAAAAATTATTGAAACAGTGCTGTAAAAGAAAATACTGCGTGGCCTGGATAATTTGTGAATATGTTTATAGTCATTCTGAAGGACCTCATACAGGCTCGCCAGAATTGGTTGACAGTATCCAGGGAGCTAAACCTGGGTAGACAGTGACGTTCTTAGCAGACTTAGGGCCATAAAGTTAGCATCCACTGTCACACCAAGTATCTGAAGTCAGAGGAAGTCTGGGAGCCTTACAGAGCGCTACAAGTGCTCTTTCTCTCTCTCGCTTTTTTCTTTTTTTTTGGCCACGACATGCTGGGATCTTAGTTCCCTGACCAGGGATCGAACCCATGCCCCCTGCAGTGGAAGCTCGGAGTCTTAACCACTGGACCGCCAGGGAGGACCCCACACATGCATTTTAGAGTGCTTTTTTCCATTAAACTTGAACATTGGTTGGTATCCAAGAGATCTTCCTGAGTTATGTCTGACTCATCTGTGTTTTAGTCCATTTGGAAAGTTGATTCCCATACCTTTGGGTTGTAGGCGCCTACTGTTTATTCTGTTAAAAATGGGTTTTTTAGACTTACCAGAGGCTGAAGTCGCCAGATTAACCCTAAGAATTAGAATGGATTGCAGCATCTTTAGAGGTAATTCTGCAGGTGTGAAGTGTTTGCTTGTGATTTAATCACTTAATAAATGCTTTAGAAAGAATGTGGCGGCTTTTTCGGTGGTCTTGCGAAAATTCTCCTTTCCCGAGTGAAATGATAGGTGCCGTAAGGTTGTATCAGTAACTGAAGCTTAAAATAAGGGTGTAATAAGAAAGAGTTAAGAATCTAAGAATTCAGTAAGGTAGCGTAAATTAAAAATACAAAAAATTAAAATATAAAAACCAATAGCCTTCATATACACAAACAGTAAAAGGTTAGAGAATATAATGGTGTTTTTTAAAAAACCCTTTACAATAGCAACAAAAAGATTAAATACTTAGGAATAAAATTAACAGGAAACGTGCAAAAACCTATTAGGGGAAACTTTTTAAACATTCCTGAAAGCCTTAAAAGCAGACATGAAATGGAAAGGTGTGCGCTGTCCTTGGATAGCACAGCTCAGCATTCTAGATGAGTGAGAAAGGTTGATTCTGAAGTTCATAGAAACATAAGCTTGGAAGAAATAGCTCCAAAAACACCAAAAAAGGAAAACTGTGA
Organism: Monodon monoceros; assembly: GCF_005190385.1. Lineage (NCBI taxonomy): Eukaryota > Metazoa > Chordata > Mammalia > Artiodactyla > Monodontidae > Monodon > Monodon monoceros. The sequence goes on along the minus strand of NW_021703774.1, from coordinate 950,688 downwards.
GGAGGGACTAGTTCTACCAGACATTAAAACATTATGTAAAGCCTCTATAATTAAAATAAGCAGTGTGGCACTGGCACGCAAACAGGCGAATAGAACTGTGGAATAAAAAAGAAAGTCCAGAAGTAGACACAAGTAACTATGGAAATGTAGTATTGATAAAGGTGGCATCTCAGATCATTGGGGTGAAGCTGGACCTTTTAATAAAGGCGCTGGGACAGTTGGGCGGCCGTTTGGAATTAGGTCAGTACCTCACACCAGACAAAAAATTAGCTTCACGTAATTAGGGATCTAAGTAATTAAAACATGAAACCATAAAAGTTTTAGAAGAAAGTATGGGTGAATTTTTCTTTATCCTTGGCATAAAGAAAGGCTTTCTAACTATGACTCAACATCCAGAGGCAGTAAAAGATTGATAAATTTGACTACATTAAAATTTTAATTTTCATGACAAAAAACACCATATAAAAAGTCAGTACCAACAAAACAAAATTATACCTAGGCCTATCATATTCAAACTGCAGAAGACCAAAGACAAAGAGAATATCTTAAAAGGAGTCAGAGGAAAATAGTGCCTTACCCATAGAGGAACAAGAATTAACAATTGGGCTTCCCTGGTGGCGCAGTGGTTGAGAGTCCGCCTGCCGATGCAGGGGACACGGCTTCGTGCCCCGGTCAGGGAGGATCCCACATGCCGCGGAGCGGCTGGGCCCGTGAGCCATGGCCGCTGAGCCTGCGCGTCCAGAGCCTGTGCTCCGCAACGGGAGAGGCCACAACAGTGAGAGGCCCGCGTACCGCAAAATAATTAATTAATTAATTAATTAACAATTACATTGGACCGCTCTTCAGAAGCCATATAAGCGAGAGAAGAGTGGAGTGAGATATCTCAAGTGAGGATAGAAAAATGTTACCACCTAGAATTCTGTATCCACTGAAATCAGCCTTCAAAACTGAAGCATTAAGACTTTCTCAGACAAACAAAAATTGAGGGACTTCATTACTAGCAGACCTGCCCTGCAAGAGATGTGAACAGGAGTTCCTGAGGGAGAAGGGAAATTATACAGTAGAAACTTGGATCTCAAAACAAGCTCAGAAGAAATAAATAGAGATGAAATTTTTTTAAGTCAGAAGACAGCTGACAAAGTGAGAGAAAGTTTCACAGCATGTACCACAGACAAAAGGATAATATCCTTAATATATAAAGAACTCTTAAAAATTGAGAAACAAAGGACAAAAACCTCAATAGAAAAATGAGGGGGTGGGGCATAGACAGAGAACTCACCCCTCCTCCTAAGTGTCATTAAAAAGGCACTCAAACACACACAAATAGTTTAAAGTCCCTCATGATTTAGAGAAATACAAATTAAACAACATAAAGATATGATTTCTCCTCTATCAGACTAGCAAAAATTTTAAAGCACGTTCTGTTGGTGAGGTTGTAGAGAAACACTTTTTTTTTTTTTTAACTTATTTATTTATTTATTTTTGGCTGCGTTGGGTCTTCGTTGCTGCGCGCGGGCTTTCTTTAGTTCCAGTGAGCCAGGGCTACTCTTCATTGCGGTACGCGGGCTTCTCATTGTGGTGGCTTCTCTTTGTCGCAGAGTATCGGCTCTAGGCGTGCAGGCTTCAGTAGTTGTGGCATGTGGGCTCAGTAGCTGTGGCTTGCAGGCTCTAGAGCACAGGCTCAGTAGTTGTGGTGCACAGGCTTAGTTGCTCCGCGGCATGTGGGATCTTCCCGGACCAGGGCTCGAACCCCTGTCCCCTGCATTGGCAGGCAGATTCTTAACCACTGTGCCACCAGGGAAGTCCTGGAGAAACACTCCTTAACAGTGCTAGTGGGAATGCACATTGGTGCAGTCCTTCTGGTGGGAAATTTGGCCACACCTGACAACACTACAAATGCACTTACTTTTGACCCAGCAGTCCCAGTTCTGGGAATCTACCCTGAAGATACACATTTAACAATATAAAAATACATGCTGCACACTATTATTTACTGCAACATTGTTTATAAAAGCAAAATAATTGGAAGCAGTCTAACTGCCCATATGTAGGAAAATGGCTGAGAAAAGTATGTGTATCCATACAGTGGTATATTATGCAGCCGTAAAAAAAGAATAAGGAATCTTGAGGAACTGTTTTGGAACGGTTTCCAGATTATAATGTTAACTGAAAAAAAGCAAAGTGCGAAAGAGTATAATATACTACTTTTCATGTAAACAAGAGGATACAAGAAAATACACATGTATCTGCTTGTTTATGCAAAAGAAATACCGAAAAGATAAACCAGAAACTGATTGGTTATCTATGTGGAGAGGCTGGGGAGAGGATGGAAGGAAGTTGTTAGGGATGAGGAGGGAGCATATGCCTTCTTGTGTAGCTTTAACTCTGAGAATCATAATAAAGTTTTACATACCCCCCCAAATAAGTAAATAATTAAAATCAAACAATGGAAGGGTACAATTAGTAACACATGAACCTAACTGTATTACAGACGAACAGTGTAACTACTACTAGGTGTTGTGGGAGGAAAGAACTAACCTAAGTAACTTTGGAAAACAGTATTTTGGTTTTTTGTTTTTTAAATTTTATTCATCTTTGGCTGCGTTGGGTCTTCGTTACTGCTCACGGGGCTTTCTCTAGTTGTGAACAGGGGCTACTCTTCATTGCGGTGCCTGGGCTTCTCATTGCGGTGGCTTCTCTTGTTGCAGAGCACGGGCTCTAGGTGCGCGGGCTTCAGTAGTTGCGACGTGCAGGCTCAGTAGTTATGATGCATGGGCTTAGTTGCTCCACGGATGTGGGATCTTCCTGGACCAGGGCTCGAACCCGTGTACCCTGCATTGGCAGGCGGATCCTTAACCACTGCACCACCAGGGAAGTCCCTGGAAAATAGTATTTTGACTGTATATTGTAAGACTCAACTCAAAAAGGACTGTACACAAAAATTATACTCCAGTTAATATATCTGTTTTCCACAAGTGTTAATAGTTCTGTAAATAGTTTCTGTGTATACTAAGATTGAACAAATAAGTAATTTTATTGTAGATAATGAGAGCCAGATTTACCACTATCAGAGAAAGCATTACAAATAAGGAGGCCAAGCAGAGTGAACCTTGAGATATTGGATTGGCATTTGAGTTATCAGTAGATAGATGGATGGATTGGCAGGCGGATGGACGGACAGATGTATGTGTAAGCATGCGTTAGTATGCATACATGTGTGCCGTAGTGCTGTTCTCTGAGAGGGCCTAGGAGCAGTGACATCCCAGAAGCAGTGAGCACACCTAGCGCCCAGATCTTGATCTCTAAATAGCATTCTCCACTAAAAAGCACCAGGGCTCCTTGGAGGAAAAGTTGATTCCAGGGTTTAGGCAGAGAAAATACAAGGTGAGCCTAGAATATCCTGTGATAACAGAATGTAAGGAAGGGCTTGAAAAACGATGGGAGCATGTGGAAAGGCCTGCAAGAAGGTGTGCTGGTGGTCACAGTGGAACAGCTGAGCAACAGAACAAATAATGAGAATGTTGGGTTAAAATTCATGGAGTGAAATGAATAAGCATGAGTCCACACGGGTCGAAATAAATAAAGGAGACAGGACAGTGCTTCCTTACAAAAGAATTGCAAGTAATTAGTAAGTGTAAAGAGAATAAGAAATACAAAAGCACCACAGGACAAACAACACAGTAATAATTGTTGCAGGCAGGATCCACAGATGGGTGCTAAAATCAATCAGTGAGTGTTTGAAGAGAAACAGGATATGAACATAATCTCAAAGTATCTCTCTGAAGATTTTTGTCATTTGTAAAGGGAAAGACAGTACCTTTACAGTGGAAAATCCAGCAGACCGCACATTACCAAGTGGTCATGGTTAACATTACCAGTAAGAAAATTTATCAACATTATGATACGCTAAGGACACAGCATCACTTCCCTGATATTCTTGCCAAAAATGAATAACCTCAATCTGATCATGAGGAGACGTCAGTCGAATGAACATCAAGATGTGTTCTACGAAATACTGTCCGTTACTTATCAAAAGTGGTCGGGTCATAAAAGACAAGGAAAGAATAGGACTGTCAGGCATTGGAGGAAACTTCTTTAAGTCTAAAAATTATTTCATAAAAGACAAGGAAAGAATAGGACTGTCACGCATTGGAGGAAACTTCTTTAAGTCTAAAAATTATTTCAAAGTTAAACATTAAAAAAAATAGGCATAGGGATTTCCCTGGTGGCGCGGTGGTTAAGAATCCGCCTGCCAATGCAGGGTACACGGGTTTGAGCCCTGTTCCGGGAAGATCCCACGTGCCACGGAGCAACTAAGCCCGTGCACCACAACTACTGAGCCTGCGCTCTAGAGCCCATGAGCCATAACTACTGAGCCCACGTGCCACAACTACTGAAGCCCGCCTGCTTAGAGCCCGTGCTCCACGACAAGAGAAGCCACCGCAATGAGAAGCCTCAGCACTGCAGTGAAGAGTAGCTCCCTCGCCGCAACTAGAGAAAGCCCGCGTGCAGCAATGAAGACCCAACGCGGCCAAAAATTAATTAATTAATTAATTAACTTTTAAAAATAGGCATGGGGCTTCCCTGGTGGCGCGGTGGTTAAGAATCCGCCTGCCAATGCAGGGGACACGGGTTCGAGCCCTGGTCCGGGAAGATCCCACATGCTGCGGAGCTCCTAAGCCTGTGCGCCACAACTACTGAGCCTGCACTCTGGAGCCCGTGAGCCACAACTACTGAGCCCACACGCCACAACTACTGAAGCCTGTGCGCCTAGAGCCCATGCTCCACAACAAGAGAAGCCACTGCAATGAGAAGCCCTCGCACCACAACAAAGAGTAGCCCCCGCTCGCCGCAACTAGAGAAAGCCCACGCGCAGCAACAAAGACCCAACACAGCCAAAAATAAATAATAAATAAATAAATAACATTAAAAAAATAGAACAACCCAAATACAAAAGAGAACAATATGAAGGAAAACATTTAAAAAGAAATAGGCATAGATTATTTTCAGGAGTTTTTCACCTGCTTACCTGGATAAGCCTTGAACATGGAACAACAACTTTTTCCTGATATTAAGCTTTTGTATTGCATAAATACCCTTTGGATGGCTATTTCAGTGGAATCTAGTTATGACAGTTAGCACTTACCGTGGAAGGTAACTTTAGTTACATCGATAAGAAAGCCAAACAGTGTACTCATGATGGGCAATAAAAATAATAGGACAACAACTGATTTTTTTTTTCTTGTGATGAAAACTTTTAAGATCTAGTCTTAGCAACTTTTCAGATATGCAACACGGTATTATTAACTGTAGTTGACATGCTGCACGTTACTTCCCCATGACTTATTTATTTTATAACTGGAAATTTATACCTTTTGACTCTCTTCACCCATTTTCCCCCCCCCCCCCCCCCCCCCCCGTCTCCAGCTTCTGGCAACCACCAGTGTGTTCTCTGCGTCTGTGAGCTTGTTTGTTTGTTTTAAATTCCACATATAAGTAAGATCATATGGTATTTGTCTTTCTCTGACTGACTTACTTTACTTAGCATAATGCCCTCAAGGTCCATCCATAGTGTTGTAAGTGGCAAGACTTCATTCTTCTTTATGGTTGACTAATATCCTATTTTGTGTGTGTGTGTGTGTATCTGTACTCACATACATACATACCACGTACCTATTCTTTATCCATTCACCTATCGGTGGACACTTGGGTTGTTTCCACATCTTGGCTATTGTAAATAGTACTGCGATGAACATGAGGTGCATATATCTTTTTGAGTTAGTGTTTTCATTTTCTTTGGATAAACACCCAGAAGTGGAATTGCTGCCTTAAATGGTAGCTCTATTTTTAATTTTTAGGGGAACCTCCATACTGTTTTCCATAGTGGCTGCACCATTTTGCATTTCCACCAACAATGCACAAAGGTTCCCTTTTCTCCACATTCTTGTCAACACTTGTTATCGCTTATCCTTTTTTAAAAAAAAAATATTTATTTATTTACTTATTTGGTTGTGCTGGGTGTTAGTTGTGGCAGGCAGGCTCCTTAGTTGTGGCTCCAGGGCTACTTAGTTGTGGCATGCGAACTCTTAGTTATGGCATGCATGTGGGATCTAGTTCCCTGACCAGGGATTGAACCTGCACCCCCTGTCTTATCCCCTGCAGGGAAGTCCCCTTATTGCTTATCTTTTTGATAATAGCCATTGTGACAGGTGTGAGTTTATCTCATTGTGATTTTGATTTGCATTTCCCTGATAGTGTTGTTCAGCATCTTTTTCATGTGTCTGTTGGCCATCTCTAGGTCTTTAGAACAGTGTATATTCAGGTCCTCTGCCCATTTTAAAATCCAGTTGTTTTCCTTGCTATTGAATTGTATGAGTTCTTCATATATTTTGTATATTAAACCCTTAACAGATACATGATTTGCAAATATGTTCTCCCATTCGGTAGGTTGCTTTTGTATTTGGTTGATGGTTTCCTTTGTTGTGCAGAGCTTTTTAGTTTGATGTAGCCCCACTTGTTTTTGTTTTTGTTGCCTTTAATCTTGGTGTCAAATGAAAAAAAAATCACCAAAACCAATGTCAAGGAACTTACTGCCTATGGTTCCTTCAAGCAGTTTTATGATTTCAGGTCTTTTACATTCAAATCTTTAATCCATTTTGAATTGATTTTTGTGTATGGTGTGAGATAGTGGTCCGGTTTCATTCTTTTGCATGTGGCTGTTCAGTTTTCCCAGCACCATTTGTTGAAGGGTCTCTCCTTTCCCCATTGTATATTTTTGGCTCCTTTGTCATAAATTAATTGACCATGTATGTGTGGGTTTATTTTTACGCTCTCTGTTCTCTTCCATTGATCTGTATGTCTGTTTCTATGCCAATACCACACTGTTTTGATTACTACAGTTTTGTAATACAATTTAAAATCGGGGAGCGTGATGCCTCTAACTTTATTCTTTCTCAGGATTGCTTTGGCTGTTTGGGTCATTTGTGGTTCCATGCTGATTTTAGAATTGTTTGTTCTGTTTCTGTGGAAAGCGCCATTGGAATTTGGATAGGGATTGCCACGGCAGCTCAGGGCCCAGGCTTTAACCCCACTGATCATGGCTCTCAAGTCGGATGGTGAGCCTGTTGTAACCTGTGCACCTGCCACGACCAAGCAGTTCTGAAAGCTGCTGTCCATTCTCAAAAAAGTGCTGTCCGGTAGGAAGAATGTGAGTCACATGAACGTTTTAATCATCTAGTAGCTAAAGGGTAAAAAAGAAACAGGTAAAATTCATTTTTAATACTGTAATCATTTAACCAAATGTATGCAGTGTATTATTTCAATATGTAATCGATATAAACTTTACTAAAATATTCCACAGTATTTTGTCTCATACTGCGTTTGCAGTCTGGTGCATGTCTTACATTTCCAGCACGTGTCAGTTCTCGGAGGCCGCATTTCAGGTCCTCAGTAGCCACTTGTAGCTGATGGCTGCCATATTGGATCCCGCAGCCCTGGGAGGCAAGATGCGAAAGTTAGGGTGCGCTCTTGGCCTCACATTCTGCTTCCTCTTTTCACAAATATATATTTGATAATTTACTCCTTTGCAAGTATAAATTAGATCTAAATTCAAACTTTTTTTTCTTGGGGTAAAATACACTTAATATAAAATTTTCATCTTAACCTTCTTGAAGTGCACAGTTCAGTGGTATTAAATACATTCACATTGTTGTACAGCCCTCACTGCCAACTATCCCCATTTCTTCCTGTGAAGCTGAAACTCTATACTCGTTAAACAGTAACTTTCCAATTCCCCGTCCCCCAGCCTCTGGCAGTCACCATTCTACTCTCTGCCTTTATGATTTTCACTGCTGTAAGTACCTCATGTAAGTGGGTACGTACGTACTTGTCTTTTGGTGACTGGCTTGTTCCCCTTCGTGTACTGTCCTCAGGGTTCATCCATTATAGCAGTTGTTTTAGCCTATTGGAGAATTTCCTTCCTTTTAAAGGCTGAGTAATATTCCATTGTACATATAGACCACATTTTGCTTATCCATTCATCTGTTGATGGTCGCTTGGGTTGCTTCCACATTTCAGCTATTATGAAATATGCTGCTGTGAGCATGGCATACAAATAAATATCTCTTCAAGACAGTGCTTGCATTTCTTTCGGGTATATACCCATAGGTGGAATTTGCTGGATCATATGGTAATTCTATTTAAAAATCTTTAAGGAGCCACCGCTGTGCTGTTCTCCACAGCGCTGTACCCTTTTGCATTCTCACTGGCAGTGCACAGGGTTCCAGTTTCTCCACAGCCTCTCCAGTGGCACTTTTCTGTTTTTTTGATGGTAGCCATCCTAATGTTTGTGAGGTGGTACCTCAGTTTTGCTTTTCCTTTCCCTAATGATTAGTGATGTTGAGCATCTTTTCATGTGCTTATTGGCCTTCATAAATCTTTGGAGAAATGTCTGTTCAAGCCTTACGCTCATCATTTAATCGGGTCATTTTGTTGTTGTTGAGTGGTAGAATTTCTTTATATAACTGGGTGTTAGTGGCTTATTCCATACCTCTTTGCAAGTTTTCCCGTTCTGTGGGCAGCTGCTTTTATGCTGTTATAGTGTCCTGTGATGCACAACATTTTTTAATTTTCATGAAGCCTAGTTTTTCTTTTGTTACCCGTGCCTTTGGCATCACATCCAAGAAATGATTGCCAAATCTAACGTCACGATGTCACGAAGCTTTTGTCCTATGTTTTCTTCTAAGAGTTTCATTGTTTTAGGCCTTATTAGGTCCTTGACCCATTTTGAGTTAATTTTTGTTATGGTGTGAGGTAAGGGTCCAACTTACTCCTTTCGCACATGGATATCCAGTTGTCCCAGCACCATTTGTTGAAAAGACTTGTTCTTTCCGCATTGAGTGATCTATTCCATTGATCTGTGTGACCGTCTTTATGTCAGTACCGCACTGTATTGATTGCTGTAGATTTGTGTGAGTCCTCCAGTTCTGGGCTTTTTCAAGATTATTTTGGCTATTTGGGGTCCCTTGAGATTCCATATGAATTTCAGCATGGGTTTTTCTATTTCTGCAAAAATCCAATCATTGGGATTTTGATAGGGATTACACTGAAGGATCTAAATTTTAATTTGGGAGTCAGAGTTGTTTGTAGCCTCCCAATATGCATTTCGAGATTACTACTTATGTTGCTTGTTAGAAACTGCTCACTTATAACAGTTGTATTTTTAGGACTAAGCCTGTGAAGGCCAGATTTTCTTAGACCTAATCATCTCTTCTTTGGTGGTGTACATCTGGACAACTCCTGAAGTCTCACCTTTTAATTTTCCTTTGGGGTTAGATAGCAGCGGTTTTTGGTTAGATACTACGTGCATCGCTACCTTGGAAGGCAAGACGGCTGTGCAGCGATTGGAGGAAGTGAGAGGTGCTGGACTGTTCATCGCGAGCAGCCCTGCCCTGCTTCTCTTGCTTAGAGGAGCCAATCTGAGCAGTCATCCGCACTCTTGGAGCCACTGAATCCTCTGAAATCTTTCCTGTTGGCATCAGGGTTAGAGCTCAGTAAACCGCTATGGCGTTCCTGGGCGCTCTTGGACTCACAATAGACTTTTCCCTTCCAGAATTCGGTGTTCACCTGGCAGAGCTGACCGTAGATCCTCAGGGGGCATTGGCGATCCGTCAGGTAGGTCGAGACTGATTGGCCCAGTTTATAAGTAATTTCCCTTTACTTGGTGGACCTTTCTTATGGGAAAGTGAAAGAATAAGGCCACTTTATAAATAACTTAGAATTTTATACCAGATTTAGATAGACTTCAGATGAATATATCGGGCCGTGTGTATGGTTTGTATGTGTGAAGAGAGTCTTCTTCTTGCTGTGCTACTTGGCTTACTCTTTTCACAGCTGGCGTCAGTCATCTTGAAGCAGTACGTGGAGACTCACTGGTGTGCCCAGTCGGAGAGGTTCAGGCCTCCTGAAACCACAGAAAGGGTGAGGAGAGGTACTCGACTTGTCTGCCTGTGGAGATGGTGAGGGCCATTCTCTGACAACAAGGAGCTGTGGAGTGACTGGTAGCTGGCATTGCGGGAGCCATGCTACAGATGAGAGAGCTCGAGTGCCAGGCGGACCTGGGTGCAGATGCCAGTTTGCCTTTTACTAGCTATGAAATACTCAAAAAGTATTTTAACTTCTAAGCTTCAATTTCCTAAATACCTAAAATTCCAAGTTTAAAGAGTTGCTCGAGGGTTACGTGAAATGGTGTTTCTAGTTAGCCCAGTGCTGTGCGACCGTGCTGGGCCCCCAGGAAATTCTGAGGCAGAAGGTCTAGAGCAGCGCTGTCCATTGGAGCCTCCTGCGTCGTGGAAACATTCTGTGTCTGTGCTGTCCAGTACAGCTGCTAGTCACCTGTGGGCGCTGAGCTCCTAAAATGTGGCTAGGGCAACTGATGTGCTGAATTTTTTAATTTTAATTAATTTACATTGAAAGGGCCGCATGTAGCTGGTGGCTACCATAATGGACAGCATAAATTTAGAGACCATAGTTAGACTCTCTGGATGAATTACTTGTCCAGTTGGAGTATTGGAGTTTTCCATAGATATGCAGTGTCTTGTACACATTGCCTTTCCAGCACATGAACTGGATAGGACTCTGCCACTCACTTATAACCTGGTCTAATGGCAGGTGGGCTTTTCTCCCCTCCAGGCAAAAATTGTCATCCGGGAGCTATTGCCCAATGGCTTAAGAGAGTCGATAAGCAAGGTGCGCTCCAGCGTGGCCTATGCGGTGTCAGCCATCGCTCACTGGGACTGGCCCGAAGCCTGGCCCCAGCTCTTCAACCTGCTCATGGGGATGCTGGTGAGCGGAGACTTAAACGCAGTCCACGGCGCCATGCGAGTGCTTACAGGTATTGGAGACCATCCCCTGGTTTTGCCCCCTGGATCCCACGCATTGCCCTCCCTGCTGCTCCTCCAGCTGTCACCTCCATGGCTGTCCTCCCGAACCGGTGACACTTCCCAGGGGACGAAGTCGGTGTTGTGCTTCTGCCACTGCCAGCCCTTCCCGCTCAGGAAAGAGTCAAGTGTGGCGGTTAAGCACGCAGACTTCAGTTCACAGTCTGGCTTAACCTTGACCCAACCTACTTCGTCTCTTGAGCTTGAGTTTCCTTGTGTGTAAAATTCAGGTAATGATGGTGTCCACCTCAAAGGAACATTAGGTGGTATAAGTGAGCTAATCTGTGTAAAGTGACCTGTGGTAGCACACAGTGGATTTTAGCCATCATGATTAGCATCATTATTATACATTATTTTTCTACTTGGTTCAACCAAAGCAAAGTTAAGAATAGTCAAGTTGAATTTTTATGGAGATATACGAAAGAAGATAAAAACAGTCCCACTCTGCAATCCTGATCTTCGTTTGGCCAGCTTAGAAAAATATGTAGTCTTTGGTGTATTTTCTTTCTTTCTGTTCTGAGAAGTTGAGAGAAATACTTGAACTTGGAGTCCAAGGAGACTTAGTGAACAGCTCTTCTAAGCTTAGCTAACCTATCAGTCCCTCACAGGACCGATCCTGAAATACCCGCAGGTATGGCCTGAGCCTCCCAGTCTCTTGCAAATTCTGCCCTGCTTCCTGTCCCCCATGTGGGGTCACTGCTCTCCTTTGCTTTCAGGGAATCCTTATGTGGACCTTAGCCACTGGGTACTGATCTGTTAGAAACCACGTTGCTTTCTGTTTATATAAGTTTGCGAAAGTCTCACCCCTGTCTTACCACCTCCTCCGTGATCTGCTAGCTTACCTGAAAGGTATTCTTACCTAGTTAGGAACGCTGTTACAACCTTTTCTGAGTGTCAATCAGTTTACTAAACTTGGCATTTGGACCCAATTTTACTAGTCCATCTAATATTGATAGTAGATAATACCAGCTCTATGTCCAAAAGCAAATCGCCCCTCTCCTTTTGTTTCAAACCCCCTCTTCCCATGCCCCAGCTGCCTTTTTGCACCACCCAGTGTATTTTTATTGATTACATGTGCCGGGTGCTCAGGGCACAGAGCTGACCTTACTGAAAAGGTCAAATGCTCCTTGCTCAGATGTTCCCTGCCCCGCTTATTGCCCTTGTTTCTCTTGTACGGCGTATTATTCAGGTGATTTCTCCTACCCCTCTCCGTGGATGCGCTTTCTAGGATTCTTTTTTTTGCGGTACGCAGGCCTCTCACTGTTGTGGCCTCTCCCGTTGCGGAGCACAGGCTCCGGACGTGCAGGCTCAGCGGCCATGGCTCACGGGCCCAGCCGCTCCGCGGCATGTGGGATCTTCCCGGACCGGGGCACGAACCCACGTCCCCTGCATCGGCAGGCGGACTCTCAACCAGTGCGCCACCAGGGAAGCCCTAGGATTCTTTACTTACAAGCTCATGATGCCAAAATATCAATTAACAGACCTATTTTCTACTAAGAAAAGGAAGCCTATTCCCTTCCAGTCTTGCAACACAAAGTTCAGCTTCTTTTTTAAAAACCTGGAGAAAAGAATAGTTGTACATTTGTATATACAGTTGGCTCGCTCAAGAGCCCTTGTTGTGCTTGACTAAGGAAATCACTGTTCAGTGAGATGACCTTTCTGTCAGCCACACACCTTCACGTGAGGCTGGACCGCGCTCCGGCAGCTGCAGCTCAGGTGTGCATGCGGGGAGCAGGGCACTGGTGTGGGGGCAGGAGCCCGGCAGGAGAGCGGGTCTGACTCTCGTCAGGGCTGTTGAAGGTGCTGTCCCAGTCTCTCGAATGTAATAAGGCTTATTCCCATTACACTTAGCTGTTTATCAACGGCAGCTAAGGCTGATGGTGTGAAGGAAATGCAGACATAGCCGCCAGGGCTTGAAATGAGTGATCCATGAGCCTCAGCTTTCTCTTCGCTCTCAAAGAGCTTTGGAGACTGATGTCGCTGGCATCCCATGCTTTTTCTGACCTGATGAGTGACTTCAGAAGGCTTACTTTGGACTCCAGCTTGTAAAGCGTTGGTAAATTGAGGCTATCAGGAGTGGCCATGAGAGTAATGAAGGTGGTTGGTTAAGCAGCAGAGGCCACTGGGACTCGAGGGCTTGCGCTCCACGCTCAGCGACACAGCCCAGAGCCCTGCTTGCTGTCTCGGTGCCTGGTGAGGCTTTGGAAGTGAAGGGAAGGCTGGGGCCCACATTTGCCTCGCCTTCCTCAAGCCTCATTCCGCGGCCGGGGTGCTCTTCGCCGCCGTCACGGGGTGTAAACCCCCTTCTCTTCCTCTGAGCAGTGGCCTGACCTCTAGGTCAGTAGACATCGTCCCCATCTGCAGGGTGGAGCTCAAGCCAGGTAAGTCTGCACAGACTTGACTGTGTGCGTCAGAACAGCTTCTTGGGCAGGGTATTGAAAGTGGAACAAAGGTGAGACGCCTGCACGTGCACCTGGATGGTGACAGTGGGCACAAACTAGATTAATTCCGAATTTTCCTGAGGCAACCTCACAAGGATTCTTACACAGTTCCGTTACAGGTTTTCTTTCTTAATCTCGTGTATTCTCCTTTATCTCTGCGTTCTCTTTCCCTTCTAACCAATAATTGGCACTACTTCCGTACGCCAGGGTAAGTCTCCCAACCAGCGTCTTTCCCTATGTGCCGCCTAGAAGCAGTTCAACAGTTTTCACGCGGAAGGTCTTTGTAAAGCGGGGCTTTCTTCTCTGTAGAATTCACTCGAGAAGTCACAGACACCCAGATGCCGCTGGTTGCTCCTGTCATTCTCCCAGAGATGTACAAGATCTTCACCATGGCCGAGGTACGAGTCTCAGCTGCGCCATCCAGCAGGCAGAGCTGCTCGGGCTCTGGCCAGCCGCCCCCGCTCAGGGGGCGCCCGCTGTGTTGGCTGCTGGTCCCCAGACCTGAAGACAAGAACTGACAAAGACTGAGCTGGGATGATACTTAGGCCTTCGCTTGTAACTGCGAGGACAAGCCTGTGATGAGAGCGTGCAGTAGCTGCAGTCTCCCCTCACATCTCACCCCTGCTGCCTTGGTGCTGCCTTGGCCTCTCACGGGGCAGCCCACCCAAGCTTGCTCGCCTCAGCCGAGTACTTGGAAACGAGTCTATCCCTGCACTGCGCCCGATAAGCCCTTACTTTACTCTGTATGCGTTTGGTTAACCTCCCTACTCCTCTCCGGCCCCAGCCAAGGGCTGTGTTTTGACAGAAATACGTTAACCGTGTTGGGATTTCAGGCTGTATCCAGCTTCATATTTTTGTCAAATTAACCCACAGAGGCCTATATGTAAGGCTGATTCTAATAAGTTCTAACATCGTGCTGCCTTCCATTCTCTGGATTACAGAAGAAGTCTGTCTCCTGGACATGAGTGATTGACATTTCCTGTCTCTGTACCCCCAGTCCCATGTCAGGATTTAGTAGTCACAGTTTAGCCACACACACACGCGCGCGCGCATGCACGCACGCACGAACGCACACCCACCAGTCTCATGGCTACACTGTAACTTGTTTCCAGGTGTATGGTATTCGAACCCGTTCCCGAGCCGTGGAGATTTTTACCACTTGTGCCCATATGATCTGTAACATGGAGGAGCTGGAGAAGGTGAGTGCGCCTTTAGGTTGGTAACAGACGGCCTGCCTAGGGGTCTTCAGCACAGCAGTGCCCGGACGGACACTCGCCGTGTTGTGGATGCAGTGAATGTTCTGGTTAAGTTCCTCATCTGCGTGTAGCTTAGTCTCCTTTCGTCTGAGCCTTATTTTTTCTAACACCTCCTCCTGCATCTTTTTCACGCTAGTCATCACCCAGAACTTCACTGCTCTTTTATCTCTCTCCCATGTGGAACCAGCCTAGCTGAAAAATACCAGTCCCTGGGATTGAGAAGCTGGCCTTATGTAATAGCTTTGAAGAAGCTCCTGGTGAGGAGCTGCCAGTGTTGGATAAGGACACAGCAGACCTTGGGGACACCTCCAGTGACCTTGTGGCCACGCCCTTCTGATTGAGGCCCGAGCCTGAAGGGGTCTGGAGACAGCGCGGGTCTCGGTGTTTGGTGCATGCACTGAGCCACTGATTCGGGCTGCGTCCAGTACTGACTTTGGTTTCTGCCGCCAGGGCGCGGCCAAAGTCCTGATCTTCCCTGTGGTGCAGCAGTTCACAGAGGCCTTCGTCCAGGCCCTCCAGATACCAGACGGCCCCACGTCTGACAGTGGGTTTAAGATGGAAGTCCTGAAGGTAAACATTTACTGCGATGGAGGTGCTGGGGGTTTGAAGGGTGCTCTGAAAGCAGTGATTTTTTTCCCCCATAACACTTGTAACTCTTGGGGTTTTTCTCTTTAACTTCCCAGGCAGTGACAGCCCTGGTGAAAAACTTCCCAAAGCACATGGTGTCCTCCATGCAGCAGATTCTGCCTATTGTTTGGAACACCCTAACTGAGAGCGCAGCTTTATATCCTTTTCAGAAGGCTGACGGGCCTGCCAGCCCATGGTTGGGAATCTAGCCTTGGGTCCTAACGTCCATGTGGTTCCACTCGCTTAAAGAGTCTGCTCCTAGTGCTGGAGTGTACAGCACTCCCTTGTAGAGTGTGTCCAAAGCAGACTGCAGATTCTGTTTCTTTACTCTTCATTGTACTTATGTGAGGACAGAAGTAAACTACACAGAGGAAGTGGAAGATCCTGTGGATTCTGATGGTACGTGGCGTGTCTCATCTCAACAGGTGCACCACTTAGTGGGAAAGGGAGCCAGGAAAGGACAGAACAGAGGCAGGAACTTAGAGGCTTCATGCTCTTAAGAGTGTTCTCACCGAGTTTCCTCTAAGTGTATTAGATGTGGGGAAATGAGAAGTTGAAAATCATTGATCTGTTCCTCATAGGCATTTGCGTAAGTCTCGTGAAATTGTAGAATTTCTGAGTGGAAGATATGTTCAGTGTTTCTGATTCTTTTTTTTTTGGTTGGGGGGGGTGGTGCCTCGCTGCACGGCTTTTGGGATCTTAGTTCCCCGACCAGGTATTGAACCCACACCCTCAGCAGTGAAAGCGCTGGGTCCTAACCACTGGACCACCAGGGAATTCCCTGATTCTTTTACTTGAAAAGCCAAAGAGTACTTAATAGCCTCAAGTTCCTTTCTTTGACTCCTCAGCCCCTTCTTGCATTCCCTGGAGAATAATAATTAGCAAGTGCTTTAACTATTCATTAACTTACAGAGATGATGTAGTTCCTTTCCAGCGTCTGTGCTTTCCTTTTGCTTTCTTGTCATTAAAAGCTTTTCTCGTGTGTTTCCTGTAGGTGAAGTCCTGGGCTTTGAAAATCTCGTCTTTAGCATTTTTGAATTTGTCCACGCTCTCCTAGAAAATAGCAAATTCAAAAGCACCGTCAAGAAGGCCTTGCCTGAGTTGATTTACTATCTCATCCTATACATGCAGATCACCGAGGAGCAGGTAACCACGTATGGGAGACAGTGACCGGCTTGCATTCAGAGAGTGCAGCCTGCATGTGGGGTCTAAGTCAGGCGACCAAGTGATTTTGAAGAATAGACACCTGAAGAGTAACTTCATGGGAGGGTCTAGAAAGCTCTGATGTCATTATGTTGCCGAATCCCTGGGTGTTGGGGTTTTATCAACTCCTGTACTAGGTAATTGGGCTTTCAGAGTACTAATACTTTTACACCTATAGGACTGCCGACCAAAGGCCCAGATAGCCAGAAAAGCCTACCTTTCTCTATAAATAGTGAGATATAATAGAGTTCAGATCATTAGCCTGGTTGGTGAACCATTAGACCAGAAAAGGGCATTAAAAAATATGATAATGCCTGTCTCGTGTGAACAACACAAGGGTGGACGCGATTTTCCATTAAATGCCCATGAGACCTACTAGACTCAGCAAATTGATGTATCTGGGGGCAACAGCCACCTACAGCAGGAGGGGCCTTCTGCAGCGGCCTTTGCTGCTCAGCTTGTTAAAGGGCTCGCTTCTCTGCATCAAAGAGAGTAGCGTTCTGTTCAAGCTGAGAACAAGAGGCAGAGCCATTCCAGTGTGGATGGAAAGGGGGGCACACGGAGCAGGCGGGAGCCTCAGGGAGGCCTGGCGTCCTCGTCCTTTCAGATCAAAGTGTGGACGGCCAACCCCCAGCGGTTTGTGGAAGACGAGGATGATGATACCTTCTCCTACACTGTCAGGATCGCGGCCCAGGACTTGCTGCTGGTAAGAGGGCCGCCGTGACACGAGCCCCATGATCCTGAGCTGCTCCTCTTCTTCCGGATCCCTAGCCCAAGCTGAGCAGTGTTGTGGGGTGACTGTGTCGTAGACTTCTGGGGGATAAGAAGAGCATCTCGAGTGACGTCTGGTCCGGAGTTCCAAAGTCACTGCTCCCGGCTCTGATCTACGTGTAGATATTAGGTGTAAGAATTGTGCAGAGCATAGTGTTCTAATGCATAAGGATGCTTGAATCAGGAACTTCTCGGTTTCATTCACTCTTCAGCAAGAAGCTGTAGCACAAACTAGAGGCTGGCAAATTAAAAAAACTTGCCGAGAGGTTGGACACCCAGGTGGCTGCTCATGTTTCTCTGGCTCTGACTGGAGCCCAGGGCTGTCTCTAGGCTGAGGGTCTGTGAAGAAGCTGCCACCTGCCGCCTGTCAGGCGCGAGGCCTGTTCTCGTTGTTTCATTGTTGGTGAGCACTCCTTGTTATCCCGCGGTGTTTCTAAGGCACCTAGGAAAGACCACGCCAAGTTTCAGCTCGTAGATTAGCCTTGTATTTCCACAGTCAGGCTCCCAGAGAATAAATATCTGGTCCCCTGCCATCCAAAGCTGAATCTCTCATTGACCACTTAGGCTCTGCTGAATGTAGCCAGAGGGAGCTGTCCGTTTTGTGAGCTTCACAGTGCTTGGGCACTGCGGAAATACGGGTACTGCTTTAACGTAGAGACCTTAACACAATTAGGGGCTGTATTTTGAGTGTACCTAATTGGGCTCAGCCGTGTGTATGGAAAGGAGTTGGAACCATTCAGTGTGCAAGGAAGCTTGCAGTTTAATTTGCACAGAAACATTTGTTAGCGCCTCTCCTCCCACCAGGCTGTGGCCACTGATTTCCAGAATGAGAGCGCAGCAGCCCTGGCCGCCGCAGCAACTCGGCATTTACAGGAAGCTGAGCACACCAAGAATGGCGGCACCGGACATTGGTGAGAGTGGGCGGCGGGTGTCCCACTGAGGGACGTGCTCTGGGCATCAGGTCGGAGGCAGGCGCGTCCTTGCTTTGCGTTATCTGTTTTAAAGCAGTTCTTCCCATCCTTAAAACAGTTGGCTAAGATGCTTTTACCCCATTTTAAAAAGGTTTGAAAGGAAGGACTTTTGCTTTGTTTTTAATTAGAAAAACCTGTTATTATTAAATTACACCGTTTTCAGTTATAGGTTTAGATCGGAAGAGCAGCTCAATGCACTTTGGGGTCAGGCTGTGCTGAAACGCCCTTTCCTGAATTGGCTTCCCTCAAGCGTCTGTCGCTCTGACCGTGGGTGTGTGTGACCAGGCTGTGGTGTCCCTTTGGCAGGTGGAAGATCCATGAGGCGTGCATGTTGGCCCTCGGCTCGGTGAAGTCCATCGTCACCGACAGCGTGAAGAGTGGCAGGATCCCCTTCGACATGCATGGCTTCCTGACCAACGTCGTCCTCGCGGACCTCAACCTCTCAGGTAGGTTTCAGCACCGTGCTCAGGCCCACCATCAGCTCAGTCCTGTTGTTCACTTGGGCAGGTAAACCTCGGGGTGACCATTCTTCTTCCACCCTAAAGCTTGAGCTCGTCTGAACCTCCGAACTGCCCAGAGACCTTGACTCAAGCTTCACCCACTGAGAGACTAGGATTGCCTCGTTCGTAGCTCTTCATGCTGTTCTCCCACACTGTTCTCCCAGCCAGCGCTCAAGTCCCGGGGGTTTTCTGGCGTCTGAATAGGGTGCAGATTTGGCTGCTCTGCCTTGAGAACTCTGCTGCAAGCTCTGTCATTGCAAAGTCCCCACGCCCTCAGGCGGCCTGTGTGTGGTCCATCCTTTCTGTGTGCTTCTTGTCACTTTTCTCAAGCTCTTCTGTCTACATGATTAAAGTGTCCGTTCCCATGTCCACGTTCGCTACTAGCCTTAAAAAGTAGCCTCGACTGCGTGAGCCCGACTTCTCAGCAGCGCGGGGCAGCGGCTGAGAGGCGGCGTTGTCTCTGTGTGACGATCTCCGTGCCTTGTTCTCACCCTCAGAGCCCCCGGGGCTGTCTCTGCTTCCTCCTTGAGTACTTAAGTCGTGGGACCCCTGCGTCGTCGAGGCCGTGTCAGTCCACCGACTGCTTCCTCTCCGTAGGATGCCCTCTGGGTAGCTTAAGCCATTGGAAAATGTTCTCCACGTCTCCTTAGGCCAGCTGTTACGGGGCATCTCAGGCCTGAGTCACAGAATTAAGATGGTTGAGCATCCAGAGCTCCGGACCCACTGAGCACGTTCCTACTGGTTCTGCATTGACCACGTGCTGCGTTATGTTGTGGTTGACAAATATGTTTTCTTTCTCCTACTAGAATGTAAGATATTTGAGTACAAGCCATGTCTGATCTATCCTTTTGCCCCACAGTGCCTGGCACCTAATGGACATAGTGTAATCACGTGTTGGCTGACAGTGTTGGAATTTCTCAGACTCACCAGCATATGTTTTGTAGAACTTGCCCTAGCAGAGCTTTTCTGTACAAGCCATTCTCAAACTTTTTGGTCTCAGGACCCCTTTACACTTTAAAAAATTATCAGTGATCCCAAGGAGATTTTTTTGTGAGTCACATGTAGCAGTATTTAACATATTAGAAATTAAAACTGAGAAGCTTTCAAAATATAAGAAATGCAAGCATACGTTCCATTAGCTGTCAGAGCCATGGTGTCACACATCAGTAACCTCTGGAAAATTCCACCGTATACTCGAGAAGGAATGAGAATGAAAAAAGACAAATAATGTCTTGGTATTGCTATGAAGACAGTTTTAACTTTTGGGACTTCCAGGTGTTCTTGGGTGGTACTATCCATTATATGAATTAGTATGTAATTATTTGGCACCGTTTGCTGGTGCAAACTGCTGATTCTGTTGAATAGGTCCCATCAACTAAATGTTTATTGTACAGGTAACTAAGTTAAGCCCTATGACAGCTGAATAAGTATAGTCTCTGTCCTCAAGCATCTTATAATAGGCAAGGGGTAGTAATCCTTACACCAGTGCCTAGAATATCAAAACATATATTTGTATCATGTTAGAAAGCTAAAGACATGGGCTTAAAGCGGCAGAGATAGGATTACTTCAGCCCAAGAGATCGGTTAGATAATGCAAGGAGAGGTGAGTGTGTTGGCTTATAAACAAAGCACAGAAATGGCAAAGTAAGGTGTTGACTTCCTAGGGAGGGGTGTGTGCCTGAGTTTGGAAGGCACAAAGGGAAATGAGAGGTAATGCTAGAGTCACTGATCTGAGGGGACCTTGAATGCCGTGCGAATTTAGATGGGCTTTATTTGGTAGACTATGGAATTTGCTGACATTTTAAATAAAAGCATGACAGAGCTATAATTTACAGTGTTCCAATAGTGGTCCAAGAGTAGGAAAAAATTGGCAGTGGAGAAGACATCTTGAGGACTGACTAGCAGTGCGGTAAGGGGTGGTGAGAGCTGTGGTGGGAACAAGGGTGGGGGGGCTTTCTAGTCTAGGAATATTCAAAATGTACTTTGCAAATAGTGAAAAGTGAAACTAGGGAAATGATTCTGTGCCATAGGTCATACATTTGCTTTTATCTTTCAAGATCATGCTTTTTCTCTCCATTACGTTATGTATGTTAGGTGGTATCCAGTTACTGCAACAAACTGAGGAATAGTGGTGGGGAGGAGGGTGGGCAGTAGCAGAAACTTGTATTGTCCAGCCTCTAACTGCTCTCTCTTCCTCCCAGTGTCTCCTTTCCTCTTGGGCCGGGCCCTTTGGGCTGCCAGCCGGTTCACTGTTGCTATGTCCCCTGAATTGATCCAGCAGTTTCTTCAGGCAACAGTTAGTGGTCTTCATGAGACACAACCCCCATCAGTTCGAATTTCTGCAGTGAGAGCCATCTGGGGGTGAGTACGCCACCTTAGGACAACGGAAACTGTTTTAAGAGAAAGTTGCTCAGGGTAGAAGTCCCAAACAGCAGTTGTCCAGTGGATTATGTTGCTTGGAACTTTCTGAAGATCTCCTGCAGAATGGATGTTGGAAGGACAGGGAAAGAAACCATACCAGAAACATGGCTTCTGTGAGTCCCGGATACATCCTGTTCCCTTTTACTCCTCGTTCCTTTTCAATTCACTCCAGCTCTGGAATCATCTAGACCAACTCCCTGTCTTACAGAGAAGCAGAACCTGAGGCTCCGAGAGATAACTAACTTGCCTAGGGTCGCACAGCAGCGGGCCATAGAAGCAGGCTTAGCGTCATTTGGTTGATTGATTGCCTCTGTATTGGAAACCAAATTTGGGATAATGTAGCCTGGAAACACTGCTTATTTTTTCCCAATTTTACCTCTCTTTCTCACAGCTAGTGCACTAGTGGCTCTATTAGTCCTTTATTTATATTCCTTCTCAGACCACAGGGAGTATTGATGTTTTCAGGAGTATTTTCAAGTCCAAACTTACAGAGTCTCAGTTGAATCCTAAGAATTGCTTGAAACCCTAAAAACGCAGAGTTCACCTTCCACCTGCCTGCGCTACCTCCTTGCCTTTTGAAGCAGAGATTGAGGTGCTGGCATTACTGTATGTCTTTAGAAAGCATTGCTGGGGGAGGGGGGAGCGGGGGGGCGTGTCGGCAAGATGTCTGAATAAGATGTCCCTCGCTCTTATCCCTCCCACAACAACAATTTGGCATCTGTCCAAGTGAGGAGATGGTCAAACTCAGTGCCATCTAAGGACAAGGAGAGCTGTTTTGAGAAGACAAGCCCACATCCCAGCCACTGACTTGCCGACCATAGTCCCGGCTACAGCCCCATTTGGCTTTGGTTCTGTCATCGGCACTGTACACCAAGGGACCCAGGGGGAATCTCACCCACCTGTATGTCAGATAATAGAAACACAGACCTCGGTCCCAGCTGTGGATCTTGACGTGGTCCAGGACCTCCTGGAGAACACTGACTGAGACAGTTACCCACAGACGAGAGAGCCTTTGTCGAAGTCCAAAGCCCAGTGGAGAAGTTCTAGCACACCGCTGGAGCAAAAAAAAAATCCAAGATTGGACACTTGGAAGAGGTCAGTCAGTAAAGCCTGGAGGAGGTGACTGCTACTGCAGATGTGCAGGCAGCAGTGCAAGACATAAAGGAACATGAAAAACCAAGGAAGCATGATATCACAAAAGAAACACAATAATGTTCCAGTTAACCAACCCCAAAGGCGTGGAGATCTGTGATTTATCTGATAAAGAATTTCAAAACAGCCATTTTAAGGAGCTCCGTGAGCTACAAGAAAACACAGAAAGACAATTCCATGAAATCAGAAAAACAACTCACAGACAACACGAGAAGTTCAACAAAGAGAGAAATCATAAAAAAGAACCAGACAAATTCTGGAGCTGAAGGATACAGAGAATGAAATGGAAAATGCAGTAGAGAGCATCAGTAGCAGAATGGATCGGGCAGAAGAAAAAGCCTGTGAAATAGAAGGCAGAACCTTCAAAATTATCCAATCAGAGGAGGATAGAGAATAAAGAATGAAAAAGAAGGAAGAAAATGTGAACTATGGGATATCTTTAGGAGAAGCAGTCTACAAATTATTAGAGTCCCAGGAGAAGAGAGGGAGAAGGGGCAAAAAGCTTTTTAAAGAAATAGTGTCTGAAAACTTTCCAAATCTGAGGAGAGATTTGTACCTCCTACTTATAAAGCTAATATATCACCCCAAAATTTCAATCCAGGGTGATCTTCTCCAAGACAAAATGTAGTAAAAACTATCTAAACTCAAAGACAGAGGGAATTTTCCAAAGCAGCAAGAGGAAAAAACTGTTCTCTCATACAAGGGAACTCCCATAAGGCTAGCAACAGATTTCTCAGCAGAAACTTTGCAGGCCAGGAGACAGTGGGATGATGTATTCTAGGTGCTGAAAGAAAAAACTGCCAACCAAGAGTGCTTTAGCTAGGAAAATTGTCCTTCAGAACTGAAGACAAGCTGAAGACTTTCCCAGACAACAAAGCTGAAGGGGTTCTTCACCACTAGACCTGCCTTACAAGAAATGCCAAGAGGAGTTCTTCAAGCTGAAATGAAAGGATGCTAATTAATAATGTGAAAATATATAACACACTGGTACAGGTAAGTATATAATCGATTCGGAATACTCTGATACTGTAATATGGTGGTGTGTTAACCACCTAACTCTAGTATAAAGGTTAAAGGATGAAAGTGTTAAAAATAACTAGCTAAATACTTTATGATTATCATTACGAATACACAGTATAAAAGGAGTTAAATCGTGACATCAGAAACATTAAAGGAAGGGAATAAAGGGGTAGAATTTTTGTATGCAGTCAAAGTTAAGTTGTCAGTGTGAAATAGACTATCATATCTATAAAATGTCTTATGGTAGCCACAAAGCAAAAATCTATGATAGACGCACAAAAGAGAAAGAGAAAGGAGTCAAAGCATTCCACCACGGAAGATCACCATTCACGAAGGAAGACATCCAGAGAGAAGGGTCGGGGGAACAGGGGACTACAGAAGAGCCAGAAAACAGTTAATAAAATGGGCTTACTTATCAAAACTTATTTAAATGGATTAAATTCTCCAGTTAAAAGTCAAAGTAGCTGAGTGGATTGAAAAAGAAGACCCAACTATATGCTGCCCAAAAGAGACTATAGGTTTTAGTACACACATAGGCTCAAAGTAAAGGGATGGAAAAAGATACTCCGTGTAAGTAGAGACCAAAAGAGAGGGAGGGTATCTATACTTTTATCAAAGTAGACTTTAATTCAAAAGCTGTAACAAGGAACAAAGGTCATTATATGATAAGGGGGTTAATTCATCAGGAAGATACAACAATTATAAATATATGTGCACCTGCCATCAGAGCAGGTAAATATATTAAGCAAATATCAATATCTGAGAGGAGAAATAGACAACAGCACAATAATAGCAGGAGATTTATACCCCACCCTCAACAATGAATATGCTCATCCAAACAGAAAATCAATAGGGAAACGTTGGACTTAAACTATACTTTCAACCAAATGGACCCAACAGCATACAGAACATTCCATCCAACAGCAGCAGAACATACATCCTTCCCAAGCATGCATGGAGCATTCTCCAGGATAAGTCATGAAGCAGGTTTTAATGAATTTAAGATTAAAATAATACCAAGTATCTTTTCTGATCACGCCGAGATGAAACTGGAAATCAATTACAGTAGGAAAACTGGAAAAATCACAAATATATGGAAATTAAACAACACACTTCTAAACAACCCGTGGATCAAAGAACTCAAAAGAGAGATCTAAGAATATTCTGAGGGACTTGCCTGGGGGCGCAGCGGTTAAGAATCTGCCTGCCAATGCAGGGGACACGGGTTCGAGCCCTGGTCTGGGAAGATCCCACAAGCTGCAGAGCACCTAAGCCTGTGAGCCACAACTACTGAACCTGTGCTCTAGAGCCCGCGTGCCACAACTACTGAAGCCTGTGTGCCTAGAGCCCGTGCTCCACAACAGGAGAAGCCACCGCAATGAGAAGCCCACACACTGCAATGAAGAGTGGCCCCCACTCACTGCAACTAGAGAAAGGCCACGCACAGCAATGAAGACCCAACACAGCCAAAAATAAATAAATAAATAATAAATTAATTTTGAAAAATAATAAAGATATTCTAAAACACACGAAAATGGAAAATACAAATACCAAAACTTATGGGATGCAGCAAAAGGAGTTTTAAGAAGGAAGTTTATAGATAAAAACACCTACATTAAGAAAAAAGAAAGATCTCAAACAACCTAACTTTATACCTCAGGAATTAGAGAACAAACTAAGCCCAAAGGTAGCAGTAGGAAGAAGAGAGCAGCAATAAATAAAATAAAGAGCAGAAAAATATTAGAAAAACTTAGTGAGACTAAGAGCTGGTTTTTTGAAAAGATAAACAAAATTGACAGACTTTAGCTAGACTAAAAAGAAGAGAGAGAAGACTCAAGTACAGAATCAGAAATGAAAGGGGAAACTTTACAACTGATAACACAGAAAGACAAAGGTTCATAAGAGACGACTGTGAACAGGTGTATGCCAACAAATTGGATAACCTAAAAGAAATGCGTAAATTCCTAGAAACGTACAGCCTAACAAAACTGAATCATAAAGAAATTGAAAATCTGAACAGACCAATAACTAACAAGGAGAGTGAGTCAGTAATCAAAAACCTCCCATAAGACAAAAGCCCAGGACCAGGTGGTTTCACTGGTAAGTTCTACAGACATTTAAAGAAGAATTAATACCATTCCTTCTCAAACTCTTTCCAAAAAATTGAAGAGGAGGGAACATTTCCAAACTCATTTTACTAGGCCAGCATTTCCTGATAACAAAGCCATACAAGGGCACTACAGGAAAAGAAAACTACAGGCCAGTATGCCTGATGAATATAGACGCAGAGATTCTCAACACAGTACTAGCAAACTGAATTCAACAACGCAGTAAAAGGATCACAAACCATGATCAAGTGGGATCTATCCCTGGGGTGCAAGGATGGTTCAACATACCATAAATCGACAAATGTCATACACCAATTAATAGAATGAAAAATTAAAAATCACATGAATATCTTAATAGATGCAGAAAAAGCATTTGACAAAATTCAGTACTCATTCATGACAAAAACTTTCAAAAAAGTGTGTAGAAGGAACACATCCCAACACAGTAAAGGCCATATATGACAACCCCCCCCCGCCAGCTAACATCATATTCAACAGTGAAAGGCTGAAAGCTTTTTCTCTAAGATGAAGAACAAGGTAAGGGTACCCACTCTCACCACTCCTCTTCAACACAGTACTGGAAGTCCCAGCCAGAGCAATTAGAAAAGAAAAGAAGAAATAATGAACTATCACAAAGAGAAATTTAAAAAACAATCTCCTGTACGATTGCATCAAAAACAATAAAATGCCTAAGCATAAGTTTAACCAAGATGGTGAAAGATCTATACAGAGAAAACTGTAAGACATTGATGAAAGATTGAAGAAGTATACACAGAAAACTATAAGACATTGATGAAAGATTGAAGAAGACACAAATAGAAAGATGTTTCATACTCATGGATTGGAATAATGAATATTTTTCAAATGTCCAAACTACCCAAAGCAGTGTACAGATTCAGTGCAACCCCATCAAAATTCCAGTGGCATTTTTCATAGAAGAACAAAGAATTCTAACATTTGTGTGGAATCACAAGAGACCCTGAATAGCCAAAACAATCTTGAGAAAGAAAAACAAAGCTGGAGGCATCACACTTCCTGATTTTAAACTATATTACAAAGCTACAGTAATCAAAAAACAGTGTGGTATTGGCATAAAAACAGACACAGAGATCAGTGGAGCAGAACAGAGAGCCCAGCTATAAACCCACACTTACATGGTCAATTATTTTATGACAGAGGAGCCAAGAATATACAGCGGGGGAAGGACAGTCTCTTCAATAAATGATGTTCGGAAAACTGGACCCTTATCTTACACCATATACTTAGGTCACCTCAAAATCAATTAAAGACTTGAACCTAAGACCTGAAACCATAAGACTCCTGGAGGAAAACATAAAAGTTAAACTCCTTGACATTTGTCTTGGCAATGATTTTTTGTGTTTGGCAACAAAAGCAAAAGTAAACAAGTGGGACTACGTCAAACTAAAAAAGCACAGCAAAGGAAACCATCAGCCAAATGAAAAGGCAACCTACTGAATGAGGGAAGATATTTGCAAACCATTTATCTGATAAGCAGTTAATATGCAAAATATATGAAAAACTCATACAACTCAATAGCAGATAATCTGATTTTTAAAAATGGCAGAGGACTTGAATAGACACTTTTTCTAAAGAAGACATACAGATAGCCAACAGGTACATGAAAGAGCGCTCAACATCACTAGTTATCAGGAAAATGCGCATCAAAACCACAATGAGGGCTTCCCTGGTGGCGCAGTGGTTGAGAGTCCGCCTGCCGATGCAGGGGACACAGGTTCGTGCCCCGGTCCGGGAGGATCCCACACACCGTGGAGCGGCTGGGCCCATGAGCCATGGCCACTGAGCCTGCGCGTCCAGAGCCTGTGCTCCGCAACGGGAGAGGCCACAACAGTGAGAGGCCTGCGTACTGCAAAAAAAAAACCAAAACAAAACAAAACACAATGAGCCACCGCCTCAAACTTGTTAGAATGGCTATCATCAAAAAGACAAGAAATAAAAAGGTTGGTGAGGGTGTGGAGAAAAGGGAGCCCTTGTGCACTGCTGGTGGGAATGTAAATTGGTGCAGCCACTGTGGAAAACAGTATGGAGGGTCCTAAAAAAATTTAAAAATAGAACTACCATTTGATCCAGCAGTCCCATTTCTGTGTATATATCCAAAGGAAATGGAAACAGGATCTCGAAGAGGTGTCTGCACTCCTGTGTTTATTGTAATATTATTCACAGTGGCTGAGACATGGAAACAACCTGAGTGTGCATCGGTGGTTGAGTGGATGGAGATGTGTGAGTATTCGGTGGACCATAATATAACTCAGCTGCGAGAAGGAGGGAACGCCTGCCGTTTGCAGCAGCGTGGATGGACCTTGAGGGCACGGTGCTGAGTGAAATAAGCCTCACAGAGGAAGACAGATACTGCATGGTATCACTTATATGTGGAATCTTTTCAAAAGCCCAACTCATTGTAAAGGAGAGCAGGAAGGTGGTTGCTGAGGGTGGGGAGCCTGGAGAGATTGATGAAAGGGTACATGCTGTCGTCGGTCCGATGACCAAGGGCTGAGGATCTAACGTGACATATGGTGACTGCATCGTGTAACGGGACGTAGAAATTAGTGTTCTCACCCAGAAGAAGGTAAATCCGAGATGATGGACCGTGTCAATGACCTGGACGTGGGAAATCTTTCACGCTGTGCATGTACGTCCAGTCACCGCAGTGGACACAGCTAACCATTTTATAGGTCGGTCACGCCGCAATAAAGCTGAGAAGAATTTAAATTTAAAGAAATTTCAAGTTTGTTTAAATTTTATATTACTCTTAAAATCAGAAAAAATATGTGAAGAGAACTCTCTTTTTTTTTAGTAGTTTTCAATTCTCTGACTACATGGGCATTGGTTTTCTGGAAAGGTGTAACAGCTGTCTCTGGAAAAGTGACAAAAGCCATGAACGTGCACGGCAAAGAAATGGACACTCATACCTGTTTATAAAGTTTTACATCATGTGTGGAAGAGTGGACCCCAGGTTAAGAGCTTCCTGTGAAGGGCTGCTAGCTGTGCTTTCTTTCACAGCCAGGATTCTCCGTTTGGCCCTTTCCCTCTTGTTTTCCAGCCAGTTTCAGTCTGGCTTATATTCTCATCATGTCATTGAAGTGCTCATTCTCATGTCACCAGCAGCCCTTTCCTGGTCATCGTACCACCTTGGCTTTTCTTTCTTTTACCCCAGTTTTAATATATTCATTCGTATCATAGTGTATGTATTATTGCAAACTGCCTTAAACCATTTCTGAAACAAGATATTGATTGACAGATACTTCCACTTGTGTCTCATTTCTCTAGTCATATTTATGCCAGCCTTTCTCCAGAGCTCCAAATTAATGTATGTGCTTACTGGCTATGCCAGGATGGGTATCTTACAAGCACCTGAAAACTAACACATCCACTACTGAGCTTACTGTTTACCACCTCCAGGCCTACCCTACCTGTAGTCCCTGTTATAGTAAAAGTACAGATCTTGTACCTTTAGATCTTATACCTAAAGATAGAGGTCTGTACTCCCAGAGATGCCAGCTCTCTACCAGGGTTGGTGCCTTCGCCTCTCCTCCCTTCCTCCCTCTCCACTGTGGCTGCCCTGGCTCATGTGCTCAGCTTCTTGTGCCTGAAAATTAAAACTCATGGCTCTGGTTGTGCTCTTCGAACTCTGGGATACAGGTACCCAGAAGAAAGTCAGAGTATACCGGACGGTCCGTGAGGCCACAGGATAAATATGGAGCATTTTCCTGGGATGTCGGTTTTCCCTGAAGACTGTGGGGTAGGGCAAGGAAGAGATTAGGTGTTAGGAGTAATTTGTAAAAAAAAAAAAAAAAAAACTTTGATATACACTGGCTTCCAAGATAAAGTCTAACCTCCTTAGCATGGCATAGAAGATCCCATATGATCTGGCCAGATGATGCACTCTGTGGTCTCCCAGACTCTGTAAACCCTTAGAATGAGAAGCAGCGGGAAGAGGTAGGGCACAACTCAGTCCCAGTGGAGATGGATGCAGAATCTAGTCTGACGAGCCAAGAGCTGCCCACGGCCAGATGCTGAGCCAGCTCTTAAGGAGGAGTTAGATTAGAGCATGGTGGCATTGAACATAGAGATGTTATAGATGAGGAGCTCCCTGACAATCCAGCGGTTAGGACTTGGTGCTTTCACTGCCAAGGGCCTGGGTTCGATCCCTGGTTGGGGAGCTAAGATCCTGCAAGCCGCGAGGTGTGGCTTAAAAAAAATGGATGTCATGGACCAAAAAAACAAAGAATCTGAACAAATGTGCGATCTAAGCCCGCAGGTTTACTAGTCACTGTGGACCTTTGAACCCAGCAGCTGGTACAAATAATATGGTTGTAAGACACTTAAAAATTAAGTTAAGAAAAACCATTTATTGAGAACCTGGGGTCTGGGGGCCTTGTTTCTGCAGTAGGTTCTTTTAACATAGAGAAACAATGTTTTTGTTGACTTTTTTTTTTTTTTTTTTTTTGCGGTACGCGGGCCTCTCACTGCTGGGGCCCCTCCCATTGCGGAGCACAGGCTCCGGACGCGCAGGCCCAGCGGCCACGGCCCACGGGCCCAGCCGCTCCGCGGCATGTGGGATCTTCCCGGACCGGGGCACAGACCCGTGTCCCCTGCATCGGCAGGCGGACTCCCAACCACTGTGCCACCAGGGAAGCCCTTTATTGAGTTTTATTACCGTTCTGAAAATAACAAAAGTAAAGACTTAGATGATATATTTTTAATGATTGTATCCCATTGGACGTGGTAAGCAGCACCCAGTAAATATTTATTGATTGAATAAGAGGCGAATAAGGTAGAACTATGTATAGAAAACAAACTTTTTTTAAGAAATAAAACTTCCTTTTTTTAAATCTTTAAATTTTAATTTTATATTGGAATTTAGTTGATTAACAATGTTGTGTTGGTTTCAGGTGTACAGCAAAGGGATTCAGTTATACATATACATGTATCCTTTTTCAAATTCTTTTCCCATCTTGGTTATTAAAAGAGTATTGAGCAGAGTTCCCTGTGCTATACAGTAGGTCGTTGCTGGTTATCTATTTTAAATATAGCCACGTGTACATGCCAATCCCAAACTCCCAGTCTGTCCCTCCCACCCACCCCCGTAACCATAAGTTCGTACTCTTTTAAGTCAGTGAGTCTGTTTCTGTTTTGAAAACAAACTTTTAAACCCTGCAAATAGTACACCAGTTTTTTGAGTATGTGTAAAATGTTTATATACATTGATCTCATCTTAGGATGCAAAAAAAAAAACTCCAAAAGGTATAAAATCTTGGTAACATGGAAGTTAAAAAATAGTCTCCTACTAAATAACAGTTGTATTGGAAAAGATTTCAAAGCAC
Source organism: Monodon monoceros (assembly GCF_005190385.1). NCBI lineage: Eukaryota > Metazoa > Chordata > Mammalia > Artiodactyla > Monodontidae > Monodon > Monodon monoceros. The sequence continues at coordinate 919,918 of NW_021703774.1, read as the reverse complement.
TGTTCGGAAAATTATATCTGTATCTTAGGGATGTGGCTAAGACAGCGGTCTGAGGAGTCATAATCCATCTGACTCAATATCTTAATAATTTGGATGCAGCCATGACTGGGATTTGCTTCAAAACGAAATAGAGGGATGAGAGACATTTTAAAGGAAGTAACAAAGACCAAAGCAGAAATAAATTAGAAAACATAGAAATGATGGTGGTGATAGTTCTAAAAAAAAAGCCACAGAAAGATATAAAAAGTTAATGAGCTCTAGAAGTTGCTTCATAAAGCTTCACATGAAAATGCTGTAACACATAATGCTGATTGGAAAAACCAGGAATTGAGGGACCCGCTGATGAGTAGTTTTTGCTTATTTCTTGCTCTCCAGTTATTGTGACCAGCTGAAAGTCTCAGAGAGCACCCACGTGCTTCAGCCCTTCCTCCCCAGCATCCTGGATGGCTTAATTCACCTGGCGGCTCAGTTCAGCTCAGAGGTCCTCAACCTGGTGATGGAGACCCTGTGCATCGTTTGTACGGTAGACCCAGAGTTCACAGCGAGCATGGAGAGCAAAATCTGCCCCTTCACCATCGCCATCTTCCTAAAGTACAGTAACGGTATGCGCGAGGCTGCGCGAGGCGGGTGGGGGGTGAGTGGGCGGGGATCGGTGAGCGCTTCCCTGGGTCTGATGGTCTTAGCATTAGAAGCAAAGAATGTGACTTTGAATTAGCGAGAGTAGGGTCGTGCTATAGATCAAGCAGCACTAAACAGCAGAGAACGTATGCCTGTAACTCTTGCTGTCTAGTAGGAACTGGGAAGAAAGATAACGAAGAAAGCTAACCGGCAAGACATGTAATCTGGGACTTTGACAGTAAAGTAAGGGAATTGAGCAACTAAATCAAAAGCTTCCTAAAAGAAGAGGCCTAGAACTATAACTAGAAAAGGAAAAGTGAAGAAGGAGATGCATGGAAAGGTTTACGAATAAGGTGTTCATTGCGTGTTTTTTATAGTAGCAAAAATTTGGAAACAGTAAGAGGTTAATTAATTATATCTATAAAATGGAATGCTGTGCAGCCGTTAATAATCAAACCTCAAAGGAATTGTTAAAGCCATGAGGAAGCGCTCACCTTGTAGTAAGTGAATAGATTGTTTTCCAAAATGCGTAGAATATAACTACAAGTTTTGGTTTTGCTTTAGAAAAGGATGTATGTGTGGATATGTATATAGAAAAATTACCAGAAGAAAATGCATCAAAATGTTAAGGGTAGTTATCTCTAGGTGGTGGAATTACAGGTGTATTTTTTCCTTTAATACTTTCCTGCATTTTAAGTTTTTCTGCAGTCAGTGTGTATTAGAAATATTGAGGACATTTGTATCTGAAGAGCGAGTATTGAAGCTTGGAAGGGGGTTGGTTGTGTAACGTGATGTCATACTGAACATTTTATTCAATTCGTTCCTTCACTTAAAAATGTGTCCTAAGGAGGGTTCCACACTGCACTCTTAGATAGTCCTTGTTCTCTCCGCCCGTCACATAGTATTTATTCCATAAATACCATCATCTATTTACCCATTCTGTTCATGGACCTCTGGGTTGTTTACAGTTTTTGTCTATTACGGACAACACTGCGGTGAACTTCTAACGTGTGTCTTAGTGCCCTGCACACTGCATACGTTGTCTCATGCTAGGTAGGGGAGGGCTTTATATTTTTCTTACACAAAGCAGGTCAAGCTGAAGTTGCATTTCTTCACGAGCCCCTGCTTTTGGAAGGCTTTACCTTTTGCCCTCCGATGGCTTTGGGAGTTCTTGTGCGCGGTGACCACCCCCAGGAGATGTGCGTGGTCCTCGTCGACACGTGGGAACCTGGGAAGAGTCAGTGCTTGGGCAGTTTCTGAGACTGATGTCTTCTTAACAAAGTATCAGTGGGGGCGTTTTTTCCCCTTAAGCATTTGTTTTCATAATCAGTCCAAGTTTCACAAGAATACAGACATTAAAGATTTGTCCCAGAAAAAGAGGCAGGTTTTGTTTTAGGAATAGCTGTTGCTGACTCGTCCCTGACTTCGTGAGATCACACACATGCTGTCTCCCAGACAGCTAGCAGCTCTCCCTGCTTTTCAGGTTACTCCGGTGGCCCCAGCAGGTCCCGGGTCAGTGATGTGTAATCAAAGCAGAAGTTGTAAACATAAGGACACCAAGCGGGGAAAACCGCGGTGGGGTGGGGATGGCGGTGTGCTGAATTGGGCGATTGGGATTGACATGTATACACTGATGTGTATAAAATTGATGACTAATAAGAACCTGCAGTATAAAAAAACAAACAAAAAACAACTAATACTAAACTTTCTTTGGGTTATTTGTATGGAAATATGTTAATATAAATGTTTCAGACATTACATGAAATTTCTAAAAAAAAAAACAACAAAGCAGAAGTTGTTCACTTCAGTTAGGGCCAACAACAGGCAGCATTAAGGCAGAAGCACACACAGACCGCCAGGCGGGGGGACTCATGTTGCCTTCTGCACTTCAGATCCTGTGGTCGCCTCGCTGGCTCAGGACATCTTCAAGGAGCTGTCCCAGATTGAAGCCTGCCAGGGCCCCATGCAGATGAGGCTGATTCCCACCCTGGTCAGCATCATGCAGGCACCAGCAGACAAGATCCCTGCGGGGCTCTGTGCGGTACGGCAGTCGTTACGGGGCCGGGGTGGGGATGAGAGCGTGAGCGAGCCCTGCACGAGCCCCCCGAGATCCCACCCCGCTGACGCCGACCACCAGCAGCGTGATGTGTTCGTGGGGTGATGTTCCTGGGCTGCTTCACCCACGAGGACAGTGGGTGGTTCTCAAGGCTTTCAGAAGGGAGCTCTTGTTCCCAAGGTGCCCTCGGTGATTGGACAGTCCCATGATGACACTGTCCCTGGCTGTCCAGTCAACCTCCGCCCCCGCCCACCCCATGGCTTCTCGCGTGATGAGCTGCCGCCAGGAGACTGAGCGTACCCTCTGCTGTCTTCCTCTTCCAGAAACGCGCCTTTCATTATGAGTGTCTCTGGGTTGGTGGGTGGGCTCCTCACAGTAAGGATCTTGTTGTTGGGCCCCCTCCGCCCACCCCAGAGGCAAGCCCGACTTCTCTCCTGCAGACGGCCATTGACATCCTGACCACGGTCGTGCGGAACACGAAGCCCCCCCTCTCCCAGCTGCTTATCTGCCAGGCTTTCCCTGCTGTGGCCCAGTGCACCCTCCACACGGATGACAACGCCACCATGCAGGTATCTCCGTGCAGGTATCACCACGCAGGTGTCTGAGCCGCGGTGCCTGTGCAGCAGGCTGAGAAGTTGGACACCATTTCCTGCCTTTGAGATAGAAACCCCTCAAATCCGTATCTACCCAGAGGACCCAGGAAGGGTTCCGACTGCTAAAACCAAGACGTTCTGTGCGTCTCAGAGGTGTGAGTGCCAGCCATCCTGCTATCTGTGTCTGGGTGTTGCTGTGGCGGAAGAGATTATAGACGTACAGACTAATGAGGTCAGCAAAGGGACCGGCCTTTGGAGATCTGTAGGCAGCGTGGTTGGTGTGAGTCTGCTTTATTCTCACAGAGACCTGCAGTCCTCCCAGTTACTGCTGTGTCTTAGCTCTGTTTTCTCAGTACCGGAGGTAGAGCTTTACGGTTGAAACTCCGTTTGCGTGTCCATTCTCCCTTTGATGAGAAGCGCGCGTTTCTGAGCTAACCGATGCGGCACAGCAGAGACAGGGTGGTGCGCGCCTGTGTCTGCAACGGCGCGGCCCCAACTCCGGCGGGATGAGCCCCCCAGACCCTGCAGACGGAGGGCTTGTGTGCCCGCGGCTGACCTGGTCCCCTCCCTTGTCTCCCAGAATGGTGGTGAGTGCCTGCGGGCCTACGTGTCGGTGACGCTGGAGCAGGTGGCCCAGTGGCATGACGAGCAGGGCCACAATGGGCTGTGGTACGTGATGCAGGTGGTGAGCCAGCTCCTGGACCCCCGCACCTCTGAGTTCACTGCCGCCTTCGTGGGCCGCCTCGTGTCCACCCTCATCTCCAAGGCGGGGCGGGAGCTGGGGGAGAACCTGGACCAGATTCTCCGTGCCATTCTCAGCAAGATGCAGCAGGCGGAGACGCTCAGCGTCATGCAGGTAGGACGGCCCCAGCCCCAGAGACGCTGGCGAGGGAACGGCCACGCTGCCCTCTGTTTCCTGCCTGGCTGCCTGAGTCCCTGAAGCAGGTGTCCTCCTGTCCCACCAGTCCCTGATCATGGTGTTTGCCCACCTGGTGCACACGCAGCTGGAGCCCCTCCTGGAGTTCCTGTGCAGCCTCCCGGGGCCCACCGGCAAGCCTGCCCTGGAGTTCGTGATGGCCGAGTGGACCAGCCGCCAGCACCTCTTCTACGGGCAGTACGAGGGCAAAGTCAGGTGGGGCCGCGTCCTCCTCCTCTGGGCCTTCCGCCTCTTCCCCTGACTTGAGCTACCCAGCTGCCCGTTGCGTTCCTTTTCCCTCTGTTTCTTTCTGGCTAAACTGTATATTCAAGTAGCTGCCCTCTTGAAATTCCCAGAAGATAGTCGTCGCAGGTAGAGCGTGTGTTTTTGATCTCTGCTGGCTAGAGACCCTCCCCTGCCCGCACCTTCACCCAGCTGAAGGAAGCCCTGCTGGCGGCTTCCTCTTCTTCACAAACCCAGCTTTCTGACTTTCTGTCCACGGCGTCTCGTCACCCCACACTCCCTCTGGTGCGGACGTCGTCGTGCTGCTCACCCGCTCCGGCTTTGTTCAAGGACAGCTCTCATCCGACCGTCCGTAGGAACACGAGATCCCCTTTTCAGCCAGACTCTCTTCTGTGCCCTAATTAGTTGTGAAAGCACTTGCACGCTCCACGTGTCGGGACGTAACTGCCTGTCTCCTTGGGGTGCACTCCGAGGGGGCAGCTGATCGGCCCTCTCTGGCTCTTCCTCGCCAGCTCTGTGGCGCTGTGTAAGCTGCTCCAGCACGGCATCAACGCGGATGACAAGCGGCTGCAGGACATCCGCGTGAAGGGGGAGGAGATCCACAGCCTGGACGAGGGCACCCGCACCCGCTCCAAGTCGGCCAAGAGTGGGTGACGCTGCTCCCCTCATACACACGCACTGCCACCCCCACCCCCACCCCCACCCCCGGGGCTCAGGACACCTGGGCTGGGAGGCAGTTAAGACATGGTTGTTAGCGATGGGTTTGATAAGAAGCGGCAGAAAACCCCAGGTGAACAGTGGAGCAGAGCGTGGGTCCTGCTGCTGCTGCAAGTGGACAAGAGTCCCAGGTACAGGGATCCCCAGCATCCAGCTTCATTCTGGGCCTTGGATACCCACTTCTAGTGTCTTTGTGTCTGATTGCCTTTGGCCCATGACTCTGGTGATGTGTGGGCAGAGCGCATAGCTGCCTTCTTTTTTTTTTTTTTAATTTACCATCTTAACCCTTTTTTTTTTAATTTATTTTTTCTGCATTGGGTCTTCGTTGCTGCACGCAGGCTTTCTCTGGTTGCGGGGTGCACGGGCTTCTCACTGCGGTGGCTGCTCTTGTTGCGGAGCGCAGGCTCAGCAGTTGTGGCTCGCGGGCTCTAGAGTGCAGGCTTAGTAGTTGTGCCTCACAGGCTTAGTCGCTCCGTGGCATGCGGGATCCTCCCGGACCGGGGCTCGCACCCGTGTCCCCTGCATCGGCAGGCAGACTCTCAACCACTGCGCCACCAGGGAAGCCCTGGAGCTGCCTTCTTTAACTGCAGGTTTGCGCTCACCTGTGCTGTTTCTCAAACTGCAAGTCCCAGGGCCCGGAGTGCTCCACCCTGTGCAGGTCGCTGGTTTGCAGGCTTTTTTACTGGCAAAGCCTGTCTCCTTTGGTCCCTGAAATCTCTCATCTCTCCTGACTTGTAAACTCCTGTAGCGTGGCGCAGAACGAAGCTATTTAATTTTCCGTTGTGCCTCAGGGCTGGGTGCGGGCTGGGCAGTGGAGTGGGGCGGGGGGTGGCGCACTGCCTCGCGGGGCAGCGGCCCAGGGACAGTGGGACGTGGAGCCGCCTCCTCCTTCCAGACCCTGAGCGCTGGACCAGCGTCCCCCTGCTGGTCAAGATCCTGAAGCTGATCATCAGCGAGCTGTCCAGCGTCACGGAGGCCAACGCCGCGCGCCAGGCCGCCCCCGCAGAGTGGAGCCAAGGTGCCCGCCCTCCCTGGAGGCTGGGTTGGCAGCCAGGCCCCGGGCTCGCAGATCGCTGGCTGGCTGTCAGAGTCCCCGACGGCCCAGGCTGATCTCCAGGGTCTGCCTGCAGCACCTTGGGGGTGGCCAGGAGGCCAGCGCTTCCGGCCCCGATTGTTCCACAGAGCCTCTCGGCCTGTTCTCTCCCCACCAGCACGCTTAGTTTTCCCAGTCGGACTTGGTGAGGGGATCTGGCCTGGTCCTCTGCCACGGGCCCGCGGGGCTTCTGTGTCCCGGCCGGTCTGGGTGTGGGAGGGGGACGCGTGCGCGTGCTGCAGCTGCTTCTCGGCCCCGTGCAGATGACTCCAGCGACATGTGGGACGACCAGGAGGAGGACGACGACGACGAGGAGGACGGCCTGGCGGGCCAGCTCTTGTCCGATATTCTTGCCACGAGTAAATACGGTGAGCATCGGGGCCAGCCCCGCGCACGCCGGCACCAAGAGCGGGGCGCCCAGGGAATGTCCCGTGGGCTTGTGTACCCCTTGACCTCAGCCGTGTGGGTGCTGCCTGCCCCCCGGGGCCTGTGCGCCCTGACCCTCCCTGGCTTGGTGTCTCTCCAGAGGAGGATTACTATGAGGATGATGAGGAAGACGACCCTGATGCCCTGAAGGACCCTCTCTATCAGGTCGATCTGCAGGTGAGGGTGTCCAGAGACGGTGTCTCGCCAGCAGCCGCGGCTCAGCACCATTGCGGCTCGGCTCGGCCTCGTCTCGCCCGGTGGGCAGGGCTGGGGGAGGGCGGGGACTCTGCACCCAGGGGCTTCCTGCCCCTGCCCCGTGCTGGAATCCAGCTTCCTGGGGCTGTGTCCTAGCGGTGGATTGCAAGGTGTGGTCTTGGGAAATCCCTGTGGAATTCAGTCTCTGGGTTGAACCTTCCCTAGAGCCAAGAACGGGCAAGCATCCCTGGGGCACTGGCACTAGTGTGAAGGCCAGTGGTTCCCGCCCTCAGGGACGCCTCCCTCCTCGTTCCTCCAGGCGTACCTCACGGACTTCCTCTGCCAGTTTGCTCAGCAGCCCTGCTACGTGGTGTTCTCAGGCCACCTCAACGACCACGAGAGGCGGGTTCTGCAGACCATTGGCATCTGAGACGGTCCTCGGTCCTCCTCCCGCCCCGACGCACACCGTTCTGCGGCCCTCACTGGCCTTGAGATGCACTTTCTTCTCAGCCGGGAGCGGCCTCTGCAGAGTGACACTGACAGTACAGACCAGGCTCACCAGTGCCATCACCTAGGAATGCTGGAACAAAGGACATTTCCCAAAGTACCCTGAAGAAGCCCGTCTCTGGAACCTTTTTGTCCCCAGCTGTGTCCACCTCTGCTCCTAGAGTCCTCTGCTGGCCGGGCCAGAAACATAGTGCCCAGAAGGGTTTTACGTGTTCGTGGATTATTTGGCCTCGCCTGAGGAGCACCGGAAGTCACGACCGTTGAGATTCTAAAGTGGACCTGTTTCCTTTCGCAGGACAGCTGACGTGTTCAGATAGGAATACCCTCGGGAGACAGTGGTGTTTTCTGCCCCTACCGCAGACGTGCTGGGTCTCGTAGGAGCGAGGGGAAGCAGCGCCAGGGACCCCTGTTCCTCCTGCGGCACTGAGACTCCCCGTCGAAGGAGGTCATGTTGGTTTTGCCTCGTTGCATGACAGCCCCTCCCCGACGCTGTTCCTCTGTATACGTGCGCGCACGGGATAAGCCAGACACGTGGCAATTTGTTTTTCCTTTTTTAGAAAAAAAAAAAAAAAAAATGGAAAAACAGATTTTTTTTAAAAGTCCACCTGACCCAACCATATTTAACATGCCTCTCACACACATCCCCACACAGTCTGATATTCAGAGGCTCCCCCTCTCCCTCAGGAATTCTCTAAGATGGGTAAGTTGTAGCCCTCAAATTTGCAATGTGTATTTTTCTAGGAGAGTAAAGTAATCTTTACAAATGAATTTAGTCTGCATGGTATAAGGTGTCTCAGCACCTCTGCCTTCCATTCCTTTTAGAAGGAAAATTAAAATGGGAAAGGCTTAGGTAGAGCCATGTAGTAGACACCCTTGTGTGTTTTAGCTGACCTAGAGGAAATGATTGATTCTCCTAGTTGGGAATTGTCTGTGGTGGGCTCAAAAGTGAATGAGGATAAGAAATCAGGAGGAGGAAGGTGAATTAGCCCGGCAGCCCCTTTCTTGGTGCTGCCCACACCCAGCGCCCCATTTTTAATAGCTGCAGAGCGTTCCTTTAGGGTGGCGGTGTCAGCGGGAAAAGAGAATATAAACTGAATTTAACTCTCTCAAGGAAAGACCACCCCCCATGGGCATTGATTCTGCGGGGCTGCCTCGGGAGCCTCGGGACTTGTTGCCGCTAGGTGTCCCTGCTGGTCACCGCCCCCCACCTGCAGTGGAAAGCCTGGGAGGGGGGTGGTGTGTGTGTGTTCCCGGGGCTGCCAGCCAGGCCCTGGGCTCATGCCGCCTCTGACCACTGCTCCTCCCCCCATGATTCTGGGGAGATGACGGCACGTCTGGCCACTGGTGCTCAGAGACTCGCCCCACGGTTGTAGGTCTGAAGACAGGGCTCGGTGCTGAAGGTCCACCAGGCCAGGATGTCCCGGATAGGCACAAAGGAGTGGTCTCGTGCCAGCAGCATGGGAGGCGCGGGGCTCCCACACAGTGGCCGGGCCTGCTCCCTAGGAAGCCTGTCTGCATCCAGTGCCGGAGTGATCCTCCAGCGAGGTCCTCTCCTCCTGCTCTCCTCTCGCTGGTTTTGGGGAGGACCGGGCCTCCTGCCTCAGAACTTGAGTCCTGAAGGAAAGGGTCACGGCAGCATTTGGGGGGCTACCCCCGCCCCACAGACTTAGCGCTGTGGGCGAGAGCAGAGGCAGCCCTCGGCGTGCAGGCTTCCAGAGCGCTGTCACACACGCATCCCGTTTACCTCGACAGCTGGTTCCCACTAGACGTTTCCATTCTGTCCTTGAGGAAGAGAGTTCAGAGACTACATCCGTTGTCAGGGCAGGAGGTGAAGAAGACCTGCTGGAGGCCCGGGGAACTGACAAAAAGTTACTCTCTAGCTCCTCCTTTGTGTCTGTCTTTTTGGCCAGAGAGCTAGCTCCAGTATGGAAAGGGTGGCAACCTGTTTGCAAGGAGTTGGAGTTCAAGGTCAGACCGTTGGAGAATAAGAGCCCTTGGCTGTTCTGAGATCCTTCAGGTCCCCTGACCCTGAAGAACAGCGGCGGCTAGGACACCAGGGCCTCGCCCAGGGCTTCACAGAGCTCTCAGTGGAGAGAAGGCGCACGGGTACGAAAGCGCACAGGCGGGAAAGGAAGCCGAGGAGCACAGGCCCCTGACCTTCGAGCGCCGCTGCCTGGGGAGCACGGACCAGCCAGTGACTCAGGCAAGCACGATAAAGTGTAAAAGAGCGAGTGATGTCAAACTGGCCTCAGTGTCTAGTTTTAATAACATACCAGGTGAAATCTGGACACGGTAAAAGCAAAAGCATTAGGAAAGCAAAAGTGGGTAACTGTCCACCAGCTCTCTGCAGATTAACCCATCGGGTGGTTTATGGTGTGCCCCAGGGCACTCTGTCCTCAGCCCTCCTTTGATGTAAGTGGCTGGTGAGGGCTTTTTTATGCCTTACCTTCCGGAAGAGGGTTTGAGGCCATTTACAGAAGAAATAGGTCCTAGACAAGGGCGGAGGGGGAGGCACTGATCCTATCCTCAGATACGGTCCAAACATCTCTACAAGCTGCAAAAAGTGGGCAGAATCTCTGTGTAAGGTTTTCAAAGATGAGGATTGACAAGAGCATCCATGAAAAAAGCCAAGGATTCCAAAGCACCGCTGTTGCACAATCCCGTGCCAGTACTGAGTGTCTGTGATGCCAGGAGCTATTCACGCGTCTCTGCAAAACCCCCGTACAGACGAAGGCTGGGGTTGCAGCACAGCGTCCAGAGCGTCATGTACGGCAACCTCGAGCTTCCTGTGCCTGGCAGCGGGCCTGGAGTGCTCTGTCCCGTCTGGTGTCCAACGAGGACTCTGTGACAGAGGAGGCCCATCTACAAGGGGAAGGCCAGGTGGACGGCCTGGATCGTGTCGAGGAAAGAAGCTGGAAGGGCTGGGGGACTTGGGCAGACGGGACATCGCTCTGGAAGGTTAAAGGCCTGTCCCGTGGAAGACACTAACCCGGCAGACCCGTGGCCACTAAGGAGATGGTAACACAGCCGATTTCCTGGCTCCTCTGTTTCCATTGTGTTTCAGCAAACATCAAGCCTCTCTCACATGCAAGGCCGTTGCCGGGTGCAAGGGGCTTGGCCCCTTCCCCAAGGAGCCAGTCTAGTAGGGGATGAGAAACAGTGCGGTGGCTCTGGGGATGTTACGAGAGAAATTGGTTCTGGGTTGAGTGCCCACTGCCCGAAGGGAATGGCTAATGGCGATGGGGTAGGCTGCCCTTGCAGGGCGGCTGACAGCTGCCGATGCACAGAAGCACAAAATGCAGGGCTGCTCTACGTGTCACCTGTTGATCTCGTTTAGACCTTCTGCCGTGGATCCTTGACCGTGGCTCGGGGAGGAGGGTGTTAGGGGGAGTCGGAAGCCCACTTAGGACTTACAGGAGGCCCTCGGTTCTCCGTATTTGCGATTCAACCAACCAGGGACAGGGTGATCCTGTAGTAGTTACTGTTGGAAAAACCCACGTCTTAGCGGACCCGCACGATTCAGACCCATGTTCAAGGGTCAGCTCTAACCTTACAGAGTAGGTGCTGTGTCCACCCCGTTTACAGGTGGATGAAACAGGCCCAGAGATGCACGATTACGAGGCTGAGACAAGCGACAACCTCCGGTCCTCGGCTTCCTTCTCTGTGAAACGGGGAACTGACACCTGCCTCAGGGCTGTGGTTACACATAAAGAGGACCGGCTTGAAGACCCTCAGGCTTGGGCGGGGGGCGTCTGCCCCTTGCCTCCCCACCCTGCAGTCGCAGGGAGCTGTGTTTGGCGGTCTCCCTGACTCACTGGGTTAGAGTGACTCAGTTTCACAGATGCTGCTGCTAAATTAGGGCCTTGGTGAGCCTTTGGGAAGACAGCTCTGTGAGGGTCCTGCTGTGGGTGCGGGGGACAGAAACGGAGGCGGCGGCGGCGGCGGCGGCGGCTCCTGCCTACCGCCTGCTAAGCAGAGCTTTTCCATGTTGGTCTGCGTGACATTATAAAATATCGATGTATTAATCTACTTTCACTAGGTTTTTTTCTCTCCACTTATTCCAGGAACATAGCCGAGTTTTTGCACTTCCTTGCCTTAGCTGCTTTTGCACGGGGAAGGCAGAACTGTTTGAGGATAAGCTGCTTCTGGATCCTTGATTGAAAGGTTGCATCAACTGAGATTAGGCCCAGGGTCTTGGAGGAAGAGAGGGGGAAGGGTCCCAGAAGACAGGAAGGGAGCTTCTAGAAGTCCGCGGGCCCGTGAGTCGTGAGGACCCTGCCCTGATCCTGGCAGAGCACCTGGAGATGTGAGGGCTGGACACGGGGCACCGGGGCTCCCCGGAAGGTCCCTGTGCCTGGGCCGCGTTAAGTCGAGGCCGCTGGACTCGCAGGCCCCCCAAACTCACATCTGCAGAGCCCGCCCCCGTGTTTGCACTGTGTGAGGTCCCGGGACCTTTTTGGGATCCTGGCGGGGCTGGGGGGGCAAACCACAGGGACAACAGACTGAACTCCCCACCAGCTGGCAGGATAGAGACTCAGTCTGATCTCATTCGACTGAAAGAAAGAAGCCTGGCCTTCTTGCACCCCTGGTTCCCAGCCTGGCTCCCCTGCCTGACCGCGTGCTCACCGGCTGCGGTAGGAGGGCCAGTTCCGCCCAGGCCCCGCCTGTGACCTGCCAGTGACCTCCAGCAAATCCTTTTTCCGCTGAATAGAGAGAGAAGGACCAGAGTGCCTCTGCCGGCTGACCTGCGGTTCTGGTGGGTCTGACTGAACCCTAGTCCGTTTACAGCGCGGAAGCCGAGGCCAGAGGGGCTGGGCAGTTTCTCCAGTTCGCAGAGCCAGGAAGTGGCAGAGCAGGGCCCCTGCCCTGGCCGGTGGTTCGGAGCGGGGACTCTGCATCCTGCATCCCAGCTCGGCTGTTCATCCCCTGGGGCCGCTTTGGACGAGCTGCTGAATCCCCAGCCGCCACCTCCCGGTCCGAGGAACGCCTCCCGCAGCGATTCCGACTGCGGGGCTGCCTCACCGCCGGTGCCGTGGGGGCCATGATTAGGCTAGTACTGAGCCCAGTGTCGATCTCAGCACCTGGAGCCGCCCTCGCACAGCCGGTCTTGCCGAGGAAGACGGGCCGTTCGCATCTGCGCAGATGGTTCACGCGGGGTCAGGCTGAAAACAGACCCCGGGTGGGAAGGGTCGGTGAGCCCTTCCCCGGAGAGGGAGTGGGGACAGAGGAGAGCTGTCAGCGGAGCCTTCTTCCTCTCTTACCCTCAGTCCCAAAATAGCACTTGTCTGCCCCACCCTGCCCAGCTGGCAGGGCTGCAGGCTGAGTAAGGTGCCATTTAAAGACAACCTGGCTCTCCCCGTCTGCCCCGCTGGCCGGACCTGGACCTCTGCTGCTCCTACAGCCACCCAGGGCAGGCTGGCTACCTCTGCCTGCTTTCCTGAGACCCTGGCTGCCCAGGTTCTGCCTAGACTGTCCTGGGACTCTGCAAAGAAGCAGAAGCCCGGCATTCTGTGAGCGGTAACCCTCCAAAGGCAGTGACAAAAATCCCTCTAGAGAAGAGCGCTCCTTCCTACCTGGAGCTGGAGCAGCGGTGAGGCCCGTCCCCCTTACCCCCCCCCCCCCCCCGCCCCCTGCACACACACACACATCCCTCCCCCACCAAGAGGACAAATACAGGAGGCAGCATTCCGTTTACAGCAAGAGTCAAGCTTGGGGCTTCCCTGGTGGCGCAGTGGTTAAGAATCCGCCTGTCAATGCAGGGGACACGGGTTCGAGCCCTGGTCCCGGAAGATCCCACATGCCGCGGAGCAACTAAGCCCGTGAGCCGCAACTACTGAGCCTGCGCTCTAGAGCCCGCGAGCCACAACTACTGAAGCCCGCTCACCTACAGCCTGTGCTCCGCAACAAGAGAAGCCACCGCAATGAAAAGCCCGCGCACTGCAACGAAGACCCAGCGCACCCAAAAATAAATTAATTAAAAAAATAAAAAGTCAAGCTAGACACCAGGAAAAACCTGATGAAAGAGAAATGTGTGTTAATCCTGGGGCAGAGGAGCCAGGAGACTCTGTTCCCTCGGTGCAATGAGATTACATCAGGCAGACAAAACGGTGTAATGACCTCTCTGGAGGAGCTGGGTGGACAGAGGCCCGCGGGGTGGAGGAGGGCAGCGTGCCCGCAGGGCTCTCCTGAAGAAGAGCCTGACTGCCCGGAGGCGAGGGAAGGAGGGAAGGGAGTCACTCTGGTCTCAAGATGGCTCAGCTTGGACCATGGGCTAGGCGGTCGGGAGGGGCAGGAACCTCTGGAGTGGAAGCCCCAGGGCCCCGGGCCTGGGGAGGTAAGGGGGGCCTCGGGGATGCCCAGGTAAGTCTGCTCTGATTTGAAGAGGAGCGTCAAGCAGCGGGGAGGAGGCCCTGGTCATTGCCCCACGGTGGGATGACTCAGCAGAGTACTGCCACAGCCCCGGGCCAAGCCCAAACTGGGTCACGGGCTTGCCCTGCCCTCCCCCCCCCCCCCCCCCCCCCCCCCCCCCCCCCCCCCCCCCCC